>NC_035439.2:82184178-82784178 GCF_002127325.2 Helianthus annuus
CAAGTATACTCACAATCGGTGCTCAGCAAGCAAGCACAGCTTGATTGGATTGATGGGAGCGCGTCTGAGATTAGCCTGGTTACAGTTTGATAGTGTAAACGTCAAACAGTGCGTTATACGGAGGCGAGTGAACCAAGTGTCGAATGGTAATCAGATCGGATGGCCATTCGATTGGATTGTCACCTCATTTGGTGAAGATGTGTTTGTGTATGATGGTTTGCCTTTTGAAGTTTTCATTGTAGCATTTGGAAACAGCGAAGTATCTCTACCCTTCAGGTCAGTCGATTGGATGGCGGTTCGATCGGGCGACGATCCGATTGGTAGGACACTTTAGTGAGAACAAGTTCACAGTAGTTTGTCACTCGATCGGATTGCAATCCAATCGGGTGGCTATCCGTTTGGAACTATCTAGGTATTGAATTAGCCCAAACATCACATGGTCAGATGGCTGTTCGATCGGGTGGCAATCCGATCGGATGGCAATCCGTTCGACGTTCAGAACGTGAAAAGTTGAATTTAAAAGTTAAAGTGAGGAACCAAGTGCAAGCCGATCGGACGACTGTCCGATCGGGTGGCAATCCGATCGGGTGTTAATCCGATCGGACGGCAATCCGTTCCGACGGCCTTAGATCGTCCTGTCACTTGATTGTTTTGAAAGTTTTGCGGTTTTCTCGAGACGGTATGACATTGTGCTAAACAACAGAAACCTATCAACACCCAGGCGATCCAATCGGGCAGGAATCACCCTAATCCGATAAGTCAGCTGTTCGAAACGATGGTTCTTACTTATCCGAGATCAGTTGTCTCGTTGATAGAATATAGATCTTGAACCAACACATCAACAAGAAGGAGCAGAAGATTAGAACAAGCTCCGATTCTATCGGTTTGAGTGCATTGAATGTAAAAAAAGTTGAAAGAAAGTTAGAAAACCATCTTTCAATCCTTTTAACCATGAATTTGTGTAGATTTATGCGAAAACATTGTTGAATCTTGTGAAAATCCTTCAGATCTGAGTTGTTCTTGGTGGAATGAGGCGAAGACTTGAAGTTCATAAGAACTCCGTGATGACATCATCCTAGAACACCTCAAATCCACTGATTTCACGGTTAAAAGTTAAGGTTCAAAGGTGAAAATGATGAAAGAGTATGTGTAGATCATAGAAGTACAAGATTTGAGGTAGAAACTTACAAGAATCGCGAGAAATCGAGAGGAAATAGCCCCAAAGCGTGCTGGTCGAGTGGGAGCTGTCACATCATTGTTCAAGTGATGTGACAAGGGCTATTTATAGGTGAAGATGAGAAAAGGGGAAGGGAGTGCCATGGATCGGATGGCTGTCCGATCGGGTGGCTGTCCAATCGGGTGGCAACCCGATCGGGTGACCACTCGATCGATCCGTCACTCGATCGGTGGTCTACGGCGAATTACGTTTCGAGGTTTTGTTTTGTTCGTTAAGCGTCGCAATAGTTTGGTTACACATTTTCGTACCCATATTCATATATTTATTATGATTAGTCACATAGGGTCGTATAAATATCCACATTTCAAAGTTGCGATACAATAATCGGGTTACGTTTCGAATATGCGTTCTCTGCGACGCATCACGGCTATCGAGGAGGTAGAATAGGTCCTCACTCAACATCATAGTGAGCGTTAGTGTGTGTGATGCGATGTGTTATTGCGATAAAATATGCGTAATATGCGAAAATATTGCGAAATAGTGATGTATGCGATATAGCTACATTATGATTCGAATCTCTAGTGCTAGGCGTAACGAGTTTAACGAGTAGTAACAACGCATGAACGTGCGGGTTGTTACAGTCTCCCCTGCTTTAGGAAATTTCGTCCCGAAATTAATCCACAAGAAGGGTTGCGAGGATCGATGCGAGTGGGAGTAGCGATTAAGAGCGTCAAAATAAGCGAGCGATTGATCGAAATTCGACGAGTGAGAGAGTGTTGCAATGAGTGGCGATGACATCGAGTAGGGTGATTCGTATACAAAAGATGGCAACACACAAAAAGCGATCCAAAAGCGTCTTGAATTCTCGAAAAGTTGATTAATTCGAAAAGGTTTGAAGAGGCTTGCTTATGAAAAATCTTCCCACGGTGTGGTGTTAAACTGTTTCGATGTTCACACCAGCGCTATGAGTGGGGTTTTATTAGGTTACTAAAGATTTTAGGGCGTTTAAAACTCGTTTTACGAAATTTTCTCGTCACACGGCAGTAACTTGAGTCGGTTGTCACACCAACGTCACAAGACAATCTCGTTTTATTCCAAGGTTTTGATCAAATTTTAGGAAAAGTCTTGCAAGAAAAGATCAGTTTAAAATTTGGGTAGGCAAGGCCTTTTAATAATACCAAAAATTTAAATTTAAGGTTGGCCCCACATGGCACCTTTCCACGAAAGTTTAACAATATGGATAAAACACTTATATATAGGAAGTACCAGCGGCGTATCCACCATGCTTTAACCATATGGCTTCCGTCTCGTGAGGCAGTGTCATACGTGTCGACATAGTAACGACAGTTTTGCGATGACTCGGTCCAAACGAGAAAGGGTTGGATCAAGTCTTGAAAGGTGAACTGAGTGATGAAGTCGTTTTCAAACTCAGTTTAGTGATACGAGCGAGTGCGATAAGCGGTGAGCGGTACGCGAAAATTTGATAGCACAACACAAACATACTAAGAGAAGACGATGGCGACAGGCGAAAAGCGATGAGCGATAAGTGACAACCGTCAAGCGATAGGCGACGTTCGATGCGTTGCAAGCAATGGGAATATGCGATTTGATTAGATTAGATTAAACGACACCACAAGTTTTAACTAACATTAGACCCCACATGGCCTTTTTCCACGAAAGTCTGCTGATATGGCTAAAACACTTGTATATAGGAAGTACCAGCGGCGTATCCACCATGCTTTAACCATATGAGTTTCATCCCGTGAAGCGAGGACATGTGTGCTAACTTAACACAGACAGCACGGATATTGGTAAGCGATAGCGATAGCGATTACGTTAAGCGATACACGATGAGCGATGGGGCAATACACAAGCGACAGAGCGATATACAAGTGATAGAGTGATATACAAGCGATAGAATGATACCCACGATATACGATAGCGCGATGCACTTAATAAACAATTTGAGCGAACACACAATAAGTGATTGAGATTGCGGAATACCCATAATAAGCGATAACGATTGCGAGGTAGATTCTAGCGATAATGCGATTGCGAGCGTGTTGACTTACGAAAAGTCTGGCGATTACACGCTTTGAGTTGCGATTGAGATTGCTACGCCTTGCGATGTAGTGTAGTGTGTCGAAAATAGGATTAAATAGTATACTTGGTCTAATAACATTCAACTTGTATGGCACTTTCTTCACAAGACATTGGTTGGCATGACGAAGCACTTATATATAGGAAGTACCAGCGGCGTATCCACCATGCTTCAACCACACGCCTCTGCCCCGTGAATAGGTGTCACACTGTGTCGACATGGTCAATACACTTATATATAGGAAGTACCAGTGGCGTATCCACCACGCTTAACCATGCTTTTAACGTTATGGCATCATTGAAACTTATTACGATCCCCGTGCACTGACCAGCATAATCCCGTGTGCACCCGTGATTAAGTTGTCCTTGCTCGTTTATCGCAACTCGCTTCAAGAACGCATAGTAGGGGTAAAACACATTATATAATATATAGTGCTAGTATATAGTTGGTGCGCGAGTGCGAGAGAGCGAGAGATAAATAGAGTCCACATTGCGTCGAGAAATAGAACAAGTTCAACATGAAAAAGAAATTAACGGCGAAAATTGTATCATTACAACATTGGAAGCATAACTAATGTTGTTGTAGAGGGCTCCTGCGGAGACTGTGATTGTTGCCGAAATTCCTCAAGTCTGCGGCACCGTGCGGCAGTGTTGGGTAAGATGACCATACCAGTTGCAATTTGCGCAATAGCGGCAATTAGGTTCTGGTGGGTGATGATACGTACACGTGAGACACAGGGGATAAGTTCCGTCGTAGGCGCACTTTGAGTGAACTGGAATGGCTTGGAGAGGTTCTGGTTGCGACAATTCAGTTGTTGAAGAGTTCCGGCACATGGTCTTTCGTTTGCGGCTGGGCTGAGCTTCCTGAAGCGGCGCGTTGGCATCGGAGGATTTGTCCGAGGACTCACCTGAAGAATCTTCGGTAGAATCGTCGGAGGAATCGTCGGAAGAATCGTCAGAAGAATCGATGACGATTGATTGATGAGCTTGTTTGACAGGATTCTTGGAGAAAAATCTGTCCAAGACTCGTTTGTCGTTGATTTCTGCGGCCAAGCGATAGGTTTCTTCGATGGTAGCAGGTCTTGCAGCTTCGACAAAATCGCCCACACATTCAGGCAAGCCGCGAATGTACTCCGCGATAGCTTTTTCTGAGGTGTTGACTTGACTTGGACAGATTATTCTAAGCTGTTTAAACCTTGCGGTGTAGCCAGTATTGTCACCTTCAACCTGCTTGATTTTTCAAAATTCGTCTTCTAGCTTCTAGGCTTCGTGGGGAGGGAAGTACTCTTTCTTCATGAGCTCTTTCAGCTCATCCCAAGAGAGAGCGTAAGCTACGGAGATCCCACGTTTGTTACGTTCGGTTGTCCACCAGTCGAGTGCTCGCGATTGAGATACTCTGGTAGCGCAAGTAGTACGAAAACCATCGGGACACCCACTCTGACGAAGGGTAACTTCGATAGAATCGAACCACTGGAGTAGTTGGGACACACCTCCTTCACCCGTGAACTCCATTGGGTCACAGGCTTTGAAGTGCTTGTAGAGGAAAGCAGATTGCGGCGCTTCCATCTTAGAGTCTTCCGAGGTTCGAGAGTTGCTGAGAGAGTGCACTTGAGCGACAATTTGAGGAACGACCTTGGCCACTTCCCTGGCCACAAGCGAGGCGATCCTCTTCTCGGCGCTTCATTTGGCTTTTCTCCTAGCTGTTTGTCTCAATGTAGAGTCGTTGGAAGGCATCTAGACAGAGAGAGATTTGGAGTGAGATTCGATCATAATGATTTTTGAGTTTGAGATGCGATTGAGCGCGATCAAAACCTGTTGCGATTAATATAATAGATTTCACATAGGAGCCACATAGGAGACACGAGATTCCTAAGTTCCCACACAATTGATTTGTTTGTATATATAATTAGTTGTAGCTTATACTCATACACATACATGTCAGTATAGAATGTGCGAGGACACGATGTAGAGAGAGAGAGAGCGAGAGCGAGTAATTAGACATTAGTTTTGTTGCGAACATTCGGTTTTCGTTTTAGATTGCGATGGTTGTGCGACTTGTGCAGTTGCAAGAGCAGGGAGTGAAAATCGATAAATCGAGAAATCAATAAAGCGTAGAGTTTTAAATCGTAACACATAAGCCTAAATAGGTTCCATGAAGCGTAAAATCGACGAGTCGTATGCTAGAAAAATAGATAGAGTGCCTCGGGTGTTTAGGCGTCGACTGCCCAAGGTAACCCGACTATACCCAACAAGTTCGTGCATGCACGTTGCCCTAGAAGACTTATGCCTCCACTGGGATGCAGCTCATGGCATTCGTCTTCCTAGTCATCGCGTGGCTCGAGTTATCGTTATAGCCGAGTCCTTGGTGAGAGCTTTTGAAAACCATTCTATAGAGAGTGGAACGGTTTATTAAGATACGGGTTTCACCCCAGACTCAATAACTTCGCTCCTAGCTGTGGTTGTGCTCTTCGAATAAATTCGGGAGTTCCACTAGATTTTGAAATGGAGACTTTCGTTGAGTTATGGATGTCACTCCTAGCTCGACGAAAAGTTCTCGTGCTAGAAAAATGAGCTGAGCGAGCGATCTTGTCGAGAGTTCTTGGTTTTCACGCCTGATCTCGACTGAATCACTCGGTTGTGTTATGCGAGTATTTTCGAAAACATGTGTATTGTGTTGGCCTTAGGAAAGGCTAAGTAATATTCTAGCCTTAGGAAAGGCTCTTCGTGTGAAATTGTAGTATGTGGTGTTCACACGAAGTAGTAGTTTTTAGCGAATTCGAACGAGAGTATCAAGTAGGCCCGTACAATCTCCTACTAGGTTCGTACGAGTAGGCCCGTTGGTACTTAGACTATAGACTAGGTCGTTTCTAAGACATCAACCCGGACTAGGTCAAGTCTGGCCTAATTCCCTATAGTTATGGCTCTGATACCAATCTGTCACACCCCAACCGATGGCGGAATCATCGGGGCGCGGCAATAGGCAAATCAGATTGCTCAAGAGAATCCATAACAACTATATTGCGACAGTATTTATTACATTTGTTATCCCATACTAACAATTAGTACAATCACATAAGTTATCACAGATTTCTTGTCCTCTCGAACAATACAAATCCGACAACCTAGATTTTTGGTATGTTTCTAGACTTCCTAGCTTGATTTGATGTAGACTGCGACTAAACCTGCAACATACATTAAAACAATGTCAACACAAAAGTATTGGTGAGCATACGGGTTTGATATGTAATAGTGTATTAGATAAAAGCTACGAATTTCCACATACATAAACGTAATACACGATATATATACTTACAAAACTGATACTACCAGCTAAGTCCTCGAGCTGCGATTGTGTCACACCCCCAAAATCCACATGCGGAGTATCACCGCTTGGAGGCGTGACATGACCAGGATCGAGCCACCAATCATATTGAACAACGTAATTAAGTAAATAAAACCAACCACAATACAATTGGTGACCAAAAGAAAGTAACCAACTTTAAGTTAACAGCGGAAGCATAAAACGTAAAACCAAAACATAAGTTCAATAAGTTCATAAAGTTCAAATGTTAAGCACGGAACATAACAGTCCATATCCCACAACGACCTCCTCCTCGTGCAAGCTCCATAAGCATCTAACGACCTGTAAGGCATGTAACAATGAGTCAATAACAAAGTTGAGTGAGTTCACAGTTGGTTGTTTAGTTTTAAGTTGTTTCCGAAAACATGGTTTGTCTTTTGCTGGCTTACTTGCCGTGGGGGTTACCCCATAGTTGAAAATATGATTAACCAGTTCCTTCTTTATTACCCAAACCATATCCATAATCAGTGGGGGCTTCCCCATGTGAACCACTAGACTGTTACCATATCGACTACTAACGAAAGTAAGTTGTGCCCTATGTCAATGTCTATCATCATTGACAGTTTGCCATAGTCCATTAGTACACGCCCGCCCGACTGGCACAGTGTGAGGTTTGTTAAACCTAATAGCGCTATTAACTAATGACCCGCTCGCCATTGGCCCCGGCGATTAAGTCGATATAAAATGAGGGACTTAATGATAGAGTTTTGTCTAGTAAGTTTTAAGGTTGTTGTCCTACCCAAGGAGGAAGAACGTACGTATTCTACCCAAGGAGAATACGCAGGATTAATATTGGCATCCTACCCATGGAGGATGGCGGTACATATCCTACCCAAGGAGGATATGTAGGTTCCGTTTTAATTCTTTAACCCATTCCCAACCACCGGGAATCCCATGCATTAGAAAGTGTGTGAACTCACCTTGGTTTGCTCGGTTAGATTAGTTACTCTAATAATCAGAAATCAAGCACATCCTAATAAGGTACAGATAACAATCAGTTTTTCGTGCATGCATAACACGTATCCTATGTACGGTTTATCTACTCATTACTTCTATCACATACCACACAATACAAATGTCACACTCTGACTTTGTGGAAAGATCATAGTTAAAAATACACTTGTAACACTTGTTAGAAAATATTTTCTATGTGTTGGAATTTTTTAGAAAATTTCGCCAGAGTTTCCTTTGTAAATGGGGGCGTCCATGCTAATAAGCATATCATTTTCTTTTCCAAAAAATCATTCAACAATCAACAACAATTTACCAAGAGCAAACCATTCCATTTACAAACCAACATGAACTTGATGTTTCATAAAAACACGTAGTAACTTGGTATGGCGTTTAGTGGGTTTAGTTACCCTCGAAAGTGTGTTTACTTTTGTTAAAATCTCATCCTCGGGATTTTTGGATGTTCACAACTTGTGAACATACTTTACAAAAATATTTATTTACAACATTTTCACGTGTCACTAGTATCCATATACTTACTTTATTTCCAAAATAGTGTAAGGATCATGATCTTTCAAAAACCGTCTTTTAAACTTGGTTTATTTAGGAAAATCATTCACAAGTTTAGATCTACAAGATTACTAGATCACTTTGTTTGTTATTTTACAAGAAATCATTTTGTCACCAAGTTCATGTCTAAATATGGAGGTGGTTACTTTATGTAACCACATAATCACCACTTATCTTGTTAAATCATGTTTTAAATCATGATTTAACAAGTTCACTATGATGATCAATCATCATATTACTAGTAATCATCAAGCAAGCATCAACATATACCAAACAACATCATATTAACAATATTACATCATGTTTCATCTTATTTAAGCTTATGTTTCATGATTCAAGATTCAAGTCTTTTAGTGTTCATATGTTTCATCATAATACATCTATTAACCACCAAAAACATGAAGTATCTAAGGATTAACAAGAAGCTTACCACTAGCTTCAAGCTAGGGAAGAACAAGATCGAAAATCAAGTGGATAAAAGCTTGTGGTTGAGGTCCTTCAAGTTCCAAGAGTTCCACACTTCGTCATTCACCTTGATACACCTTTGAGAAGCACTTGAAATGGATGAACAAAATCGAAAATGGTGGGTGTATAAAGAGGGGTGTTCGGCCGAGCTTGTAAAGAGGGAGAAAAGAAGGTGAAGTGTTGTGTTTTGTGATCCATCAAGTTTATTTATAAACCATATTTAGCTATTAACCAAAGGGTTATATCTTTCCATTAGTATAATCCAAGAGAAGATCTAAAGGAGATTTAGGAAAATCTTGGGGTGGGGCCCCTTAGTTGGACCGATTACAATCGGGGGTGGGGGGGGTAGATTGTAACTTGTTGGGTAAGTAGGTGATTTAGTGGAGGGTTAAAATGTAAGATCTAGTGTTTAATGTGTAGGATACTTTATGTAGAAGGTTTAAGTGTTCGGGAACCATAACTAGCTCAGAAAAATAAAAACAATGCTTCTTGCAATATTTTAGTGTTCCGGGTAATGTCCGGTTGGATACCGTTCCGTTAAAGTGCTAAGTTATTCCATATAGTGTCCTATATATATCTTTTTTTGTAACATTTTTAATTCCCAACACTTAGGAAAGCATACAGGACTATTTAGTCAATTTTCTGCACAAGACTAGTATGTTAACAACCACATGTAAGTATGACGCAGTAATCAGAAAGCATTTAAGTAATTCAGCACAGTCATCAAGCACTTTAATTAACATTAATTAATCGTACGGATACATGTAATTATGAGGGTTGTCACAGATTGCGATTGCTAAACTAGACCCCGTCGGGTGCAATAGTACTATACTAGTCATGGTGGGACGTCGCGAGTATAAGTCCTAGCACATATGTAACTAGCATCACGTATAACTATGCATGTAAGTCATTCGCGAGTGAGAAGTAGTTTAAGCATTTGATGTAATTCGATTTGATAGCAACGTATGCTACACCCAAAAGTGCAAAAGCAAAAAGGGTTCAAGTATACTCACAATCGGTGCTCAGCAAGCAAACACAACTTGATTGGATTGATGGGAGCGCGTCTGAGATTAGCTTGGTTACAGTTTGATAGTGTAAGAGTCAAACAGTGCGTTATACGGAGGCGAGTGAACCAAGTGTCGACGATCCGATTGGTAGGACACTTTAGTGAGAACAAGTGCACAGCAGTTTGTCACTTGATCGGATTGCAATCCGATCAGGTGGCAATCCGTTTGGAACTGTCTAGGTATTGAATTAGCCCAAACATCACATGGTCGGATGGCTGTTCGATCGGGTGGCAATCAGATCGGACGGCAATATGTTCGACGATCAGAACTTGAAAATTTGAAGTTAAAAGTTTAAGTGAGGTACTAAGTGCAAGCCGATCGGACGGCTGTCCGATCGGGTGGCAATCCGATCGGGTGTTAATCCGATCAGACAGCAATCCATTCCGACGACCTTAGATCGTCCTGTCACTTGATTGTTTTGAAAGTTTTGCGGTTTACTCGAGACGGTATGACATCGCTCTAAACAACAGAAACCTATCAACACCCAGGCGATCCAATCGGGCAGGAAACACCCTAATCCGATCAGTCAGTTGTTCGAGACGATGGTTCGTGTTTATCCTGAGATCGGTTGTCTCGTTGATAGAATACAGATCTTGAACCAACACATCAACAAGAAGGAGCAGAAGATTAGAACAAGCTCCGATTCTATCGGTTTGAGTGCATTGAGTGTAAAAAAAGTTGAAAGAAAGTTAGAAAACCATCTTTCAATCCTTTTAACCATGAATTTGTGTAGATTTATGCGAAAACATTGTTGAATCTTGTGGAAATCCTTCAGATCTGAGTTGTTCTTGGTGGAATGAGGCCAAGACTTGAGGTTCATAAGAACTCCATGATGACATCATCTTAGAACACCTCAAATCCACTGATTTCACAGTTAAACGTTAAGGTTCAAAGGTGAAAATGATGAAAGAGTATGTGTAGATCATAGAAGTACAAGATTTGAGGTAGAAACTTACAAGAATCGCGAGAAATCGAGAGGAAATAGCCCCCAAGCGTGCTGGTCGAGTGGGAGCTGTCACATCACTGTTCAAGTGATGTGACAAGGGCTATTTATAGGTGAAGAGGAGAAAAGGGGAAGGGAGTGCCATGGATCGGATGGCTGTCCGATCGGGTGGCTGTCCGATAGGGTGGCAATCCGATCGGGTGGCAACCCGATCGGGTGGCCACTCGATCGATGGTCTCCGGCGAATTACGTTTCGAGGTTTCGTTTTGTTCGTTAAGCATCGCAATAGTTTGGTTACACATTTTCATACCCATATTCATATATTTATTATGATTAGTCACATAGGGTCGTATAAATATCCACATTTCAAAGTTGCGATACAATAACCGGGTTTCGTTTCGAATATGCGTTCTCTGCGACGCATCACGGCTATCGAGGAGGGTAGAATAGGTCCTCACTCAACATCATCGTGAGCGTTAGTGTGTGTGATGCGATGTGTTATTGCGATAAAATATGCGTAATATGCGAAAATATTGCGAAATAGTGTTGTATTCGGTATAGCTACATTATGATTCGAATCTCTGGTGCTAGGCGTAACGAGTATAACGAGTAGTAACAACGCACGAACGTGCGGGTTGTTACACTATTGAACCAACCACTCTCATGGGACCCAAATCTATACGGTTGGAACCCGAATCAAAACATGGACGGAATGGGTTCGTCTCAAGCATTTGGATCGGCACAAGCATTCGGCTCGCCACTACGCGAGCCCGAGGTCGTTCTGGATACACAACCGGAAGTCAAGGAAGTAGAGGAGACGTAAAAAGGAAAGACACATAAAAAGAAAACCGAAACCCGAGCGAAAAAAAACGTGCAATCGAGGGATGATGAAGAGGAGTACGTCTTAACCCGATCTTGGATCGACGTGTCGGAGGACCCCTAAATAGGTAATATTTTTGTATTAATTGAATAATGATGGGTAAGAGTTTTATGACTAGACGCTCTAGTGATATAACGCCCTATAAAGCCCCTCTATGACATGGCGTACCACTTGTCACATAACATCCACAAAAGGCTTTATAACTAAACATCACCTAAAAAGTTTTAGGGAAGTCATATCCTCCACAATTGTTTATTCAAAAGCAATCTAGTAACATATGTTATGTTATATCTGTACCATCCATTTACATCTTCCAAATGCTCTATAATTAAAAAAACTAGAAGTAGTTAATAATATTATCAAGCAAATGGAATTGGTTCCATTTGACCAATATAGTTGGCAATTTGCTAGATTAAATGTACTTACATAAAGAGATAACATTATTTATACTTTCATGGAATCATGTAAAATAATCTACATTACATAAAATACATAAAATACATATAAAAGCTACGTATTGATTTTACACTAGATTTGCAAACTTAGAGGAATTAATATAAACTAGTGGGGTGTCCATGTGATATGGCTGGTAATATAAAGACTGATAATCATGTAACATGTTAATTTTAAAAATTAAAATAAATATTATATCAATATCATATTCAAATTGAAGAGAATAAAATGCCTTTTAATAGGGTAATATTTTTTAAAATATTAACGTATGAAAAGGTTACGATCGTTTAAAATTCAATAATATGTATTGAAATATTGTACCATATATTTTAAAAGATTGCATCATATGTTAAAAGTTTATTTCTTAAAGTCTTAATA
Organism: Helianthus annuus; assembly: GCF_002127325.2. Taxonomy (NCBI): domain Eukaryota; kingdom Viridiplantae; phylum Streptophyta; class Magnoliopsida; order Asterales; family Asteraceae; genus Helianthus; species Helianthus annuus. The sequence continues at coordinate 82,196,524 of NC_035439.2, forward strand.
TTATGTAAAATAATAGAGTAAATTGCACAAAACGTCCTTTAAGTTTCACCAATCTTGCTGGTTTCAGCCTTAATCTTTAAAAGTTACCAAAACCAACCTTTAAGGTTAATTTTATTGTCGGTTTCATCCTTTATCACTAACCCAATTACTAATCCATGTTAAATGGCCTCACATGCATAGCATGTGAGGGTAAAACAGTCTTTTCATGCTTGTGATGTTACTAAAACCCGAATAAAATCCAAGATCCACTTCATCAGTTCATTCTTCCTGTTCTTCAACCTAACACATTTGCAACTTTCTGTCCAATATGATGATCAGGAATCGAACAAACCTTCGATTTAAAGTTCTGATCAGTAATTCCAAGTGAAAATTTTTCGGGCGCCACAATTATGAAAACAGGGACGATGAACTTTTCACCGGAGTAACCCGTCCGATGAATGTGAATCAAATAACTCCTTTTTATAGTATGTAACTGACATATTAACCGATAATCTATGTTTATAGTTGTCTTTTAGCTATAATAGATAATACGTTTTGATACAATATCTATATACCTATCTATACTTTCTATCAAAATGTGTTATGCATGGTTTTCTAAAAGCCACCCGTGTTTGCACACGGGTCTTACCACTAGTGCTATATAATAAAAAAAACCAATTGAGGGACAATCATTATTCTAGATCATCCTTAATTGTAGATAATTATTATTTAATTTAAATTATTAAATATTAATTAAATTAATACAAATCTTATCAACTCTAAATTATTGGTATAAACTTAACTTCAAATCGTAAAGTCTTAACTAAATTAAAAAACATTGTTTCATTTGACATAGATAAACATGCATATTATTTATTGTTAATGTTATTATTGTTAACTATGAGAAATTATATTAAACAACTTATTAATCAAACCAAAAATTTAAGATAGTATTAACCTAATTTAAAAAATAACAAAAATATCCATTTTGATTTAGAAAGATTTTTTTTTTAACAATAGATAAACCCGTGTAATACACAAGGTTTTTAAAGATATAACATTTTTTTATTATTTGTTATATAAAATTAGATTTATTCAATTCGTACAATACACAGAGTTTTTTTTAAATATAACTTTTTTTATTATTTAGTATATAAAATTACATTTCTTCCACCCGTGAGTACAAAGGGTTTTTTTTTTTAAATATAATCTTTTATTGTTTGGTATATAAAATTAAATTTATTCAAACCGCACAATAAACGAGGTTCTTAAAGGTATAACTTTTTTATTATTTAATATATAAAATTATATTTACTCAACACGTGTAATAAATGAGGTTTTTAAAATTATATTGTTATTTATATAGTATATAAAATTATATTTGTTCGAACCCGTTTAATACACGGGGTTTAGAACTAGGCCTCTCTAGAGGCCGCCAGTTTGAAACCGAGCCGAACCGGGTTTTACCGCAGTGGGCCTTCGGGCGGCGGGTTTTCCCCGGAACTGGTGGCTTGGTGGCTCGGGTATGCATCCAACTCTGACCGTTATGGAGGAGGGGATGCATTTGCTCGATTGAGGGCATCCCAGGATGCTTATCCGGTGATTTAGTTGGCTGTTAAAAAAAATACACGGGGTTATAACATAGTTTTTATTATAGGGGAAGGTTCAAATGAAAACCACTTTTTATTGTGAAAACTCGAAAACTAATTAAAAAAAGCCAAAAAAACATACAATTTTTTTTTTTTTTGCAAACCAAATTTCTCAGGTTTGTTTATATAAAAAAAATTTTCAAAAAAAAAAAAAATTGTGTAGTGCACATGTGTAATACTACACATGTGTATGTGACAAGTGTAGTATTATACATGTGCATTACACAATTTTTTTTTTTTTTGAAATTTTTTTTTATATATATAAAAACCAGTGATTTTTATAAAAAAAAATTGAAAAAAAAAATTTGTGTGTTTTTTAGGCTTTTTTTAATTAGTTTTCGAGTTTTCACAATAAAAGTGGTTTTCATTTGAACCATCCCCTTTTATTATCTATCAATATAAAGATAAAAAATCGATTTTGTGATGCAATTTTTTTAAATAATGTCATATAAAAAGTTTATGAATTTTTAAAAATAGAAAAATTTGAAAAAAAAAATCAATATAAGCGGCTATTCGAAAAGTTCCTTTTTTATCCTACTCGTTAACCATGAGTTCTTCGTTACGGAGATTTCAAAACTAAACATTATTATAACATATAAATAAGCAACTACATTTGGCTTGGATGAGTTGTACAATGTGCTTGGGGTGTGTTTCAAAAAAAAATTGTTTTTTTCTTTTTTAACCCAAAGGTTTTCATCTTTTACATTTTAACCCTTTTGCTTTTTTAACTTTTAACATAAAGCTTTAATCTTTTGCAATTTAACCCCAACACCTTTTATTTTCAACTTTACTCCCCCAAAGTTTTCATCTTTCGCAAGTTTTTCGTTTTACATTTCGTTCTAAATTTTGCGAGTTAAAACACCACAACGTGCGTGTGAGGTTCAACGTATTTTCGTCAATTTATTCCGTTTGACAGGCGCATTGCAACGCGTCTATTTTCCCCGTTTGACGGATTCATCGCAACGCGCGTATCCTAGATCGACTTATTTATTCTTTTCTACGTTTTACGTTTCATTCTAATTTCTTCGCATTAACACACCGCAACAGGCGTGCGTTGTTCAACGATTTTATATCTGCTTTTCGTCCGGTGTTATTTTTTCCTTTTTTATTTATTTTAGTTTTACGAGTTTTTCCGATGTTGGTGGTCGCTAGCTGTGATGTGACATTGGTGCTACTTGGCACGGTTACATGCATATTTTTATATACTTGTCGGTATAAATTTGATTGCTCTATTTTTGACGTAAACGTTTTGGTCGCTAACTGTGATGTGACATTGGTGCTACTTGGCACGGTTACATGCATATTTTTATATACGTGTCGGTATAAATTTGATTGCTCTATTTTTGACGTAAACGTTTTCTAGAAACGAGTCAGATCAAATATGATACGTTTTCGCTTAAAAAACCATTTTTACGTGCATATTTTTATGTGCGTTTTCCTATAAATTTGAGTTGGTATACGTTTCTACGTAAACTATTTTGGAAAACGAGTTAGGTCAAATACAATTTGTTTTCGTGGTTTTTATGTATGTTTCGTAAATTTTGTTTCGAACCGAGTGGAGTCATATTTTACTTTTCCCTTTTTTGTCTAAAGCTCTAATTAATCCCTTTTGATTACATGTGTTGATTTTTCCTTTATACCCACAAATGTTTTCTATGTATGAGTCGGATCACATGTAATATGTTATGATTGTATGGTGTAAACTTGAATTACAATATGTTCTGATCCAATCGCAATGCTTATATCGGTCAAACGAAGCACAATCAGATACGTCGAAACGTATGTTTTCATATGATTAACGCATAAAATAACATTTGGACTAATCCATTCTATATTTACGATGTACCCGTGCCGCAACGCGCGCGGGTGTTATGCTAGTTGAATCTAAATAAATTAATTAATTTTATTTAAAAAAATCTAAGAAGATGTAGAATAAAATAATACTAATATTAAATGTCAATTACATTTTTCAATCAATACGTTTGCGTTAAGATTACAGTTTTGGTGTTTTATGCCATGCTTTTTGCTTTTGGAGGGTTTAATTCCTTTGGCAGAGAGATAAATTTATAGTTAAATCGATATAAATTTATCATTTTACATTTTTATAAATTTACCGTTTTACTTTTAATATATAAAAAAAATCAAAAACCAAATTTCGAAGATGAGACCTTAACTTTATTTGGAGTAGGAAATGCACAATAAGCATAGTCATGGAGGATTGCACCAAGAGCCCTTACTTGTTTTATTTAGAAACATTTAAAAGTGATTATTCAACTATTGGGCATAATAACATAACTAGCGATCATTGTAAAAAAAGATTGAAATTAAAGATTTATTGATGCATTAGAGATTCAACAAAGAAGATAATAAACCGGCATTAATAGATTATCTACTTTAAATTATGAATGTAGGTTGAGAATCACACAACACATTCACATACAAGAAAGGAAATTTGAGACGCTTTACACCCTTTATGAAAGAAATCGGTTGTTTGAACATGTTTGAATACTTTAAAATAGTTTCCGAACACAAAAACCAATGCTTTGAATGTACTGACTTTGCATAATAATATGGATCACCACGACATACATTGTAGAGCGCTATTGATCGAGGGCAAAGTATGATTTATCTGGATGGAAAAAACCTGAAGTTGGGATTAGGTTTAAACATGAAAAAAAACCGAAACTCACACAACCACGTAAAATCATAAACGAAATTGAAATTTGAATGAGGTGTCTCGGTCTACGCGTGATTCAAGTGAGTAAAATATTAACATCAGACACACTTGGATTATCTTTAAATGAAGAATAAAAATAATAAACATAGGAGAGAGACATATGAGTGGTGGGTGCCTCAACAATAGGTGATGAAGATGAAGGAGGCGTAGAGGAGGTAGCGAGTAAACTGCCATTTTGGTCCTTGTGGTTTGGTCAGTTTTGACACTTTAGTCCAAATCTCAAACTTATTACATTTGGGTCCCTGTGGTTTGGTTTTTGTTGCCATTTTGGTCCAAATTTCAAATTTAACCAGATTTCCCATTAATGACCCTTCTATTTTGTCTTTACCCTCAGGGGTATTTTGGTCATTTTAGATTTATTATAAAAATAAACATTACAAACAGAACCACTACACAAGTCTCTCTTTCTCATAAACTCTCCCCTGTACTTTCCAAAACCCTAACCCCTAAATTCATCATCACCTCCACATAACCTACAACAACTTCACCATCTTTACAACCTATAACTTCACCAGAGTTCACAGTTACTTTTGATTGTGCATAAACCCACCATCGTTGCCATAGATACGACCACCTCCTATACAACCATCCAAACAACTCAAATTCACAAGCTTTTGTAAAAAGATCAGATTTGCATAGACACAAACAACAACATGGGTCGATTCCAATATCTGGAGGCGGTGCTGCCGCTAGGGATTATCGCCGGCATGCTCTGCATCGGCTGAAACGTTCAGTATCAAATCCACAAAGCTGCACACGGTCGCGTGAGTACCCAATTCGTTGACCATTTCGTTTTATAAATTCATCTAACTTTTGTGCATTTTATGATAGCCGAAACACATTGGCAATGATGTGTGGGATGTTGCAATGGAACGGCAGGACAAGAAAATGGTTGTTGACAAATTTTAACTTGCCAGTGATTAGGGTTTCTTCTTACAAGGTTCAATTTTTTTATTATTTATGTAAGATATTAGGGTTTTATTTGATGATTTGTGCAGATCCGTTGTGTTTTTAGGTGTAATAAGACTTATTGTGATTTATAGTAGCAATAAGATGTTCGAAACAGACAACTCCATTGGAGAAGATGATTGTGGGGAAGATGATCGCAGTTGGCGATTTTGGGGGAAGATTATTTGGGGAAGATGAAGGGGGGGGTCCGTCGCAAAACCTCCGCAAAATTCTGCCCCCACCGCCGCTGTGAGTGGCGGCGCCGCCTCCCGCCGTCGCTGGTGCACCACCTGGAGATAAGAAGAGATGAAGAGATGAAGTCTTTGAAGAGAGATAGAGAGAGTTCTGTTAATTCTGTATGTGTGGGTGTATATATATTATATATAATTTTTTTAGGTATTAAATATATACAATTAAATATAATAATTTTTAAAATACCCAAAATACCCCTGGATATAAGGACAAAACAGGGGGTTGAAATTGGGAATTCTAGTCAAATTTGAAATTTGGACCAAAATGGCAACAAAAACCAAACCACAGGGCCTTGGATGTAATAAGTTTGAGATTTGGACTAAAGTGGCAAAACTGGCCAAACCACAGGGACCAAAATGACAGTTTACTCGGAGGTAGCGGACATATCACTATGAACAAAATTAGAGAGAGGGTTTTATCTTCCAACTAGTTTATAGACCCGCGTATTACACGGATTGTATATATATACATATTTAAATACATTATAGAACTGAAATTACATTTTTACATATGATAGTGGAAATGATCAATTAGAGTCGTATTTGAAATGAACCCGTTCAACCTGAAAAGAATGATAAATAAGATTCAAACATTTCCTATTAAAAAATAAATAAAAATCCTATTACAAATACGTGATTGACCTGAGTAGTTTATAATAATCACCTTAAGCATAAATTATTGTGAAATACAAGAATAAATCGGAAACCATAACTAATATGTGGCATATGAAAATTATAGATCATATGGAAAAAAAACTTAAGCATAATTATTCAATTAAAAAGTATTAAAATCATAGGTTTTAAAATTATTGATAATTGCCATTAAAAAAGTTGAAGTATTCTTTTAATAAAATCTTTAAGTATTATTTTAATCATTAATCATGAATTTTAATTAATATTAATAGCATAATATTATTAATAATCATTAATTAGATAATATTATTAATGATTTAAAGAAGAAAATGCCATGTGGTATTAGTTGGAATTTTAAATAAGAAAATGCTATGTGGCATTAGTTGGAGTTTTTTATTAGAATTAGAAGTTTATAGACCCGCGTATTACATGGATTGTATATATATACATATTTACATACATCGTAGGACTGAAATTACATTTTTACATATGATCGTGGAAATGATCAATTAGAGTCGTATTTGAAATGAACCCGTTCAACCTGAAAAGAATGATAAATAAGATTCAAACATTTCCTATTAAAAAATAAATAAAAATCCTATTACAAATATGTGATTGACCTGAGTAGTTTATAATATTCACCTTAAGCATAAATTATTGTGAAATACAAGAATAAATCGGAAACCATAACTAATATGTGGCATATGAAAATTATAGATCATATGAAAAAAAAATTAAGCATAATTATTCAATTAAAAAGTATTAAAATCATAGGTTTTAAAATTATAGATAATTGCCATTAAAAAAATTGAAGTATTCTTTTAATAAAATCTTTAAGTATTATTTTAATCATTAGTCATGAATTTTAATTAATATTAATAGCATAATATTATTAATAATCATTAATTAGAATTAGATATTAATTAGATAATATTATTAATAATTTAATAAAGAAAATGTCATGTGGCATTAGTTGGAATTTTAAATAAGAATACCATGTGGCATTAGTTGGAGTTTTTTATTAGAATTAGATTTTTTAACCTTCTTTAAATGAACTTAACACGATATTAACCCTCGTTAAGTTAAAGAAACCATCTATGAATACAAACAATGTCTAATATGGTTTGAACCATAATTATCTTAATACAATGACCAAATTGGTAACTTGATTCAAACAAATAGACCAAAATGCAATTTACTCTAATTAATATTAAAAATCCGATGTATTCATATTACTCACACTCTAAACATTTCTTGAACCAGGTCTTACGATCGTACATAGCAACTTCTCAACCCCAGAGCTTCATGATTTTGTGTTTATTAGAATTGGTTTTGCTATTCAGAAAGAGGTTATAAGTAAGTTGTTATTCTTTACCAGTCACTATATTGTATATTGTAATTGTAATTAGTTGATTTATTTCTTTTACTAAAATTGGAGTTTTAAACATCCATTATATTATATTATATATATATTGTTTACGAGCTACCATGAATAGTAAATTTAAGTTTAAAATAATGTGTAGCTTTTTAATATTTTATTATATCAATATATTATTTTTAGTAATTACTTTTAACATACTTTTAGTTTTTCCTTTTATTATTATATTTACTTTTTAATGTATTTTCATTTTTTCATTTTCTAAAACCATATTTCTGTTATCGTTTATTTTGTTTTAATAATTCTTTTTTTTTTAATTCATCTTTACCTTCTCAATTAATTTGATATTTCTTTAATAAGTTATGTTCGTTATTTTTTAAGCTTGAGTACGTAGTTTTGTTTAATCTTTACCCTCGATCAATATAAGTTTTATTAAAAATGAATTTATATTCCAAATAAAATATTTATTTGATATCGTAATATGGTACGATGATATCATCTGACCCGATTATAACGGTTAGGCTTTCTACATAACATGCTACATTTTCAAATAACGTTTGTTTTATATTATCATTTCTTTGGTTTCGCTCTAACCCGCGACAAAAACAGAACCTAGTAAATATTGACTTGCAAATACGCAAATCCAAACCGTACAAAACACGCTCCCCATTCCCCCACCTGTAACCGTTTGCGTACACCCCGACAACTGTACAATTTCACCCCAACGAAATCCAATCAACGGTCCAGATTACACCATCCTCCATTAATATATTCACCATCAGGTAAACCAAACATCACACACAATGACAGAACAAACCCAAAAACCCGGACCCGACCCGAAAACCCTCCTCCACTTATCCTCACAATTCCTCCGGCGCCGGCACTTCTCCGACTGCCGGAAATACGCCCATCAAGCCCACCAACTCAACTCTAGCCTCGCCGGAGTCACCAAAATCCTCGCCGTCGCCGACGTGTTACTCACAACAACTTACGAAACACCCAACGGAAACGTCCGCGACTGGTATGAAGTGCTGCAAGTTGATCGTTACTCACAAAACTTAAATCTTATTAACAAACAATACGGCCGGTTATACGGGTTGTTGAACCCGTGCGAGAATACGTTCCCGTTCGCTGATGAGGCGTTTGAGATAGTGTGTGACGCGTGGGGTGTGTTGTCACACAGCGAGAAAAAGTTTGAGTATGATTGTATGGTTAAGAAGATTCTAGAAGGTGAACAATTTTGGACTGTGTGTCCGTACTGTTATTATTTGTATGAGTATCCTAGGGTGTATTTGGAGGGTTGTGTGAGGTGTGTGAATGAGAAGTGTGGGAAGGCGTTTACTTGTGTGGAGATTGATAGGCCTCCGGATGAGGTTTTGGGTGTTGGTGGGTATGTGTGTGATGGGTTTGTGATGCTTGGGTTGAAAACCGGGTGTTGGAACCCGTTTAAGCCGGTTCATAAGAAGAAACCGGATTGTGGTACGGGTGTTCGTGTTGATGATAAGTATGTTGAAATATCTGATGATGATGATGAGGATGAGGATGTGGATGTGGATGGTGGGTGTGTAAATGGAGGTGTGAAGGTGGAGGGGGGTGGGGTGACGGTGGAACCGATGGGGGCGAATGTGGGAAGGAAGAAGTCTGCGGCAAGGAATACGAAGAAGGTGACCGGGGTGGGGAATAGATCGAGGAAAGAGGCGTTTGTGGAACCGGAAGAATCAGAGGATTGTGAGTATTTTTGAGGATGAATGTGATGGTTTTGAAGTGGATTTTGATGATATGTGATGAATGTAGATGGTTTTGAGGTAGATTTTGATGAGTATAGATGATTTTGTTGGTTAGGTTAAGGTATATAGTGGATCTGTTTTTTGATGTTCATAGTTTTAGGTTATGGAAAACATATATGTCATGTCATGGTGGTTCTTACTGTTGCTACATTGAGTATGCGGGTCGGGTCTTTGTCGGGTTTGACCTTATCAGCATCCGCCGTTGTTACCAATTTCGTACTCTTAAATCTACATCACCCGAGACTACGATTCTTAACCATCTGGGAACACCTTTACTGTCTACCTTTGTGTTAGATTGGACTTTATCCAACATTTTGAGTTGCTCTCGAGTCTATGGGCATGTTTGGGTAAGCTTTTTGAAACAACTTATTGACTTATTGGCTTTTTGAAAAGTCATAAGCTCTAAAATGATGTTTGGCAAAGAGGGTGTATGTGAGGGGGAAAAGCCAATAAGTCAACAAGTCACAAAATCCTGACTTTTCCAAAAAGCCAATAAGTCAATAAGTTGTTTCAATAAGCTTACCCAAACATGCCCTATATCTAAGTTGCAACGTATAGATGACCCGACCCTTGTGAGTTGTTCCCAAGTCTATATCTAAGCTGCAACATATAGATGATCCGACCTGTTAATATTAGGACTATTAAGTCATATATCAATATTAAGATTTATAAAATGTGTAATGTATGTATATAAAAGAGATTATGTCAAAGAGAGTTGTGTGGATTTTGAAGCACTCTCCAATCTCCATCATGGCTGCAACATTGTTGTGAAAAAGGATTTGGGCTGGATCAGGACTAAATGGGCCAAACCTACATAGACCCAATACCATGCGTAAAAGTGTAAAACCCAATCAGGAACTGGTTGGGCCAGGTCTGGAATCGGACCAGAAACTGGGTTGGGCCAGTGTGGGAATTGTCCAATAATACATCACTTGCTATAAATTATTGTCCAAACCAAACTAAAAATAAAGAGAACATTAAATTAAATATGGATACAAATTGAATGTTCACATTTTACTTTCACTGTCTAGTTAACTAGTCTCCAAAGTAGGGTCACACGATACACACCAGTAACGGAGATCGTTTCGAATGTCATGACACATGACATGTACACATTTAGCACTAGAGTGGTCCGGTGATTGCAACATCTGGTGCCATGAGCTGATCTACACTTTGAGGAATGGTATCACGTGACACCGCTAAAAACAATTTTCATAGTTTTAAGACATGTATTTGACATATGATTGGCGCCATGATTTTTATTCACTGACACATATCCAAATGACTTTGATTGTGTAAGAAATCAAACATGCGTCTCAATTTCACTAATACGTTGATAAATGATAACTAGATAGAAGATAAAAATTTATCAACTTAAATAGTGCGTCTTATGTGATAAGATTGTTGGTGAAAATTTGAAACATCTTCCTTATCCATTGGGATTCAACTACTAAAGGTATATCTGGTTATAGTGATTATGTAACATTTCTTTCATTAAAGAAATTAAGTAACAATGTTTTGGCCATTCAAAAATAAGTAACAATGTTTTGAGTGAAGATGTAATAAGTCATTGTAAAAACGGAAAACTTGTACAAAACAATTGTAGAGTGCAACTGTTTCGTTCCTAAGGCAAGTCATTTTGGAATAACAAGCTATGCCACATCAGCCTTATAACTAACAAAACACCGTGCCACCTAGTTATTGGAAGGCGCCAAGGGCACCCTAGCCAACCCAAAATGGGCGCTAGGCAGATGGGAGTTGGGGTCAACCACCTTTTGACCAATTAAATCTTTTTTTTTTTTTTTTAATTTGATATCTATTGGGTGTAGCCATTGGGTAGTTATTCCAAAAGAACTAATTATTGTGTATTTAATTATTGCTCAATGTTGTACATGCAAATGACGTGACAGTAATGTGGCAATAATTTAGTTATTCCACAACACATAATCTAATAACAATGTGTTTTTAATAAAACATATGTTAACTTAGTTTCACTAGGCCACAAACCTTTTTTTTAAATGGCAAAGCTCACTCCTAGTATACACCAGTTATTTAAATAATTCTCTTTGTCCAGGTGTGAACCTAGGACCTCCCATTTAAAAGGCATATTCTTCTACTAAGTGGGCTATTCACGTAGATCAGGGAACACCAAGTCCTTCCGTAGCGGGGCATTATATGGCGCCGATATTGTGTATAGCGCCCAGTTACACCATTATAGCCTGCGCTATAGGGTATGAATTTTGAATCTCACGAAAATTATCACGCCATTCCCCTTCCCCACTCACACACATATATTTACATACATATGTATGTATAATTGACGGGGTTATATAACCCTTTACCATTACACCCTCTTGTGATATAACCCTCATAAAGCCACCTCTTACACTTTTTCGCCACTTATCGCATAACCTCCAATAAATGACTTTATTGGACTTTATGACCTAATAACTAACAAAATTGATAGTTGTTTGACAAATAGGGGTGGATGCCCCATTTTCTTTCATCTCCATTTATTTAGTTTAGAACATGTGTTTTTTCAAAGCCCAAATCAAATAAAACTCTTTTTATTTTTCAAGCTCAAATGAAATAAAACTAAAATTATGGAGCGATCGTCCGAATTATTGCTTAAAAGTTTGCTCTTCTAGTCGAAGTTGAATCTTTTAGTTGTGTCTTATGACGTTAGACTCTTTGACAACCCAAATTAATGTGCAGTTAAAATATTTTATATTATTGCTTGGTTGCTTATATTATTATTAAACTTTACATTTATCTTGAGAGTTTTAACTTTTTTCTTTTGCTATGTTTTGAGGACCCGACCCATTCTGTTCTGTTCTGACCTGTATAGTTGTAACATAAACCATTTTATGCACTCCACCGCAGAAAACAAACTACAAAATATATAAACATTCACAAAACTAAAATTTGAAGGAAGATGTAAAAATGTCTACTAATAACTTGAACGATTGTTTCTTAACAATGCCTTCAACATATATGTAACTAGAGTTGCACCAACCGGGTTGTTTTTTTTTTTGTCTAAACCGGTTCAGGTTGAAAGTGGCTTGGGTCAACAATATTCAAAACCGTTTCTTTGTTAGAACCGATTCAGGTTGGAAGTGGGTTGAAGAAAGTCAAAGGAACATCTTTTTGACCGGTTCAGATCAGGTTTACCGGGTTCAAGCTGGTTTTAAAGTATAGGGTGATAGCCCGATTTAGACCCTATGATCAAGGTAGATTCCTAACTAGTTCTTCCCAACCAGTTTCAGTATGGTTTCAGGTTACAAACCAGTACCGGTTCCCACATATATCTTTTTTGCGCAAGATGTAACAATGACTTTTAATAACTATCATTTATATATTATATTTACATGCCCATAGCATTATAGCCTAATGACATCTTGGGGTAGGATAAGATTCAGGACCATGAGATCCTGGGTTCAATTCCCACAAGAGGGTTTTTCCCAAATTGAATTTCATCCGTCAGTGATACAAATTTATAGTTAAAAAAAATATTAGATTTACCTAAAAGTTTATTCCATCACACCGGTGGATATTTCATAGGTATGTTCCATGACATGACGAGTCGCTTAGAATCTTAAAATATGTAAATAATCAATTTTGAAAGAAAGATATTTTATTACATAATATTAAAACATGAAGGATTAGGTATGGATTTAGCGTTGATTTTGCAATTTTGTTTATATTGTTATATCCCCAAAAGTGAAATATATTAGAAAAGAATCAACCTTTAACGAAGTTGACAAATACTAATGATTACAAGATAAAGAAACCAACCTTAAACAATGTCATAAACATGAGATTCTTAATAATTAGAACTCGATTAATCCAGACGTGTACCGATTTCTCAAAATTCAAATAGATTCAAACAAGATTTTCACACAATCAACTCTCGAATAAACAACAAAACTCTCAAAAAACCCCTCTAGCTCACACAACAGATCATCAACATGATGACCCGTATCAAACTACGCTAAAATCTAACCGTTTCGATACACACAAGAACCCTAGATCTAAAACGCGTACAAACAAGCTACCGAGATGAAACCCTAGAGAGAATATGTCTGCGAGAGAGATTTGTGAAACGTGTGTGAAGATTCTCGAAAAATCTTCTTACCCTAATACACACTCTCACTTATATACTAAGACAACTAGATGAAGCCTTCAGCCCATGCGTCTGAGTCCACAAGTCAGTCCTGCTCTCCTTGAGAGCCCACTAACAAGCCCACTAACTTGGCAAAGGGCAACCAGCAACTTGAGCCCATCAACTAGTTTGAGTCCATTAAGCAATATTCATAAAAAAAGAGAAAACATTATTAACATTAGAAAAATCAATCAATATGAAACTAATATTTGGAACTATTGAATAGAAAGAATACAAACCTTTGTTTTCAACCCCCCCCCCCCCTCTATTCAATAGCCAAATACATCAAACAACCCGATCTTCTTACACGGATACTGGAAGAGTAATTAGTTGCTAAAGAACTTCAAGCTCCAAACAATTATTTCTTTTCCAATGAGACAAGTGAACAAGATGAATGTCAATTCACAATTTTCAACTCCAACCTCCAGCTTCCTAGTTATTTCCATTTAATCGTTGAAAATACATCTTTACACCTGATCAGCCCTAAAGATTTCATCTAGAGATGGATATAAGGAGTATTTTCCAGGAGTAATGGTCGGTTCATCAATCCATTACAAGGGAATTTAGTGACCAATCACCACCAAACCATCACTGACGTTACTACAGTCCCTTTCTTAAAAAACTTGAAACTCTAAACAAAGGATCTGGAACTCTTAAATCTGATCTGGACTCATGAACCACTGTTTAGTGTCTTTATATATCAACAGTTGTTGTAATGATGTGATATAAAGCCCTAAGCAGCTACTTCTCCAAACCCACTAGCAGCACTCACGAGCACATCAGCAAAGCATTATATATATCCAACATTATATGCAAAATAATAAAGCAAGGATATTAGAAAATATAAAACAAACTAATAGTGTACATAGACCTAGTACTTTCAAGGAACAAGAACTCAAAACGGAAAAGATTGTTAAATTCATACAACATACGTCACAACTCACTACCCTCACATGACAGTCTATTCTCACACAATACTCGAAATAATAGGTAAACGAACCAACATATGCTGAAACCCTAGATCGATATGAGAAAGAGACAACAAGAAAAAAAATGAGTGTAGCCGTAATAAAAGATGCTATCCAAATCTATAAAAACTTTTATTTCTTAATCAATCTTACATACAGAATCCAATTGACTTTACATTTGTACAACTCTCAAGATCAAACTATCTATATGATAGTCTGATACAACCACAACTCAGATCTAACATATTACCGTTTCAACTAATAAGAAATAGAACAAATCATAGACCTATGGCTAATGAGAGAAAAAAAAACAGTTTGATCAAGTTACGTAATATGTACATTACTGTGATGATCTGTAATAACAGACATGATAGATTCGGTTTTCACAATAATGATGAGGAAGATGAAAACCCTAGGACAGACTTCCGGAAACAACAATCACACAAACTCCACTTTTTAAAAAATAACATGAACTATAGTAGACTTGATCACGTTATTACACACACATGTGAAGCAACCAAAACAATTAAAGAAACAGTAAGAATCACAAGTTTCTTTGAAAAACATCACAAACATATGTGACAAAACAGAGAGTTACAAAACTCCAACAGACTCATAACATCGTATGGAAAAGTGAATTCATGAAAAAAATCAACTTGTAAAGTACTTAAAAACTCACTTGATTTAACAAAAAAAAACTTTTACGACTTTACAAGTGCATGAATCACAAAATTTAATACCAATATCAGATACATATCTGATAAAACAAAGTCACACAACTTTAAAATTTCAGAACCACATCTAAAATACCAAAAAGATCAAAACGTCTGAAGAACATAAAGAATCATTGTTGGTGCACTTGTGTCTGTACTTTGTCTGTATTCGGTCTGATATAAACGATGTCCTGATTTGTGTTGTAAGTTGACCAAGTCAACCATCCTCCGGATTGACTTGGCCAACAGTTAACATATATTTGATATATGTGTCTGAATCGAAGGATAGCCTCGAAGGATACAACTGATCCTTCGAGGTGCTAGAAAGCCATGGTTCGACCATTAGACCTCGAAGGATGATCCTTCGAGGTCCATGCTGATCATTCGAGCTTGTTGTCATCGAAAGATGATCCTTCGGACCATCTATCGATCCTTCGACCAAGACCTGCTGTGTATGGGTATAAATACCCATGCAGTGTGTTAGTGTTAGACAGAAGCACACTTAGAGAGTTAGAGAAACTCTGCTGGAAAACACACACACACACACTTTAGAGAGTTTGCAAACAAGATTGTAAACATTGTGCTTGTAACCGTAAACCTTCATACGTATTAATACAGTGGTGTTAATCGGTGAACTTTGTGTGTTCTTGTGTTTGTTCTTGCATCATTCCGGTTTGCCCGCTAGCTTGGATTCCGCACTCGCTAGTGGGTTAGTATAACAAGGTTTAGGTTTGTTCTCGATCCTCCGAGAAAAGGGACCTACAAGTGGTATCAGAGCCTCGCTCTTTACCTTGTTTAAAACCGGTTTGTTCAAGTTCTTGGTGTGTTTAGACACTTGGTCTAGCACCCGTTTTTGGTAGTTTTCTGCATAAAAACGCGTACTAAACCTATCGGGAGTGTTCGGGGTCGGTTTGGGTAACATAAACATTGTTTTTGTGAAACTTTGATTTTTCCGGCCATATCTCCGGTGTGTTTCCGGTGACCAGTTCTTGAAGATAAGGTTGCTTATTTTGGCAAAAATTTTTGAAAGTCAATTGTTTGGTGAAAAGTTGTTGCAGAACCATCCTTTCTGCCGAAAGTTGGTACATCAACACATCACCTTTTCACCAACCTGTCCTTTCGTGTCAGGTGTGTCAGAGGATTCGAAAGATATCCTTCGACATCGAAAGATATCCTTCGACATCTTTCGATTGGAGACAGCTCGAAAGATTAGCATCCTTCGAGTAGTCTTTCGAAGTCTAAGGGTTATCCTTCGTAGTTGGAATCTTTTCGAAAGTTGGTTGTCCGAAAGATAAGGATACATCTCGAAAGATAAGGATCTTTCATTGTGAATCTTTCGAGATCAGTATTCGAAAGATATAGATCTTTCGAACTGTGAATCTTTCGTGAAAATCAGTCGAAAGATAAGGATCTTTCATTGAGAATCTTTCGAAAGCTTTGCTCGAAACTCAACAGTAATCGTTCGATCACTGTTGATCCTTCGAACAAGTCTTGATCTTTCGATCAGATTGTATCTTTCAATTGTTGTCTGTTTGTTGTTAACAGTTTGTGGGTGTAGGTTATTTATTAATTTTTGATCACAATGAGTTGCACAAGTCCTTGGGATTGGAGTACGGATCCACAACCAGATCTGAAACAGATGTCGATGGCTGAATATATGACGAGTGCCATTCCAAAACAACAACAATCAATATGTTCATGTCAATGGGCTTTGGTTTCCAATCAAAGTCAAAGTCTTCAGAATCTTCTGATTAGTGAAAGTGAAACGGGCAGTAACAATCGTCCACCAAAGCTGAACCACATGAACGATTTTCCGTCATGGAAAGGCCGCTTTCACACATATGTTCAAGGACAAAGCACCGATCTTTGGATGTGTTTTGTCAATGCATTCAACGAAAGTCTTGAAAGTAGAGCATCCACTTCAGAAGGTTACGCCAACATGCTTGAAAATGACAAGAAGGCTTATGAATTGGAGAAAAAGGCCTATGCCATACTTACTCAAGCACTCAACAAAGACATCTACCATCAGTTTTCATATTGCAAGACCACGAAAGCATTGTGGGATGCCTTAGTTGCTAGAGGAGAAGGCAATGCAGCTGCTCGAAAGTCTAGGCATGATTTGTTGAAGAAAGAATTTGAATCTTTTCAGTTTTTGGAAAACGAGACTCTGAATGATATGACCACACGTTTCTATCATTTGATTAGTGAAATGTGTGCTTATGGGGTGGCAGCTACTCAACAAGACATGGTGAACAGGTTTGCTGACGCCCTACCCCCAAAATGGAGTTCGTTTATTGAGCTGTTGAAGCATACTAAAGCTCTAGATGAGATTAACATCTATGAGTTCATTCAGAAGCTGGAACATAAAAATGATGAAGAAATTAGGAAAGCAAGGCGTGCTCCAGCTCCTCAGAATACAGAAATGTATTTGCCTGGTTTTGGTCCTTCAGCTAGTTCTGTTCAGCAACCGAAGCTTCAAACTGCTTTTGTGTCCAATACGAGTTCCTTTCCTTTTTCTCAATCAACAGCTGCTCCACCACAACCTCAATTCGATCCGAGGTCTTACATTCCTGTTCCAACACAGCCACAACCACAACCTCAACAACAACAACAGCAAGCTCACTATACAAGCAATCCTCAACCTCAGCCTCAAAGTCATCACACAATCCGAGTCGACAACTCAAATCTTTCACACCTTAGCATTGAAGTTGCTAAGGAACATATGGAAATTATCAACACCATGGTCAGTGCTTACTGTGGTTTGGTAGCTGGTCAGCTTGGGAACATCAACATGACCAATGAAGATTATGATCAGATCGACAAGGAAGAAATGGAGTTGATGGATATTAAATGGGCTTTTGCTAGTGCGGTTAGAAGGGCAAAAGAGTTCATGGCACGAACTGGAAGAACTTCGTTGGAAGGAAAGAAAAACACGAAGTATGGGTTTGATATTAATGCCGTCACGTGCTTTAACTGTGGCGAGAAAGGGCACTTTAAACGTGAGTGCACTCGACCAACAAAACACGGCAATCACAACCCGTTCAGAAACCAGACTAATGTGAATGCCCAACAAGAAAACCGTGAAAGGAGGATGGTGGCAGTGAACAACAATCAGGGACAGCCTGGAGCTACCAATCACAATCGGGCTTTGGCTGTTCAAGCTGATGAAGGATGTGACTGGTCAGTTCAGTTTGGTGATGGTGATCAGGGAAGTGGAACTGCATTGTATGCTAAGGTCATCGAGCAGGTTCAAAAGGAAGAATCTTCTGGGAGCGATGACAGTTCTGGTTATTCGGGCAGTTCGGATGAAGAAGGCTCTGTTTCTGGGGATAATCACTCAGAGCCTGATGTGAATGAAGAAGGAGATGATGATATACAGGAGCTACTGAATGAAGCTGATGAGTTTCAATGTCAGAAATCAATTCTGATTAGGAAGGCTGCTGCTACATCAACGGAAATGGAAAAGCTATTCTCTGAAGATGGAGCTTTTTCTTTTCAAACTGCCTTTATGGCAAATGGTTCAGCCTCTACTAGTCAGGTAACTTCTGAACCTCCTGCTCCTAGTATTTGTAAATCATGTGCAGATATGAAGCTTGAATCAGAAAAGCTTCATAGTCATAATCAGAATTTGGTTATTGAACTGTCAAAATGCCAAGAGGCAAACATGGCTTTAACCCGGAATGAAAAAGAATTTAAATCTGTAATAGAAACATTAAAGAAAAATGTGTCCGAGGTTAACAAAGTAGTTTACCACAAACAAGTAAGTATAAATGAATACATTAATCTTGTGGAAGAAACTAAGAAGCAATTAGCCATTGCCCAATGCAAGCATGATGCGATCAAACAGAAATTGGATAGTTATTCTAACTCCCGATTTGTGCTTGATCACATCATAGACGTTCAACAACTGAAAGGTAACGTGAAAGGTGTAGGGTATAAGGCGTGTCCACCCCCTTTGATGGACAACTATACCAAGATGCCTGATGAAGAGGAAATGCCCCGGTATGAACCCAGTGTGCCTTTGAACTTTGAGGAATTTTCTACTGGCCTAGGGTTCAAACCGGAGAATTCTGAAAATACATCCACAGAGCAACAGGAAGCTTCAACATCCATGAAACAAAGTCCTCCAATCATCGAGGACTGTGAGTCATCGGATGATGAATCAGAAGTGGATGTGAGTGAACAGGATAACTCACTTAACAAGATGAAAGGAGTTGTCATTCCCATTGAGAATCACATCCTTTGTGATCCTGATACTCCTGAGGCTTCATCTGTTGAGAAGCAAGTGATTGATCCTGTCAAGGTTGATAAGACAAGTGTGTCTACTGTTAAAAGCAGTAATGTGTTGTACACTTTGGTTGGAGATAATAAAATCTACTCAGATCATGTTTTTCCAATTAAAAATGTAAATAAATCTTTGATTGACAAAGTCTTTGAAGACAATACAAACAAATTTTTGGGAAAAACACTTCCGGGAATTGTGGTAACACAATGTGATCCAATTCCTAAGGCTGAGATTAGGAAACAATTTGGTAATCAAAAATCTCCAACCACTCGACAACCTACTGCTTCTAAGGGTAAACAACCACAACGAGCTCCAAAGCCAAAGGCTAAAGTTGAAACAAAAGGAGCTCGTTACATGAAGAAAGGAAAAGATGTTAAGTTTGTAGCATCAAAGGGTACAGATAAAATTGAGACTTTTGAAAACAAATCAAACACTGATTTTGTACAACAAGTCAAGTTTTTGAAACGAAACAGTGATAACAATTACACCCAACACACAAACGGGTGTGATGAAAAAGCAAGTACCTCAGGTTCTACAAGCTCAACATCTGGTAGTCGATCAAGTTCTCCTAAGTCTGTTGAAAGGAGAACTTGCTTCAAATGTGGAGAAATTGGGCACATTATCAGAAATTGCCCAAATGCTCCAAAGAAGAAGTTAGTTGAAAAGGCTCCACCTGAAGCAGTTCACCCTCAACGTCGGTCAGTTTCACCTAAACAAGATAAACGAACTGTAAAAGAACAAGAAACTAAACAACGACGTAAGAACATAAAAACTGTTGAAAAAGCTTTAAAATCTGAAGTTAAAACAGTTCAAAAGGAACCAAGAGTGTCACAACCTATAAAACCAGAATCTTCAAAAACTGGTAGGCAAAGACAAACTTGGTTACCTAAGTCGGGTGACAATTCAGGGGGAGCAGTTGTTCTTGAAAACCATCAAGAGATAGAGCTTACATATCGTGATGCCAAGGGACGACCCAAGACCACTAAGGCTTGGGTCCCCATTCTCAACTGATGTGTTTATTTGACATGTGCAGGATGTTCTAGGAGGAACTATTAATAGTCATTGGATTGTTGATAGTGGAGCATCCAGGCACATGACTGGCGACTTACGGCTCCTGTATGACGTGAGAAATATCAGAGGAGGGTATGTTGCCTTTGCGGGTGATAAAGGAGGGTACATCACTGGAGAAGGAAGTATCTCCAATGGTATCGTGTGCTTTGATAAGATCAATTATGTGAAGCAAATTGATCACAATCTTCTCAGTGTGTCGCAAATCTGCGATAAAAAGTTCTCAGTGATTTTTGATGATGCTGGCTGTTATGTGCTGAAGCCTGGTTTCAAAATTCCACAAGAATGGATTATCTTATCGGCTCCGAGAGTTAATGATCTTTATATTCTCGACATGAGCCAGGCGATTACAACATCTGCACAAGTTACTTGTTTTGTCTCAAAAGCCACAGAAAAGGAGTCTATATCTTGGCACAGAAGAATGGGACACATTCACTTGAGAAAAATGAACCATTTGGTGAAAAATAATCTTGTGAATGGTGTGCCTGTGAGAAGTTTTCATCTACAAGATATCTGTGTCTCGTGCCAAAAGGGGAAGCAAACGAAGAAGTCTCACCCTTTGAAGAAAATCAACACTGTCAGCATGCCTCTCGAACGTCTTCATATGGACCTTTTTGGACCTATGAAGCACAAGACAACGTTTGGTGATGCTTATTGTTTAGTAGTTACTGATGACTACTCTAGATTTTCTTGGGTATCTTTTATGGCACACAAAAGTGAAACTCCTGGCATCCTCAAGGATCTTCTTACAATGTTGGAAAATCTCTATACGTTGAAAGTGAAAAGGATCCGAAGCGACAATGGAACTGAATTCAAGAATCAAGTTATGGATGAGTTTTGTACTTCTAAAGGCATTCTTCATGAGTACAGTTCTCGTTATACTCCACAACAAAATGGTGTCGCTGAGAGGAAGAATCGAACTATTATTGAAACTGCAAGAACAATGTTAGTAGAGTCGGAACTCCCTATTCAATTCTGGGGAGAGGCTGTATCGGCTGCTTGCTACACGTTGAACAGAGTTCTTACAGTTAAGAGACATGGCAAGACTTGTTTCGAACTCCTTCAGAGAAGGAAACCGGATCTTTCTTACCTTGAACCGTTTGGTGCTCCTTGTACTATGATTGAGCCGGATGGAAAGTTTGGTGCAAGAGCTATCGAGGGTTTCTTCCTTGGATATGCAACTCCGAATTTTCGTGTTTGGAATCTAGCTACTAAAAAGATTGAGCTATGGAGCGAAGTTAGGGTACAAAGGTACACGAGTCCTGTTAGGGCTCCGGGTGATCCGTGGATGTTCGATTATGATGGGCTATTTGACTCCTTTAATCTGCCAACCTTTGACGAAGAATCAGCAGCTGCTCGGATGCTGTTGGAAAGTGACAACGCTGCTGTCTCGCCATTGGTTAGACCTATTGTTGTTGACCCTCAAGCTTCTACGTCAGTCAACAATATGGTTCAAAATGAGGTTTATGAAGATGCTGCTGATTATAATGACTCGTCTGAAGATGATGAATATCATGATGCAGCCGAAGGATCTTCAGCTCCAGCTGCTCCTGTTCAAGGTGCCTCTGGTGATACACCTCATGCGCAGAATATAGATACTGCTGAAGGGAATGCATCCACTTCTACCCACATTCCAGGTGTAGAGTTGGTTGTTGATCTTAATCTGAATAATTTGGGTATCAATGCTCGTGTACCGGATAATCCTGAAATGAGGATTCACGATACCCATCCACAGCAGAATATCATAGGAGATGTCCATCGCGGTGTGCAGACGCGTAATCAGCTGAGAAACAACCGGAATGCTGGTTTGTATTCAGCTATAAGAGAATCTGGCCAACAGAATGACTGGTCCTTCGCGTGCTACGTGTCACAAGAAGAACCAAAGTCGTGGAAGGAAGCATTGAAAGACAGTGCTTGGGTTGAGGCCATGCAGGAAGAATTACAGCAATTTCACAAGCTTGGTGTTTGGAAGCTTGTTGAAAAGCCTGAGAATTACAAGAAGATTGGCACTCGATGGGTCTTCAAATGCAAGAAAGACGACCGTGGAGTGGTTATTCGGAACAAAGCTCGTTTAGTCGTTCAAGGTTTTCGTCAGATAGAAGGAATCGACTACAACGAAGTCTATGCACCAGTTGCACGTCTGGAAGCTATTCGGATCTTTCTGGCTTATGCCTCATTCAAAGGATTCAAGGTTTACCAGATGGACGTCAAAAGTGCATTTCTACATGGTGTGGTTGAAGAAGAGGTATATGTCGAACAGCCTCCAGGTTTTGAAGATCCTGTTCATCCCGATCGGGTTTGGTTGCTCAACAAAGCTCTCTATGGTCTTCATCAAGCGCCACGAGCTTGGTATGCAACCTTATCTACATATCTGCTGGAGAACGGTTTTCGAAGAGGTCTTATCGATTGTACTCTCTTCATCAAAGAACAAGATGGAGATCTTCTTCTGGTACAGGTATATGTTGATGATATTATTTTTGGTTCTACTAATGATGTTTTGTGTAGGAATTTCGAGCGCATCATGCAGGATAAGTTCGAGATGAGTGCTATGGGGGAAATGAATTTCTTTTTGGGCCTACAAGTGCAACAAACGGAGTCTGGGATATTCATCCATCAGACTAAATATGTTGGAGACATCTTGAGCCGGTTCCAGATGTCACACCCCCAAAATCCACCTGCGGAGTATCACCGCTTGGGAGCGTGACTGACCAGGATCAAGCCACCAATTATATTGAACATGCATATAGTATTAAGTAAGATAAAAGAAAACCATCCGTTCAATACAAAAGGTGTTCAAAACATGTTATTGTTTTAAAGTGTAGCGGAAGCATAGTAATAATCCAACAATAGTAAATAGTTCAAATGTTATAATGGTTCAGCATAGAAACCACGAATCCTTGTCCACAACGACCCGCTTCTCCAGTGCAAGCTCCAAGTACCTAACGATCTGCAAGGCATGTAACAGAATGGTCAACAAACTAGTTGAGCGAGTTCACATAAAGGAAATGCGTAATAGTAAGTTCATTTGTAATAGGTGGCTCTACTGGGCCGTTTGTATATTTTACTGTGGTGGTGTTCCACGTTTTCCTGTGGTGGTGTTCCACGTTTTCCTGTGGTGGTGTTCCACGTTTTCCTGTGGTGGTGTTCCACGGTTTCCTGTGGTGGTGTTCCACGGTTTCCTGTGGTGGTGTTCCACGTTTTCCTGTGGTGGTGTTCCACGTTTTCCTAACCACTAGACTACTCGTAGCTATAGGTATCCTTCACAACCGAGGATAGTGATGTGGTAGTCTAGTCATAGTGTCAATAGAGTATCTAATCAACCTTTCAATCCCATTCCCAACACCCCGGGAACCCCATGCCTTGGTAAGAGTGTGAACTCACCTTGGTTTGCTCGGTATGCTAAATAAGTGCTCACAGTTAATTAATCACGTCCTATGTATACACGTATAGCAAATCAGTTCATGCTCGAAATGTTACGCATGCAATTAATTGGTTCACATAGCAGTCAGTTTGCATATCAGTACAACACGTAGTATTACACGAATATGTTCATTACCAAGCATGGCATGTAAATTAATTCAACATATGTTCCACTGTTCAAAGCGTTATCAAAACCCTAATATCTTTCGATTCATTAGTCATCTTTCGACCAACAGTTTTGTCACGTTTCGAAGCATGCTATCCTTCGATCAAATCTATCCTTCGGTCAAATTATGGTTCGGTCAAACTATCTTTCGGTCACTACTATTATCTTTTGGCATATACATTATCTTTCGATAATATCAGTTACGTTTTATTCAAGTTTCCAATTTATCCGTGAAAATCAACCAACACGATTTCAATCATTTCTGTTTCCTAAAAATTGATCAAACAGGGATTATTTTCATAAACATTATGAACCCTAAATTCACCCACATGAACCATAACAGTATTTAATCCTATACGATCCGATTTCAAGAGCAACGAATCAATAACACAAATCGAATTGTACAATATCACAACCAACCCACAAACCTTATCATTATACATTATCACAACGGATTCGATTTGTTAGCCGATTAATAACAATATCATAACAATCATGGCAGTTTAATACAAATATCCTAGCTAACCCATCGTAACATTCATACCGTACAAATCCGATCATAAAAACACATATTGCAAAACGATTAGGCAGTTATAACATTCATATCCCATTAACATTCGTAACCGGTTAGCATACAAACCACGTACAGCAAATAATTGATAAACCATGACATCATGTACACCTTGAACACTAACCGGAATTTGTAAACAAGTGGATCGATCAGCAAGGAGTCTCCGTAAGTCTGTGATTGCCGTCACAAGGATGCTCTAGGGTTTTTAGAATAATAATTACCGATACATGTATTTTCAGTTATAAACGTATCATCGGAATGGGCCAAGCCCATTAAATGACTGGGCCGAAGGATGTCGAAGGATTCCTTCATGGCCCGAATGATATGTTTCGAGACTTATCAATCCGAAGGATGATCTTCCGGATCGAAGGATGTGTTTCGTCATCCTTCGATTCATGCACCATGTTTCGTGGACATCCTTCGAAGGTTGTTTGTGTAATGTAATGTGTTTCATGCTAACTAGTTTACAAGTTTCACAATGTAGCAAACAACTATGCACGATCAAATAATCAAAACGTATATATATATATTTTCATTAACACACAACTCGTATAATTCAAGTCCACAATCCAACAACTAAACAGTCAAAGTCAAAGTCAACGCGCATTTAATGCGAAAGTGAAAGTCAGAAACTCGAGTTGTCACATTATCCCCAACTTAAAAGAAATTTCGTCCCGAAATTTGGTACGCACTCACTGAGGAAGCTAGGTAAGTTACATTGTTCACTGGTTTTCCTGGGGTGTCACATCATCCCCCCGTTGATTTGGAATTTCGTCCCGAAATTCAGTAGTAGTAGCTTCAGCCTCAGAAGTGGATGCATTGGTTTCGAATAACTGGGGATACTTTTCTTTTATCTGGTCTTCGCGTTCCCAGGTATACTCTGGACCACGCTGGGAGTTCCAACGAACTCGAACAAGAGGGATTCTCTTGTGTTTGAGGACCTTAACATCCCGGTCCGTGATTTCAACTGGTTCCTCGACGAACTGCAACCGCTCGTCGATAGTGAGTTCCTTAAAAGGAATGATGAGGTTTTCATCTGATAGGCACTTCTTTAAGTTCGATATGTGAAAGACATTGTGAACTGCTCCGAGTTCAGCTGGTAGGTTCAACTTGTAGGCTACCTTGCCAATCTTTTCTGTAATTTCGAATGGTCCGACGTACCGCGGATTTAGTTTGCCTCGTTTACCAAATCGAACCACACCCTTCCAAGGTGAAACTTTCAATAAAACCCGGTCCCCGACCTCAAATTCCAATGGCTTTCTACGCTTGTCCGCGTAGGCTTTCTGACGGTCGCGCGCTGCCGCCATGCGTTGTCGTATCTGTGCTATCTTTTCCGTGGCGTCCACAACAATATCTGGACCCGTAATCTGACTATCCCCCACCTCTGCCCAACAGAGAGGTGACCGGCATTTACGTCCGTACAATGCCTCGAATGGAGCGGCTTGAATGCTGGTATGGTAACTGTTATTGTACGAGAACTCCACCAAAGGGAGGTGCTTTTCCCAGCCGTTGCCGAAATCGATAACACACGCTCGAAGCATGTCTTCTAGAGTTTGAATAGTTCGCTCAGACTGCCCATCCGTCTGAGGATGATATGCTGTGCTCATGTCTAGTCGTGAGCCGAAGGATTTGTGCATCGCTTGCCAAAGCTCTGACGTGAATCGTGCATCGCGATCCGAAATAATAGAAGTGGGCACTCCGTGCCTCGAAACAACTTCTT
Organism: Helianthus annuus; assembly: GCF_002127325.2. NCBI lineage: Eukaryota > Viridiplantae > Streptophyta > Magnoliopsida > Asterales > Asteraceae > Helianthus > Helianthus annuus. The sequence continues at coordinate 82,222,959 of NC_035439.2, forward strand.
TCAAGTAGATGTCTGCTAGTGTAGAAAATTTATCCGTTTCTTTGATAGCCAAGAAGTGAGCAGACTTTGTGAGTCGATCAACAATTACCCAAATAGTGTCATTCCCACGCTGGGATCTAGGTAAGCCCGTAACGAAATCCATGGAAATTTCTTCCCATTTCCACTGCGGTATCTTGGGCTGCTGCAGTAGGCCTGCTGGTTTCTGACATTCAACCTTGACTCTCGCACAGGTTAAGCATTTACCAACATAGGTGGCGATGTGGGCCTTCATACTAGGCCACCAATATGTTGTTTTGATATCGTGGTACATTTTATCCGACCCTGGATGTACCGAATAGCGAGACTTGTGAGCTTCATCCATTACAAGTTCGCGTAAACCGCCATAAAGTGGGACCCAAATACGCCCCGTTACATAGTAAGCACCGTCTTCCTTTTGTTCCATGCGTTGCCTTGAGCCACGTAAGGCTTCAGCCTTGACGTTTTCGGGTTTTAGTGCTTCAATCTGAGCAGCTCGTATCTGTGCAGGAAGACTGGACTGAATGGTAAGCTGTAGCGCTCGCACGCGCTTAGGTAGAGTGTCTTTCCGACTGAGGGCATCAGCCACAACATTGGCCTTGCCTGGATGATACTTGATGGCGCATTCGTAGTCGTTCAGAAGTTCAACCCATCTTCGTTGACGCATATTCAAATCCTTTTGCTTAAGAATATGCTCGAGACTCCTGTGATCGGTGTAAATCGTGCACCTGGTACCGTACAGGTAGTGTCGCCATATCTTAAGCGCGAAAACAACAGCTCCCAGCTCTAAATCGTGCGTCGTGTAGTTCCGTTCATGAACCTTGAGTTGCCGAGAGGCGTATGCGATAACTTTATCCCGTTGCATCAATACACAACCAAGCCCTTGTATCGATGCGTCACAATAAACCACGAAGTCATCCGTGCCCTCGGGCAGTGAGAGAATAGGCGCGCTGCAAAGCCTATCCTTTAAGTACTGAAAAGCGGTCTCCTGCGTATTACCCCATCTGTAAACGACACCTTTCTGTGTAAGCATAGTAAGTGGTTGCGCGATCTTTGAGAAGTCTTTAATAAATCGCCTGTAGTAACCCGCCAAACCCAAGAATTGGCGTATTTCAGTCGGTGTACGCGGTGCTGGCCAGTTTCTGATCGAATCAACCTTGGATGGATCGACATGAATCCCATCCTTGTTTACCACATGGCCTAAGAAGTGGACTTCACGAAGCCAGAAGTCGCATTTTGAAAACTTTGCGTACAGTTGCTCTTTTCGAAGAAGTTCCAAGATAATACGTAGATGCTGCTCGTGCTCCTCCTGACTCTTGGAGTAAATCAAAATGTCGTCGATGAAAACGATGACGAACTTGTCGAGATACGGTTTGCACACCCTGTTCATGAGATCCATGAAGACTGCAGGTGCGTTTGTAAGCCCGAATGGCATGACCAGAAACTCGTAGTGACCATAACGAGTTCTGAAAGCAGTTTTGGAGACGTCCTCATCCCGGACTCTCAGCTGATGATACCCTGACCTCAAATCGATCTTGGAATAGTAACACGACCCTTGCAACTGGTCGAATAAGTCATCTATGCGTGGAAGAGGATAACGGTTCTTCACCGTCACCTTGTTGAGTTCACGGTAGTCGATACACATCCTGAACGTACCGTCTTTCTTCTTCACAAATAACACTGGAGCTCCCCAAGGCGAAGAGCTTGGACGAATAAAGCCCTTTTCCAAGAGTTCTTGCAGCTGTTTCGACAGTTCTTCCAGTTCGGTTGGAGCTAAACGATATGGTGCGCGGGCTATTGGCGCTGCTCCAGGTGCCAATTCGATCTGAAACTCGACTTGGCGATGAGGCGGTAAGCCTGGTAAATCTTCAGGAAACACCTGAGGGAAGTCACGTACAACTGGGATATCCTCCAGCTTCTTTTCCTTTGCTGATGCATCAGTAACGAGAGCCAGAATGGCAGTATGCCCCTTTCGTAAACATTTCTGCGCCTTCAAGTAAGAGATGATGCCAACCACAGCACCACTCTTGTCGCCCTGAACTTCGAGAGGTTCTTGACTGGAGCGAGGAATACGAATAACTTTTTCCTTGCATAAGATCTCTGCGTGATGTTGAGATAACCAATCCATGCCGATGACGACGTCGAAGCTACCCAAGACTATGGGTATAAGATCAATCGTGAAAGTCTGACCCGCTAGAACAATGCTACAACCCTTGACTACATGAGCGGCTTCTACACTTTTACCATTTGCTAGTTCTACGACGTGTTTAGTGTCTAGAGGTGTTGGTGTACGCTTTAATAAGTTACTCATTTTCATGGACATATAACTTGTATCAGCACCCGAATCAAATAAGACAGTAACGTAAATATCGTCGAGAAGGAACTTACCCATAACTACGTTAGGATCATTCACTGCATCTCCTCGACCCAACACAAATGCTCGACCACGAGCTTCATTGCCGTTGTTGTTGTTGTTGTTGCCCCCATTATTGTTGTTATGGTTCCCGTTGCCCTGATGGTTGTTGTTGCGGTTCTGGTTCAACTGTGGGCAATCGCGTTTGAAGTGACCTTCAGCCCCACACTTATAACACCCCCTGTTGCCCTGTTGCTGATTCTGCTGGTTCTGTGGAGCTGGTTGCTGAGGCTGCTGATTCTGATTTGCAGGGCGAGCGCTTCTACAATCTTTGGCCTCGTGACCCATCTTTAAACACCTTTGACAACGGCCCTTATTGCACTGGCCGCTGTGATGCCTGTTGCAGTTGTTACACTTTGGAAGGTTTCCTCGATACCCTCCCTGTCTGTGGCTGCTCGATGAGTGCTGACTGGGACTTTGGTAACTATCCGTCTTTCGCTGCTGAGACTGTGACTGTACCGATGCTGATCCCTTGCTAGAATCCCCCTCCCATTTTCTCTTACTTTCGCTGGGAGTGGCAAGTGTAGTAGTAGCAGTAGCGGTAGCGGTAGCACTGATACGCTTTGGCAGTTTGCCCTGGTCTACTGCCTGATCTGTGATGCGATGAGCGAGACGCTGGATTTCCTGGATGTTGTTGAGGTTAGCCGAGGTAACGTGGCTCTGTATTTCTGGTGCCAAACCTTTGAGATACAACTCGATTCGCTTGTATGGAGGGTCCACCATAGTTGGACATAACACAGCCAACTCATTCGATCTTTTGGTGTAAGCTTCGATTTCCGAACCAACCATTTTCAAGTTATACAACTCATCCTCCAACTTGTGAATGTCTTCTCTAGTGCAGTATTCCCTCTTGATCAGTTCTTTGAATTCATTCCAGGGTGTGGCGTTAGCAGCTGCCAACCCTAAGATCTGCACTTGTGCGTTCCACCAAGTGAGCGCAATCCCTTCAAGTGTGCCAGTGGCGAACTTCACCCTGCGAGCCTCAGGGCATTCACACATTTCGAAAACCGACTCGAGCTTTTCAAACCAGTGGAGGAGTCCAACTGCCCCCTCCGTGCCACTGAACGAGCTAGGACGACAGTCCATGAAATTCTTGAATGTGCACCCAGGTTGTTGCTGAGCGGGTTGACCTGCTTGGGCGGCTGCAACTGCCGCAGCAACGAGAGCCTCTAGCTGGGCTTGAGTCATGGTAATTCGTGCGGCCATTGATCTTCACATCAAAGGCAACATAAGTGAGAAAGGTTCGCGAATAGTGCGATGACAGAAGAGTGTAAGCACATAAGTATTCTCATGCAATGTCAAGTTGTGAGCAAGGTAATGTAAGCATACTACGAGCAAAGTTCTATGCAAATTCTAGCAAGCAGGTAATAAACATAAACCTTATTACCTAGGATGTCGAGTCTTGCACGTGGAGCGAAGCGTCGTTGTGGATCGTTGAGAGCACTGTTCTGGTTATAGTCTGGTTTTAATAAAAACGTTTTTCCATATTAAAACCAAGTTCTCTATAACCAATGGCTCTGATACCAATCTGTCACACCCCCAAAATCCACCTGCGGAGTATCACCGCTTGGGAGCGTGACTGACCAGGATCAAGCCACCAATTATATTGAACATGCATATAGTATTAAGTAAGATAAAAGAAAACCATCCGTTCAATACAAAAGGTGTTCAAAACATGTTATTGTTTTAAAGTGTAGCGGAAGCATAGTAATAATCCAACAATAGTAAATAGTTCAAATGTTATAATGGTTCAGCATAGAAACCACGAATCCTTGTCCACAACGACCCGCTTCTCCAGTGCAAGCTCCAAGTACCTAACGATCTGCAAGGCATGTAACAGAATGGTCAACAAACTAGTTGAGCGAGTTCACATAAAGGAAATGCGTAATAGTAAGTTCATTTGTAATAGGTGGCTCTACTGGGCCGTTTGTATATTTTACTGTGGTGGTGTTCCACGTTTTCCTGTGGTGGTGTTCCACGTTTTCCTGTGGTGGTGTTCCACGTTTTCCTGTGGTGGTGTTCCACGGTTTCCTGTGGTGGTGTTCCACGGTTTCCTGTGGTGGTGTTCCACGTTTTCCTGTGGTGGTGTTCCACGTTTTCCTAACCACTAGACTACTCGTAGCTATAGGTATCCTTCACAACCGAGGATAGTGATGTGGTAGTCTAGTCATAGTGTCAATAGAGTATCTAATCAACCTTTCAATCCCATTCCCAACACCCCGGGAACCCCATGCCTTGGTAAGAGTGTGAACTCACCTTGGTTTGCTCGGTATGCTAAATAAGTGCTCACAGTTAATTAATCACGTCCTATGTATACACGTATAGCAAATCAGTTCATGCTCGAAATGTTACGCATGCAATTAATTGGTTCACATAGCAGTCAGTTTGCATATCAGTACAACACGTAGTATTACACGAATATGTTCATTACCAAGCATGGCATGTAAATTAATTCAACATATGTTCCACTGTTCAAAGCGTTATCAAAACCCTAATATCTTTCGATTCATTAGTCATCTTTCGACCAACAGTTTTGTCACGTTTCGAAGCATGCTATCCTTCGATCAAATCTATCCTTCGGTCAAATTATGGTTCGGTCAAACTATCTTTCGGTCACTACTATTATCTTTTGGCATATACATTATCTTTCGATAATATCAGTTACGTTTTATTCAAGTTTCCAATTTATCCGTGAAAATCAACCAACACGATTTCAATCATTTCTGTTTCCTAAAAATTGATCAAACAGGGATTATTTTCATAAACATTATGAACCCTAAATTCACCCACATGAACCATAACAGTATTTAATCCTATACGATCCGATTTCAAGAGCAACGAATCAATAACACAAATCGAATTGTACAATATCACAACCAACCCACAAACCTTATCATTATACATTATCACAATGGATTCGATTTGTTAGCCGATTAATAACAATATCATAACAATCATGGCAGTTTAATACAAATATCCTAGCTAACCCATCGTAACATTCATACCGTACAAATCCGATCATAAAAACACATATTGCAAAACGATTAGGCAGTTATAACATTCATATCCCATTAACATTCGTAACCGGTTAGCATACAAACCACGTACAGCAAATAATTGATAAACCATGACATCATGTACACCTTGAACACTAACCGGAATTTGTAAACAAGTGGATCGATCAGCAAGGAGTCTCCGTAAGTCTGTGATTGCCGTCACAAGGATGCTCTAGGGTTTTTAGAATAATAATTACCGATACATGTATTTTCAGTTATAAACGTATCATCGGAATGGGCCAAGCCCATTAAATGACTGGGCCGAAGGATGTCGAAGGATTCCTTCATGGCCCGAATGATATGTTTCGAGACTTATCAATCCGAAGGATGATCTTCCGGATCGAAGGATGTGTTTCGTCATCCTTCGATTCATGCACCATGTTTCGTGGACATCCTTCGAAGGTTGTTTGTGTAATGTAATGTGTTTCATGCTAACTAGTTTACAAGTTTCACAATGTAGCAAACAACTATGCACGATCAAATAATCAAAACGTATATATATATATTTTCATTAACACACAACTCGTATAATTCAAGTCCACAATCCAACAACTAAACAGTCAAAGTCAAAGTCAACGCGCATTTAATGCGAAAGTGAAAGTCAGAAACTCGAGTTGTCACACCAGATGTCCGATGCAACGCCCATTGGTACCCCATTGCCAACTAATCACGGAATAACTCCTGACTTGAAGGGTGAACCTGTTAGCCCTTCATACTATCGCGCGATGATCGGATCCCTTATGTACCTCACAGCATCAAGGCCAGATATAATGTACCCAACGTGCCTACTTGCCAGATATCAAGTCAACCCGAAGGCCTCACATCTTGCAGCTGTCAAAAGGATTTTTCGTTATTTGAAGGCTTACCCCGACACCGGTCTGTGGTATCCTAGGGATAATAACTTTGACTTGGTCGCATTCAGTGATTCTGATTTTGGCGGATGTAAAATCGACGGCAAATCCACCACGGCTGGATGTCAGTTTTTAGGAAATCGCCTAGTCACATGGCAGTGCAAGAAGCAGACGTGTGTCGCTACATCAACATGCGAAGCTGAATACATTGCTGCCTCAAGTTGTTGTTCACAAGTTCTTTGGATCCAACAACAATTGCGGGACTACGGTTTTGAATTCCTAACTACTCCTATATATGTTGATAATTCTGCTGCTTTAGATATCACTAAAAATCCTGTGCAGCATTCAAAGACCAAACACATCGAAATCAAATATCACTTCATACGTGATTGCTTTGAGAAAAGGCTAATCGATGTTGTTAAGGTCCACACCGATGACCAACGTGCCGACTTATTTACCAAAGCTTTTGACAAATCTAGATTTGACTTCTTATTATTGGTAAATGGCATTAAGGTCAAGCAAGAGTAAACCGACATCGGAAAATCATTTTTGTAAATATCTTCGTGTGTTTTTAAATTTATCTTAGTTTGTTGATTTTAGGGGGAGTAAATCCAAAAATCGGAAAATACAAAAACATCGAAAAATTTCAAAAACACAAAACAATAGAAAATCAAAAATGAGTTTCCTGGCGAGCAAAAGAGAAAATGATAGTACATCAGTGGTCTATCCAAACCTTTTTAAACCTTAAATGCAAAACGATAAGCAGCTCTATATAAGATGTATCGGTAGGCTCACAATCATTTCAAAGTGTGCAGGGTGATATAAATCTTAATCGACTGAAGACCAGGTGGGAACCATTCATTGGCATATGGTCTTAGTACCGAAATTTCGTTTGATAGATTGCCGAGGTTCTGAGATATTCGGTCTTTATGCTGCTTATCATCTGGGTATCATGGTTGTATCTTTTACCGAAAAATAACGGGGACGCAAGTCTAGATCTTCCATGATACTACACATACGTGTACATATTGCATACTGCATTCGACCTCAATAAGTGATAAACAATCACATGTCCAAATCAATAAGTGATAAAATATCACATTTATCCGGGTGTCAAGTTCGTCTCTCTGCTGTACGGAAGTACTGACCTGTTCACGGACTTGCACCTGTGCCCTCATGCATACGAAAATCAAGTTCCTCATCAATAAGTGATTATATCACATAGGACTTGTTTTCAAATCAAAATAAGTGAGTATCTCACAATTTATACGGTCAAACAGATGATAATCGGTATACTCACCGGTAAGATGAACTCTCGTGCATACCTTGATACGGGAATGTGTCGTGATGTGGATGAACACCGGTCGGTAAGTATAAATCATACATTAACGTATCCTCTAAACATGATTACATCTGATAAGTTGAGCTTAAGTGGACAACAATACCGATAATTGTTATAGGATGCTTATCTTAATGTTAACTAACTGAACAACAAGAGTGTTTTGGCATGACCGTACACTGATATGATTCTCTTACCCTCGAAACTCGCAAAAAGAATGTCTGTATATATTTATTTACTGCTTAACTTTTATTGTTTTTCTTTTAAACAGTTTCGTCGTTTGGTGCATATCAGCACGACATTAGCGGTGATGTCGTTTGATAACACTCAAAGGATTTTAAATTGTTGTCTTTTAATTTCAAAAACACACCTGAAATCTGTGTTTTAATATAAACTTTATAAAAGCCAAAAAGATTTTATTTCTGCTTTATTTTCGATCGTACGATGTTGGAGCTCAAGTCTTCGTTACCTGAAACCTGAACAAAAACCGAATTGACTAAATCTTCATAAACGGTCGAAATTTGCATGTTTTGAAAGATAAAGACTTAAAATTGACAAATTTGTTAAACTTTCAAACTGTCGGACGGTGTTTGATTGTGACATGGTCATTCGTGTGTCATTTGCTTATACTATGTTCCAAGCAGTTGTTCTCATTACGCGTTTAGATTTCTTGCATGTGCAGATTCTAAAGGCTAGGAGAACATGGTCGATGACAAGCTTTGGAATGAAGACACGACGAGAAGGCGCTCAAAAGATGAAGATGATCGAGTTGCCGCTGGCCGTCATCAACACCACAAGGATCTCACTTCATAAAGTTAAAGTATTTCACGAGCATAACTCAAGGGGGAGCTTATGTTTAGGGGGAGTTTGTTAACACACTTCCTACATGATACGGGTAGTTTGTTGATACACTCTCTGCTTTCAAGACGTGAAGACTTTGAAGATCCACCGACATTGAAGATTTGAAAGGACATCAGAGTTTTGGTAACTCGAAGACCAAAGACCGTCGAAGTTCAAGACGAGTCTGCAACTATAGAAGATAAAGACAAAGCTACAGCCAAGGGGGAGTTTGTTGGTGCACTTGTGTCTGTACTTTGTCTGTATTCGGTCTGATATAAACGATGTCCTGATTTGTGTTGTAAGTTGACCAAGTCAACCATCCTCCGGATTGACTTGGCCAACAGTTAACATATATTTGATATATGTGTCTGAATCGAAGGATAGCCTCGAAGGATACAACTGATCCTTCGAGGTGCTAGAAAGCCATGGTTCGACCATTAGACCTCGAAGGATGATCCTTCGAGGTCCATGCTGATCATTCGAGCTTGTTGTCATCGAAAGATGATCCTTCGGACCATCTATCGATCCTTCGACCAAGACCTGCTGTGTATGGGTATAAATACCCATGCAGTGTGTTAGTGTTAGACAGAAGCACACTTAGAGAGTTAGAGAAACTCTGCTGGAAAACACACACACACACACTTTAGAGAGTTTGCAAACAAGATTGTAAACATTGTGCTTGTAACCGTAAACCTTCATACGTATTAATACAGTGGTGTTAATCGGTGAACTTTGTGTGTTCTTGTGTTTGTTCTTGCATCATTCCGGTTTGCCCGCTAGCTTGGATTCCGCACTCGCTAGTGGGTTAGTATAACAAGGTTTAGGTTTGTTCTCGATCCTCCGAGAAAAGGGACCTACAATCATTTGCTTTTGTCAAAACCTTTTACAACTTTACAACATTAATGTGTAAAGAACGTAAAGGCTCGTTTGATTTGTCAAAGAGCTTTTACAACTTCACTACATTTGAACCACAAAATTGAATCACATGATTCAAAAACTAATCTAATAAAATGAGAATTGCACAATTCTACATCAGACAACAATTAACACCTTCTAATTGTAACTATAAATCATACGATTTTGCAATTAGAAAAAGACATCTCACAAAGGAGCGAACAAGACTGTCACAAACATTCAAGATTCAAGCCTGGTAACAATGCACACGCCAGGCTATAATACTCAGCCAAACAAGTTCCAGTTGAACACAAAATCACATGATTTTAAGACCAGAAAATCTCCTACACAAGAGACAACACAAGGCTATAACACCATTCAAGAAACAACACTATGATCTAACGGGACTAGACTCAACAACACGAAGAATCTACAAACGACCCTAGACCAGTGAGGAAGAAAAAAAAAACAAGCATCACCTAGACCAGTGAACTAACATCACTATGATCGGCAATGAAGTCTCAAAGAGACGAATAAGAAACATATAAGATCAACACGATGATCCTACACAAGCCTCACTACGGTCGGACTCAAAAACATGGAGAATCCTAGACCAGTGATATAAAGGCAAACACTATCGAAGAATACATCTTCAAGATATAGTATAACCTTTACACGAAAAACAATCACACGGCGATTCCAGTAACCAAAGGAATAAAAGATTGTTCAAGAATCATCAGATATACACATCTGATAACACCAAAAAAAACCACACAGGTTTAAGACTAAAAAAATATGTCACAAGACATATAAGTTCAACAACAGATTTAGACAGAAAAAATCACATGATTCTAAATACTATCAAAAACTCTGTTTACCAACAAAAATAAACTTCATAACGAAGCCTGAAAAACGAGACTTGCGAGGAACAATGAGAATAATATGATCTACATCAGACTAAAAAAACACAGCCAGACAAATTCTGATTGAACACAAAATCACACAATTTGTCACCAGAAAACTCACAAGAGATAACATATAAGGTTGTTGAAACATTCAAGGATACTCTTCGAAAAACAACTGGTTAAAACATGTAAGCCTCACAGTTCAACAAACCAGAAAAACAAGATCCTATAATCATTACAATAAGACATTAGGATCAGACAAACCAAATGTGATAGGTTAACAATTCAACCAAAGAAGATAACCTTTGTAGTACCAAATAACCTACCAAATACACATTATAATAAACCAAACTATACAATATGCACACAAATAGAAGCAACATATAGCACAATTCAACGTGTATTGTTGCTAACCAACACATTCTACCTTATAGGATCAAGCAATCGTGAAACATAGCAAAAAACTACATCACGAATAAGGATAAACAAAGACAACTACGAAAGACTCACGGTACCCACTCCAAACACCTCTTAAACAAGAGAATAAGAAACAAAGACATCTTTAGCATCAAGATAAAACTAGATCAACTAGATTTAAAAACATCTGATTAATGTGACTTAGAAAAATCAGATTAATCTGATTAATGTGACCAGACAAGTAGATAAATTGTGGATGATAAAATTGATTTAATAGAGCAATTTGCAACTTAGAAAAAAATTATCCAATTCCTAAAAAACACACTTGTAATAAACTGTCAAAGTTTTACTTTCAAAAATTCACTTGAACCAGCCTCAAAACCATTTATCGTACCCCATGTCATGGCAACTCATAAATCATTTATTGCAATGATTAAAAAAAAAAAAAACAAAAACACAACAATTTTGCACATAAAATCATATTGCATTATCATCTGTCACACATGATCAGCCACAATCGTACATATTATTATGAGAAACACATGAACTCTGGGTCATAACTACTTTATATAACAGTGCCAAGGGTGTCAGGGGTTATAGAAAATTACTTTGAATGCAAGTGTCATTTCATAAGACCAAGAACCATACTATTTTCCAAAGCAACGATTGTTTTTTTATCAATTAAAAAATTCTATTAAAGAAAAAATATACAATGAACAGAACTCAAGAACAATACAACACCAAAGATCTTTACAAAACCTCTATGGATCAAACCATCAATATGATGATCCGAGACTAAAACCTACAAGACCTAACAGATTTGCTATGCGATACACCCTAGATCTATGATGCACCTCACACACTTTTAGAAGAAAATTGAAATTTTGATCATTGATTATTGCAAATTATTTGATCACCAATTTAATTACAGTGTTGATATTTCGACTGAATGCACTAAACTTCTTGATTAAGATGCCATGTTGAAGCTTAAAAGCACACTAAAGTTTGTAAGAATAGAATAACTAGATCATTAATAAAGCCGCCAAGACTACCTGATCAGAGACTTACTAACCTTAAAACAACTTAGTTTTGAGCAAGAACCATCAAAATATAACCAGCATCAGACCAACTAATCAAGATCACACATATATACAGCTTAAAAATAAGCACATAATAGTTAATCAACAGACATGTTTATCACGAATAAAACCACACAAACTAGTAGGATTTTCTTAATCAATTTACACAAAATGAGGATGATACACCATATTATATCAAATTCAGAACACTTAGGACTTCGTAGAAGTAAATACACAGGGCAGACATAAAGCATAAAGCAAACACACAGATTTGATGCACAAATAAAATAATAAATAAACTATAAAAAAAATCCTTACAAAGTACTCCAGAAACAAAAAAGGTTTAAGAAGGACTTACAGTGCTAAAGGCATATGAACAGTGAAAACCAAGCAAGAAAAATCTTGACTTAGGGGTTTATTGTTTAGGGCTCACACGTTGACTCAATTCTTTCACTTAAGGATACGAGTTCTACAAGATCTTCCAATCTTCGACCACTATGATGATTCATTGTGTAACACCCCGTGTTTCGGAAGTCAAAGTCCAAGTCAAGATTGAAGTCAAAGGAAGAAAAGATTGTTAATTGCAATCTGTCACTCCTTACTCAATTCCTGTTTTGACTTATTTGACTCGTAGATAGTCTAATTTATGCTTAACGTTAGTTGTATTATGTGGAGTATCTATTTATAATCGAGGTTTGTTCGACATTTATCGCGTATCGCTTATCGCAATCGCGCTCGTAGCTCGAATTATGCATTATGGGTATTGTTTTATGTGTGTGTGTGTTTTTATGTGTTACATGTGCATGTTTAATTATGTTGTGTTGTGGTGATCAATCGAAACGCAATCGAAACTCGAATCGCAACCGAATCGCAAATGCTAAACGCAAGTGAATTAAGATGATTGTATGTTAGATATAGTAGTTGGGATTAAAAGTAATTTGAATAGGAAACTCTATCGCATTCGCATCGCTCGTAATCGCAATCGAAACAGCAAAACTCGTCGCACCGAACATTCAAATCAGGTGACTGATCGACCAGGAGACCAGCCGATCGACCAGCCCCCTTTCCACTTTGGGTAACCCTATAAATACCCCCAGTCACCATCATACTTTCTACTTTTGGCAACTCTCATCCGACCAGCTCATCTTCCCCACTTTTCTTCAGATTTCTCGCGATTCCGATAAGATCTCGTCCTAAATCTTGTACTTCCTTAATCTACACGCACTCCTACACCTTTCTATCTTTCGAATCTTAACTTTTAACCGCGAAATCACTAGATTTGAGGTGTTCTAGGATGATGTCATCATGGTGTTCTTGAAAACTTCATGTTTTGGCCTCAATCCACCGAGAACAACTTAGATCTAACCGATTTCCACATAAACAAACAAGGATCTTCCATAGATCTAAACATATTCACGGTGAAAAGGATTGAGAGAAGGTTTTCCAAGTTTCTTTCAACTCTTTTACACTCAATGGACTCAAAACCGATAGAATCGGAGCTTGCACCGACTTCCTACTTATTCTTGTGGTGGTGTTGGTCCAAGATCTGGATTCTATCTACGAGGTCTACCGATTTCGGGTTAAACATGGAACACCATCTCGAACAGTTAACTGACCGGATTTGGGTGGTTCCTGTCCGATCAGGAATACCAAGTATGGACGAGGTTTCTGTTGCTTAACACGTTATCAAAACATCTCGATAAAACGACAAACTATCAAAATAACCAAGTGTAAGATGAACGGAACGACCAGGATGGAATGTTGTCCGATCGGACTACGTCTAATCGAACTGTCACCCGAACGGGTTGTCACCCGATCGATCTACACCTTGGGCCCCACACTTAAACTGTTTACCAACATATGAAGTCTGAACGTTGAACGAGTTGTTGTCCGATCGGATTAGCCGCTCGAACATGTGATATTTAAACTTCAATACTTAAACAATTTTCAACATGTTCAATTTCAGCAGGTTGTCACCCGATCGAACTACAGTCCGATCGAGTAACCAATTGCTGTGAACTTGTTCTCACTAGAATGTCCAACCGATCGGGTTGATCGTCCGATCGAACGTTCGATCGATCGACCGACTTGATAGGTAGTGATACTTCTATGTTTTCAAAATGCTACAACAAAAACTTCAAAAGTCAAAGCCATCATACACAAACACATCCTTCCTGAAGGAAGAAACAATCCACTTGAAAGGCCACTCGATCGGGTGACCATCCGAGCAGACTACCACTCGCACGATCAGCCGACTGATCGGACTACCATCCGATCGACCTGCTGTTCGACCCACTAACACTTGCATCGTTTTACGCGTCGCTTGCCGTTATACTATCGTTCTGATCAGGCTAACCTTACTCTCTAGCGCTCCCTTCAATCCACCAAATCGTAGTGAGTATACTCGATCCCTTTTTGCTTTATGCACTTTTGGGTGTTACATACGTTACTTATTCTAAATCACATTGAACACACTACGCAATACTTTTAACGCTAACCGTTACCGCATGTTATACGTGACTTAATGAATGCTTGTTTGTTATGTTTACACATGGAATGCTGTCTACCTGCCTTAGCAACGATAGTACTATAGTTTGGACTCAGCACCTGTTCACTCATGGGTTATTAAGGACAATTAGTTACATAGCTCACAGTGGTGAGTATGTATCGTGAACTGCCTTGGGCAGTCAACCCGTAGTCATTGGTATCGATAGGTTCATGTCGATAACTAACATGCCTCATTTTACACTGTGTACGTGCTGGTTATGCGTAATCGATTTTGAACTCTACTATATCTATTAAACTTGTATGCTCACCTTTACACTATGTGTATTGACTTTTACTTTAACGTATGTGACAGGTGATTAGGATGCTTATTTGCTCTCTTTGCTGTGAAATCGAGGCTAGGAAAGACCTAGGTCAACAATAAACAATTATCTGTAATAAGAATCTGAGTTGTCGGAACATAACAATTTGACTAGATCTTTTCTGTAATAGTTGTATTATTTTATATGAGATGGTATGGGACATGTTGCTTTAAATATTTGGTAAATATAGTTGTTATGGAAACTTCTGGACAATCTGTTTCGCTCAATGCCGCGCCCCGATGATTCCGCCATCCGTTGGGGTGTGACACATTGTGAGAAAACATAGATTCTTCGCAAATAACCCTCGAGATGAACATTGTCAATCATAGATCGTTAATAAAAACACCGAAGAAACCCCAGATCCCAAGAATCTCAAATACAAGCGCGGAAGACGACAAATCAAAAGCCTAATGGCTCTGATACCATGTCATAAACATGAGATTCTTAATAATTAGAACTCGATTAATCCAGATGTGTACCGATTTCTCGAAATACAAAGAGATTTAAACAAGATTTTCACACAATCAACTCTCGAATAAACAACAAAACTCTCAAAAAACCCCTCTAGCTCACACAACAGATCATCAACATGATGACCCGTATCAAACCACGCTAAAATCTAACCGGTTCGATACACACAAGAACCCTAGATCTAAAACGCGTATAAACAAGCTACTGAGATGAAACCCTAGAGAGAAGATGTCTGCGAGAGAGATTTGTGAAACGTGTGTGAAGATTCTCGAAAAATCTTCTTACCCTAATACACACTCTCACTTATATACTAAGACAACTAGATGAAGCCTTCAGCCCATGCGTCTGAGTCCACAAGTCAGTCCTGCTCTCCTTGAGAGCCCATAAACTTAACAAAGGGCAACCAGCAACTTGAGCCCATCAACCAATTTGAGACCATTAAGCAATATTCATAAAAAAAGAGAAAACATAATTAACATTAGAAAAATCAATCAATATGAAACTAATATTTGCAACTATTGAATAGAAAGAATACAAACCTTTGTTTTCAACAAACAATCGAGTTAAATAAAAACAACTCGTTTACAAGATAAAGAAACCAACCTTAACAACCGATTTAAATAAAAACAACTCGTTGAAACAACATTATCCTCACACTAAGGAGCAATGGAAAAAATATGAATCTATAACAGAAACATCATCTTAGCTAGCGGTTGTTTCATAGAATGTAATAAAATCGAAGTTGAAATTTGTATAGAAATTGAAATTTATTTGGTTAGTCAAAGTCTAACTAGCCGCAGACAATCTATTTCTCGATTTCTATGTGTTTCGATTATGAGATTTGTTGATTTTATGAAGATCTCATGTGTTTTATATGACATATCTGTTTATGTGATTTCAATTTTTGATGATTTATTCGCTTTCCGCCCTTCGCTTTGATCGACACACACGAATCGCACTACACCTTTATCTCAAAACGCTACCAAATCGCTAATTATGGACGATCACCTGCTAGATTATACGCTTATACTATACTACTCGCTATGCTATTCGCGATCGCTATTCTCGAACGCTCACGGGCTTTGAATGATAGGTTTCTGTATTCTGACTGCCTCTATGTGCTTCTAGGAGAATTGCGTGCTTATTTGCTTCTGTGTTTCGGTGCCTTACGTGCTTATGTGCTTCTGTGCTTATGTGAATCGATGATTATATGCCTATGTGCTTACATGCTTGTACGTGTTCCTAAGCCTTAGTAGTATTAGGATTGTGAGGTGAGATTCGATTATGTTGTGTTGAGTCCTGCGGCGATGTCTGTTGCAGACAATGTCGTCATCTGGATCTCGCGCTAGCCGAGATGCTCGCCGAAAGCAAGCAGACAAATGCCTCGTTGCCATGATTACTAAGCAGATGGCAAAGGTTGTACCCCAAGTCGTTAGTGAACTGTACGAGAACATGAGCAAATCGTCTGAGGAATCCAGAACCGAAACTCCCAAAACTGCTTTCAGCTTCAAGCAGTTCAAGGCATGCGGACCGAAATTGTTCACTGGAGAAGAAGGCCCTACGGCTTTGTTTCAATGGTTTGACTCGATCGAAGTCACTTTGCGTCAGAGTGGATGTCCTGACAATCTCCGCACACTGAATGCGACCGGCATCTTCCAGTCTCGCGCTCCAGACTGGTGGACTGCCGAGAGGAACAAGCGCGGAAATGATGCAGCCTATGGTCTGTCATGGGATGAGTTGAAGAACATTATGCTCAATGAGTTCTACCCTCCCCATGAGCGCCAAAAGCTGGAGGATGAATTCTGGCACATCAAGAAGAAAGATGGTGACAACGCTGCCCTCACTGCTCGCTTTAAGCAGCTCAGCATTATCTGTCCCGACCAGGTGAAGACGACCGACATGATGATTAAGAAGTACATCCGCGCTCTGCCGGATTGTGTTGCAGATTTTGTGCATGCTTCCAAGCCAGCAACAATCGAAGAAACTTAATTTCTTGCCGCTGAAATCAACGACAAGCGAGTAAAAGCTGGTTTTTGGGATAAAGCTTCGAAGAACCTGCACCAAGCTACCGCCGCACCAACCGCTGACACCACCGCCACCGCATCGCAGTCAACAAAGTCCTCTCGTCGTAAGCGGAAGAACAACAACAACAGCTCCAGCAACAAGAACTAAGTTGTCACTACTGCTGCTCCACTTCAAGCGGTACCAGCTCAGCAACAACAACAACACCGATCAGCTCCCGCTCCAATCACCTATGCACCGCCTGCAAAGCGTGCATACACAGGCCCTCACCCTGCCTGCCCAACATGTACCTATCATCACCCAATGGGTCTAGCTTGCCGATTTTGCGCTCACTGCAATATGTACGGCCACTTCACTGCAAACTGCCGTACTGGTCCCCGCCAAGCACCAGCTCAAGCCACTGCTCATCAAGCTCTGCTCCCAGCCCCTCAAGGCCAGCCAGCGGCTCAGGCACCAGCGGTCAACGCCAGAGTCTACTTCGCATGTGGTGATCCCAACCACTTTGCGAACATGTGCCCGAACAGGGTTGTGAAACAAGAGCCCCAGCAGCAGCAGCCTCACCAACAGCAGCAGCAGCACCAGCCTCAACAACAACAGCAAAAAGCCGCCCGCGCCAGAACTTTCAACATCAATGCGCGCCAAGCACAAGCCGACAACAACGTGGTCAATGGTACGTTCCTTGTGAATGGTATTTATGCATCGTGTTTGTTTGATACTGGAGCTGATAACTGTTTTGTGTCGTTTGAGTTCGAAAAGCTCCTTAATCGTAAGCGCTCCCATCTCTCATCGACGTTCGATGTCGAAGTCGCCACTGGAAGGACCATCGCTGTCAATTCCGTTCTTCGTGATTGTACTCTTGAACTCAACAATCACATCTTTCCGATTGATCTCATTCCGATGCAGCTTGGAAGTTTTGACATCATAGTAGGCATGGACTTTCTTCGTGAAAACCATGCTGAAGTTGTGTGCTTTGATAAGATGATTCGATTCGTGCTCGCTAACGGTGATATTTTGTGTGTTTATGGCGAAACTCCTTCGAAAGGTCTCAAGCTTATGTCATGTGTCCAAGCTAGCAAGTATCTCCGCAAGGAATACAGAGCCTTCTTGGCTAACATTGTAGTAGCAGAGAAGGAAAAGAAAAGAAGGCCAGGTGTAACCGATGTTCCTGTAGTTCGAGAATTTCCTAGCGTCTTTCCAGAGGATCTTCCCGGACTTCCGCCAAGTCGTGATATCGACTTTCGTATTGACCTCATTCCTAGAGCCAACCCTATCGCTAGAGCTCCTTATCGACTCGCTCTGTCCGAAATGCGTGAACTCTCGAGTCAGCTCCAGGAATTACTTGATAAAGGCTTCATTCGCCCGAGCACCTCTCCATGGGGCGCGCCAGTCCTTTTTGTCAAAAAGAAGGATGGGTCATTCAGGATGTGCATTGACTATCGGGAATTGAATAAGTTGACAATCAAGAATCGCTATCCCTTACCTCGAATCGATGATTTGTTTGATCAGCTACAAGGTGCTACGTGTTTCTCGAAGATCGATCTACGCTCAGGCTATCACCAGCTACGCATCCAAGAGGAGGATATACCCAAAACCGCTTTTCGCACTCGATACGGGCACTATGAGTTTGTTGTTATGCCTTTTGGTTTAACTAACGCACCCGCGGTTTTCATGGATCTGATGAATCAGGTGTGTAAACCATTTCTTGACCGCTTCGTCATCGTGTTCATCGATGATATCCTGATCTATTCCAAGTCGAAAGCCGAACACACGCAACATCTACGTTTGGTTCTCGAGCTACTCCAAGGGAATCGACTCTATGCCAAGTTCTCCAAGTGTGAATTTTGGTTGGAGGAAGTTCAATTCCTCGGTCACATTGTCCATAGTCAAGGTATTTATGTCGATCCCGCGAAGATTGAAGCAGTTAAGAGTTGGGTTACGCCGAAGAACCCGTCCGAAGTTCGTTCTTTTCTCGGACTAGCGGGCTATTATCGTCGATTTATCGAAGGATTCTCAAAAATCGCCGTACCGCTTACCGCTCTCACCCATAAAGATAAGCCTTTTGTTTGGGGAACCGAACAAGAGTCTGCTTTCCAAACCCTCAAGCATATGCTTTGCAATGCTCCTGTCCTCACTTTACCCGACGGAAACGACGACTTTATTGTCTATTGTGATGCCTCGAACCTTGGCCTTGGTTGTGTTCTTATGCAACGAGACAAGGTTATCGCTTACGCATCTCGTCAGCTCAAGATCGACAAGAAGAACTATACAACCCACGACCTCGAACTGGCACAATTGTTTTTGCATTAAAGATTTGGCGACACTACCTTTATGGTACCAAGTGTACGATCTTCACCGATCATAGGAGCCTACAACATATCTTTGATAAGAAGGAACTTAATATGCGTCAACGCCGATGGGTAGAACTTCTCAACGATTATGACTGTGAGATTCGTTACCATCTAGGCAAAGCAAATGTCGTAGCCGACGCTCTCAGCCGACGAAGCTACCTGCACAATATTCTCAACGTCCCAGCCCAGCATCATCTCGAAACCCTTATTCGCGACGCCCAGCATGCATCTTTTACCGAACACACTTTGAAGAAAGAAAGGATTCACCACGATGGAGCCCAGCTTGTTAATAAATCGAATGGGATATTCCACTATCTGGACCAAATTTGGATCCCTAAGTGGAACGATTTGCGATAGATTTTGATGGACGAAGCCCACAAATCTCGGTATTCTATTCATCCCGGTGCCGATAAAATGTACCAGGACCTTCGCTATAAGTACTGGTGGCCGGGTATGAAAAGGGATATCGCCCTTTACGTTGGAAAGTGCCTGACCTGCTCAAAGGTTAAGGCCGAGCACCAAAGACCCTCTGGCTTACTCGAACAAACCCCGATCCCTGTATGGAAGTGGGAGAGTATAGCTATGGACTTCATAACCAAACTTCCGCGTACGTCATCAGGTCACGACAGCATCTGGGTTGTCGTTGACCGTTTGACCAAATCTGCTCATTTCTTACCAATACGGGAAGACTATAAGGTAGAACGATTAGCCCGAATGTACACCGACGAGATCATTTGTAATCATGGGACGCCTCGCGACATCATCTCTGACCGTGACGCTCGGTTTATCTCGCAACTGTGGGAAACATTTCAAGCGGCTCTCGGTACTACGCTTAATCTGAGTACCGCATTCCACCCTCAAACCGACGGTCAGATTAAGAGAACGATACGTACCCTTGAAGACATGCTCCGTTCGTGTGTCATAGATTTCGGTGGCAATTGGGACGCTTATCTGCCGTTAGTCGAATTCTCGTATAATAACAGTTATCATTCCAACATTCAAATGGCACCGTTTGAGGCTTTATACGGAAGACGATGTCGATCGCCCATTGTATGGCACGAGATCGGGAACTCGCAATTAACCAGTCCTGAGCTACTGCAAGAAACGACTGAAAAAGTTCTCCGAATTCGAGACAATCTGCTGAAAGCTCGGAGTCGTCAGAAAAGTTACGCCGATAGACGATGCAAGCCCCTTGAATTTGACGTTGACGACTACGTACTCCTAAAGGTATCACCTTGGAAGGGTGTGGTGTCACGGCCCCCGTGCCCGGTTTGACCCGGTCCAGGAGCCGCGGGACAGAAACCTGTAGTACAGCGGAAGTCTAGCAGGATCGTTTAAACTTGAAAATGCCCGAGTATTATTTATTCAATAATTCGGGATGAACCCAGTAATTTACAGTAGAGGAATCTCATAGGAATTCCCTTATTTTACAAAACATGTTTATTTGTTTATTTATTGGAGCCACTACTTCAAGCTTGGGAGTGCTCCGTAGCACTTGTTCTTGATTCACAGTAGGTCACCTGAAACATGTTTTAAAATATTTTTGTCATCGGGGAAATACTGAGTGAATCATTCATTTTGATGAAATGACACATAGTTATAAATTACAACATAAGAGCGATTACAATGGCCTTTATCTCATTTTTATCTGGCCTTGCCACTCGTGTGACGATGGCCATACCACTATTGGGTCCAGTCACCCAAGTAGTGACGTTTTGTCACTGTTAGGATTTATTAGCCTAACCGTGATAAATTAGTAATGTGCACAATACCCCACTAGCCAGTGATTTAAGATAACCACGACTTAATCCCTGTAATTATAACCTTTGAAAATAATTTGAGGTATTGTAAAACAGTTTATAAAAAGAGAATGACTCACATTGCAAGTTTATACAGGTAGGGTTTAGCCTACTGATAAGCCGAACAACCTAGTTTAAACAATAATACACACGAACCAGGTTAGTAACTAATACAGCATTTACGACTACTCACGAGATACAACCCTCACAACGAATGACAAAGTGCCATACTAAACATTCATCAAATTAACGACGAATGACAAAGTATAACCCTAATGCGGGCAGCACTTAAACATCCATTGGATAGTTTTAATCGATCGAATATTTAATCGTAGCAGCGATCGAGTTAATACCCGGTATTGTGGCAGCACCTCACTATATGAAATTATAAATTTGAACAGCCTAACTTCGTTTTTGAAAGTTTCATCGACACAGAATGAAAGTCCCATGCACAGGCTATTTATAGCCTGAAATTGGGTTTTACGCGGCCTGCGTAAACCCACACTTATATCTTATGCGGCCCGCGAGGCCGCCTAGTCTAGGCGTAGGTCTGGTTGGTCACAAGTAGGGTCACCCGGTAATCAACACGTGGTCCCGGAATACTTATCCGGTCAAATGTAAGTTGACGCGGCCCGCGTAAGGCTAAGCTATTCCTTACGCGGTCCGCCTGAAACCCAGTTTTCTTGATTTTCTTGATTTTTCATGTACAGTAGGGTTTCAGGGTTCCGGGTTCCGGTTTCGTAATTATGGGTCGTCTAGGGACATTTTTGAAGGTCCTTACATCCTCCCCACCTTATTTAGAATCTCGTCCTCGAGATTTACTGGAATAACTGTGGATACTTTTGCTTCATCTCTGATTCTAGCTCCCAAGTATATTCAGGTCCTCTTTTTGAATCCCACTTGACTTTGACCAATACCAGTCGTTTGTGCTTGAGGAACTTGATCTTTCTATCCTCAATCTGCAATGGTTTCTCCATGAATTTCAGTTTTTCGTTTACTTCCACATCTTGAAGAGGTACTACCAGAGATTCGTCAGATAAACATTTCTTGAGGTTAGATATATGAAACACATCGTGTACTCCAGCTAATTCTTCTGGTAGTTGTAAGCGATAAGCAACTGGTCCTATACGTTGAATTACTGGGAAAGGTCCTACGTACCTTGGACTCAGCTTTCCTTTCTTACCGAACCGTACTACTCCTTTCCAAGGAGAAACTTTTAAGAGTACCTTGTCTCCGATTTGGAATTCGAGTGGCATGCGTTGAGTGTCTGCATAACTTTTCTGGCGATCTCAAGCCGTTTTTAATCTTTCCTTGATTTGAATTATCTTGTCGGTGGTCTCTTGCACAATTTCAGGACCGGATAATTGGCTTTCTCCTATTTCTTCCCAACAAACTGGAGTTCTACACTTTCGTCCATACAGTGCTTCGAACGGGGCAGCTTCGATGCTTGAATGATAACTATTGTTATAGGCGAATTCAATTAAGGGTAGATGATCATCCCAGTTTCCACCAAAATCTATTACACATGCCCTGAGCATGTCTTCCAGGGTTTGAATTGTTCTTTCACTTTGTCCATCTGTTTGGGGATGATAAGCTGTACTTAAATTTAATCGTGTACCCATGGCTTCTTGGAAACTTGTCCAGAAGTGTGAAGTGAAACGACTATCCCTATCCGATACAATAGAGAGTGGAACTCCATGTAAGGATACTACTTCGTCTACGTACAACTTGGCTAACCTTTCCATGCTAAAGGTCTCCTTCATAGGTAGAAAATGAGCTGACTTGGTTAATCTATCCACAATTACCCAAATCGCATCATTACCTTTTCTGGTTTTGGGTAACTTAGTAACAAAATCCATGGTTATTAGTTCCCATTTCCAAACAGGCATTTCTAGTTGTTGGAGTAATCCTGAAGGTTTCTGGTGTTCTGCCTTAACTTGTGAACAAGTAAGACACTTAGATACATAACTAGCTATATCCTTTTTCATTCTTATCCACCAGAAATTGTTTCTTAAATCTTGGTACATCTTATTATTTCCAGGGTGCATAGTATACCTAGATTTATGGGCTTCCTCTAAAATCTTATTCCTTAAATCTCCCTGTTTAGGTACCCAAATTCTTTTCTTATGGAATCTCCAAATTCCATCAGCTCCTTGTTCCAATTCTTTTATTCGTCCTTTCATTTCTTCAGTATCATCTTTGATTGCTGTTGCTTGAGTATTCTTCAGTTGTTCCATTAAATCTAACTGGAGATTTATTCTAAGTGCACGAACTCGCTTTTGTTTTTCATGATACTTACGACTTAAGGCATCTGCAACTACATTTACCTTTCCTTCGTGATATTGAATATCACAGTCGTAGTCGCTTAGAATTTCCATCCATCTTCTTTGCCTCATGTTTAATTCTTTCTGCCCAAATATATACCTTAAACTTTTATGATCCGTACAGACAGTAAACTTACTTCCATACAGATAATGCCTCCAAATCTTAAGGGCAAAAATTACTGCTCCTAATTCTAAATCGTGAGTCGTATAATTTTCTTCGTGCTTTTTCAACTGCCTTGAGGCATATGCAATCACCTTTTTGCGTTTCATTAACACACATCCTAATCCTAGCATAGAAGCATCACAGTAGACTTCAAAATCTCCTGTTCCTTCTGGCAAAGCTAAGATTGGGGCATTTGTTAACTTTTGCTTTAAAATCCTAAAAGCCTCATCCTGTCTGGGTCCCCATTCAAATTTCACAGCTTTACAGGTTAGCTTAGTTAATGGAACTGCTATCTTAGAAAAATCCTTAATAAATCGCCTATAATATCCGGCCAATCCTAGAAAACTTCTAACTTCTGTAACCGACTGTGGGGCCTTCCATTTAGTGATCGCTTCTATCTTGGAGGGATCTACGTGAATGCCTTTGTGATTCACCATGTGTCCTAAAAATTGCACTTCTTGGAGCCAAAATTCACACTTTGAGAATTTGGCATAAAGCTTCTCCTTTCTTAACAAAGTTAAGAGTGCATGCAGGTGCTCACAATGTTCCTCCTGACTTTTGGAGTAAATAAGTATATCGTTGATGAAAATGATTACAAATTTATCCAAATATGGTTTACAGATCCTATTCATCATGTCCATGAATGCTGCAGGAGCATTAGCTAATCCGAAGGGCATGACTGTAAATTCGTAATGTCCATACCTAGTTCCGAAGGGCATGACTGTAAATTGGTATTAACAACTACCGAAACCATGTATGCTATTCCTTGTTTTCTTGAATAACTGGCCAACTTCATTATTGAAATAAATTTCAGTGGTTTTTGTGGCTTGTCTCCGGTAATCATTATTAACTCTCCTGTGGGTGTATGGATTTCTATGGAATTTTTATCAAAGAGAATTCGAGCATGGTTGGCTACTAACCAATCCATCCCTAACACAACATCGAATCCGGTTAAATTCATAGGTAACAGGTTTGCAGAAAATTTATGGCCTAAGAGTTCTATCTTTCCTTCTTGCAAAACCTTATCTATTTTAACAGAATTTCCATCTGCCGTTTCGACTGTAAAATTATGCCTAAGGTTGGTTAAAGGTAATTTAACAGCTTGGCAGAACATAGTATTTATAAAACTTTGGTTTGCACCAGAGTCAAATAATACTTTTGCATAAACATTGTGAACTAAGAACGTACCAGCTATGACGTCAGGAATTAGTTCAGCTTCCTGCGTAGTCAATTGAAAGGCTCTTGCATTCTTTTTAGTATTTCCTTCTACAGGTTTAGCCTTGTTATCTGCTGGTTTGACCAATTTCGGGCAATCTGGCTTGAAATGCCCGGCTTCTCCACAATTGTAGCAGACTGTCGCCTTCTTTTTCCTGCAATCTTCTTCTCGATGTCCTGGAATTTTGCAGTAGTTACAGCACCCTTTGCATTTTCCAAAATGCCTTCCTTTGCAGGTACTGCAAAATGGGGCAGTAGAAAATCGCCCTGTTCCTCTTTTCCTAAAGTTACTGCTATTACTCACACGAAATCCTTGGGTAATCTTTTGGGCTACTTCCTTCCTTCTATCTTCTTCTCGAGTGCGTACCAGTCCGTCAGTTAAGGTGTTGGCTAATTCCACCGCATCATCAATCGTGCGGGGCCTAGCAGCTTTGACAATGTCATGAATCTCACTAATCAAACCCCAAATATAGCGAGAGATGAGTACCGGTTCCGGCGAAGCCAGAGTAGGTACAATTCTGGCATATCAAAGAATTTTGAAGTATACCCTCGGCAGTCAACATCCACCATTCGGTGGCTCAGGAATTTATTTGCCATTTGTTCTTTTTCAAATTCAGGACATAATTTTCTTTCTATCAATTGCTTAAATTCTTCCCAACTCATGGCGTAAGCCGTGTCACTTCACTTAGCTTGTAATATCGTGTTCCACCATTCTAACGCTTCTTCCTTGAAAAGGTGAGAAGCGTACATGACTTTATCCTCGTCGGCACACTTACTTATTTTGATCACTGCCTCGGTTTTCTCTAACCAACGCAGTGCTGCAGTTGCACCTTCATTGCCTGCAAATTCAGCTGGTTTACAAGCAAGAAATTTCTTGTAAGTGCACCCAGGTGTTACAGCTTTCATTCTTTTGTATATCGGGGCTCGAATTCCGTTATTATTATTACCGCCTCCATTGATACTATTACTGGCAGTATTATCGTGCATGCGTTTACTAGGGTGAGCTTGTGAAGGCTCAACAGGACTTTTTACGGCGGTGACGATTGCTGGGATAGCATTAGCTATTCCCTGAGCAACGATGTTTTCTATGTCTTGCCGATTTAAAAAGTGATCCTCGTTATTATGTTCCGATGGGTTAACTTCATTAACTGGTTCATTAACAGCATGTTCCATCTGGATTTTTATCAAACACAACTATTTATTTAGTACAAACATTTTGGGTACAACTGTACAACCAAATTTAATGTAGCAAATACAACAACCTTATAGATCTATTACAACTGAAATTCAAAACATACTATTATTTTATTCTAACTATAACAATTATGCTCCGCATTTATTTTATTGCCTCGTACTTATTTATTTACCTGCCATGGTTGGTCTCGGTTTGGCCACTTATCTTAATTAAGGATCAAGATTTCCTGCTGTAGTGGCTGACCATTTTTCATCTAATTCATCTTCCCATGGCGGGTTTTTGCCTATTCCCTGAGTCTCCTTATTAACTATCACTTCTTTTGAATTGGACGTCCCTATTTTCTCATGGCTTTTTCTAATAATCCAATCTCTCTTATTGGGAGTAAGTGGGTTTTCATAGTGTGCCTTACGAATAAATATTCCTTCATTAGTATTCACTGAATATCTTGAGGAATTTAATTGGGACGAGGTTCCCTTATTCTTTTGGGCACTATCTAGTTGATGATAAATATCCGAAAGCTTTTACTTACCCATTCTGTACATTAACAAGTAGTTAAATAACACGAAGAATCAATAAAGAAACACATAATCACACAAACATGTACAGTCAAAACTATCGACTTTGCGACTATTCGATTTTATATAGTTTTAATAGTATGCGTCCGTACACACTGATTATCTTACAACGTTTTATTTTTAAGCTATTTTCCAAGTTTTATATTTTACTATTATTATTATTATTATTATTATTATTATTATTATACACTACAACCACACCTCCCCTTGCTATCCCTGTTGGCTGGCATTTTAGAAACGACGTTCCCTCTCGTCGTACTTCCAGGAGATCTGCTCTCCTACCTCCCAAATCCTATTTCCGGCATCCACCAACTCCTCGCCATAGTGGCGGAGTTCAGCTAAATTTTCGTTACTCATTGGCGGGTTCGGTGCAGGTTCCGGGTCGAATTGAGGGAGAAAAGTGTTAGGGCTATTCATGTCACACCCCAATATTCCACGCATTACTGGTGGGCCCGGTGGGGAGTATCGTGACGTAGTTGATATCATCATTGTCAACACACACAATAATATAGCACAGCGGAAGGCTGGGTAAATAAACTATTACAAACCATACTGTCTGTCGATGTTCGATTACAAGAATATACAGACTGGAATGTAATAAGATCCACAGGCGGATCATAAAGTACAAAGAAACAAAAACTACAGACTCAGGGTATCTATGGGATTTGCAAGATCCTCTACAACACCCTATAGCTCCAGCCTATTTCGATAAGTACCTGTCAAATCAATCTTTAGGAAAAAACGTCAATATACACTGGTAAATACAATTTAACTGACTCGTTTTGAAAACATTTAAGAAAATTGGTTTAAATGCACAAGGCACAAATCCTTTATAACTTGGGACAATCTTATTAAAATCTTGTATACAGTTTTACATGCTTGTCATACATGTGGGGCCGGTTTGTAAGCCGGACATGATTAACTGACTCACCACTTATAGAACCCACAAAGGAGTTATCCCCAACTTGTGGGTAAATTAATATTTAGCATTTGCATTTGTCGGGTGCATGCCTGCACCCCGTGCATAGGTCGTGGCTATTAATAACTTAAATGAGCCAAGGATATCCAGGACACGGTCGTTAACCCCAAAATGTTTATGTTATCAAACAATACAGATTAAAACGGGTTATGCGGATTTATTAAATCACAATCCGACATAATAATCCCATACCCGACCAAGCGGTATTAATATACCGTATCCCAAGCCCGTATAGGAAAAATAAGTTAAAAGTATTTACCTGATGTAGCAGTAAATTCCTAAGGTTCTTGAAAGATACTTTTTACTGGAAGCTATAAATCTGTATAGAAGGTTTAATTATCTATTAGGATGCTAATGGGTCTTTACTTAAGTCAAGGACTTAGACCGACTAGCTAGAAAGAAACCTTACGGACCTAACCGGTAGATTAAACGGAAACCGGGATAGAATGTGATTTAGACCCGACAAGCTTAGATACTTGTATAATATGGGTAAACTAAACGCATTCTGGAAAATGAGGTTTTAATGACTAGGTTAAGCCCGTTTCGGCTATTTTACGTAAACTAGTCACGTAAACCGATCCGAACGCGTAAATGCGTAACGGGTAACCGGACAAACTATAACCAGGTCTTAATCATTATTATGCTCATAATGTGTTAATATATCAGTAGTATATCAACACTTATGCCCAAAAACAATTTAAACCAAAATAGGTCCCATAAGGGTATTTTGGTAATTTTGCATAGGCTTTTAAGGATTAAAAATAGATTTCTGAGTTTAAAACATTAGCTTACTGTAATATTATGTAAATTAGTTTAAAACATCAGTAGGTTTTGAGTTTTAAATGATAAATATAGTTTTGACCCATACTAGGTGCTAAAAACGCTAAATATGCGATTTAAAGGGCTAATATTATAAAAATAGGAAATCTGATATTTTGGTCAGTTTATAAGGCTCAAAATAATACATTTATCATTTATGATTAGTGGCAAAAAGTTTGGCTTCAAAAAGTTATGTAAAACTCATTATATGTATGAAAAGGGTAAAATCGGCAATTACCGAAACTAGGCTATAATCCTATGTTAAGTTCAGCTTAAAAATAAATAAAAATCTTTAAAAATCCCAAAATATTATTTAACATCAGTAGGTAAAAAGTTTGGTGACAAAAATCGGGTTTATATGGGCCTTATGCTAATTACGCTTTCTAATTACTAAGAAGTCCCTTAATTACGCTATTGAGCATAACTCCCATTCTAGACCTCAAACTGATGTCAAATTTTCGGGACATGTCTAAATATCAGTAGCAAAGGTATTAGTTCATTCACATTGCTAAAAATCTCAGTTTTATGCAAAAAGGGCGTTTTAGGCATTAATGAGCATAATTACGATCAAGAGCATAAATTACAAACGATTAGGCACCATGCAATATAACTTCAGAGAGTCATACTACAATGTATTATGGTCCTAATGGAAGCTTAAAACATGGAAGAAATAAGCTTGAATGGGTCAGAACTGAAAGTCATAGCAAAAGTCAAGCTTTTGCGACTTTCGATTATAATCTGCCCTTAGATGATTAATTGTCGGATTAGGACTGATAAAACATGTTTATATAATCATTACCGAGTCATTAGAATGTTATATTATAATTTAGAACCTCTGGTTTATTAATTTTAATCAAATTAGTCAATTCTGTCCAGTTTGACTTTATGTCAAACTACTTTGACCCGACAATTAACCAATCAAACGAGATAATTAGGAGACACCCTTTCAGGGGTTAATCACCTATACAAATGTGGTTTCATAACCACTTTCAATTTGATCAGTGGTTAAGCCACATGTAAACAAAACGAAAGTCAAACTAATTAGGCACTAAGTTTGACTTTTAAGTAATTAAACTAATTAAACAACTTAAAGGAGTAATTAGAAGCTTACTACAGGTCCTAGCAATCTTTTCTACACTTCAAGTCCACTTGTTACTGCTGAAAGCTCCAGAACAAGTCCCAAACTTAAGTTGTTGCAATTGTGAGTTATGAACTCATGAACTAGTACTCCTTATATAGTGAATCCCATGATCTTGGATCACTTCCAGGTGTTTATGAGGGCCCTAGGATCACCCCAGGTGTCCTAGTGGTTTATAATTACCGTCTAAGAGTCCATGGTTTCATAACAAGTCACCATAAGTCGGTTTAAAGGCAAGAACATACATCTGTCCAAAAATTCTGCCCAGCGACGCTCTTACGGACCGTAAGCGGAAGGTCTTGCGGTCCGTATCCGAGTTTTACGGACCGTAAGATACCACTCATGCGGTCCGTAACCGAACCTGATTTTCATCGCCAGTTACCTCCTTGCGAACCGTAAGCCTAAGGCTATACGGTCCGTAACCGTTGACCAGAAGACAAAAATTTTATAATTTTTATACACTTCACCATGCATTTCCATGTCTGATTTCTTGACCCATGTTCAGTGTAATAGTCCAAGTGATCAGTTCTGAGTGTTCATGCAATGTGTCCCCTTGGAGTTTTCAAAGATTGCCAACACATGAAGAAATTGTCGGTATTGCCCAAGAATATCACATTTTAGAATTGAAGTGTGAACCATTTCCAATATCTAAGATTTACAACTTCTCAAATAGCCATTTATGGATGCGTATATAGTATATTTTATAAAGCTTTCGGAAATGTTTTTAAAAGGTCATTCAGAGGTAAACTTAACATGTTGACACATTAAACTCCGTAGCCTTACTTTTATAAATATACACAAATGGCTTTTTATATTCAGTTAACCTTTCGATTAAGAATATATTATCCACATAGTGTCGCTCAGAGGCTCGAGTTTAGCATATTGACACTTTAAGTCCCTTATGAAATTCCCACGTGTTTTAAGTACAGGACACGTGTCTTCATATTAATGGGCTTGTTTTTACGTGGTGTTACATCCTTACCCCCTTAAAAGAAATCTCGACCCCGAGATTTACTGAAATAAGTGAGGGTATTTCTGCTTCATAGTGGACTCTACTTCCCACGTATATTCGGGGCCTCTACGAGCGTCCCATTTAACCTTCACTATAGGTACATACTTTCTTCGGAGCTTCTTGACTTGCCGATCTTCAATTGCTATTGGCCTCTCAATGAATTTCAAGCTTTTGTCAACTTGTACGTCTTTATGAGACATTGCTAAAGACTCATCGGCTAAACATTTCTTGAGATTACAAACGTGGAATACATCATGAATTCCACTCAGCTCCTCTGGCAATCTTAGCCTATATGCTACACTGCCGACGCATTCGAGGATCTCGAATGGTCCGATGTATCTAGGGCTCAACTTGCCCTTTTTACCAAAACGCATCACACCTTTCCAGGGTGATACTTTCAATAAAACTTTATCGCCTACTTCAAACTTTAAAGGTTTTCGTCTCATATTAGCATAGCTCTTCTGCCTATCCCTGGCAGCTTTTAGGCGATCTCGAATTTGAATAATCTTTTCCGTTGTCTCAAGGACTATATCAGGTCCTAATATCTGAGCTTCTCCTACTTCGGCCCAACAGACAGGTGTTCTGCATCTCCTACCATACAGTGCCTCAAAAGGCGCAGCCTGGATGCTGGT
The DNA here is from genome assembly GCF_002127325.2 of Helianthus annuus. Taxonomy (NCBI): domain Eukaryota; kingdom Viridiplantae; phylum Streptophyta; class Magnoliopsida; order Asterales; family Asteraceae; genus Helianthus; species Helianthus annuus. The sequence goes on from NC_035439.2 coordinate 82,254,327, forward strand.
ATGATAACTATTGTTATAGGAGAACTCAATCAAAGGCAGGTGGCCATCCCAACTACCGCCCAAATCAATAACACATGCACGAAGCATGTCTTCTAAGGTTTGAATAGTACGCTCACTCTGACCATCGGTCTGGGGATGGTAAGCAGTACTAAAATTTAGACGTGAGCCCAATGATTGCTGGAAACTTCTCCAAAAGTGCGAGGTGTATCTAGTATCTCTATCCGAGATAATCGCCACCGGTACACCATGAAGAGCTACAATCTTATCGACATACTACTGGGCCAGCTTATCAGAGCTATGCGTCTCCTTGATGGGCAAGAAATGAGCTGACTTCGTTAGTCTATCCACAATAACCCATATAGTGTCATTTCCATGCTTCGTTTTGGGTAACTTAGTTATAAAATCCATGGTTACCATTTCCCATTTCCAAGTGGGAAGTTCCGGCTGTTGTAGAAGTTGTTGATGCACGGAATGTCTGTTGACTGCGTCTACAAAGAGTCTGAAGTCAAGATTGGTCTATAGGGGTCAAGTGTAAATATTGTGTAATATAGTGTTAGGATCGCTTATTAGGCAATGTAAGATTATGGACCGCTTTTAGGACATTACTCTGGATCGCTTATGTGACCAGTGATCTAGATCGCTTATTTGGACTGTCACATAAGCGGCCCTGGATCAGTATATATAGGGGTGAGCGGTTCATAAGTTGTAACAGTGTATGTGTGTGCTACGGTGCTGAAACTCTGCCAAATTTTCATCAGAAAGCAATAGAAAGATAAGGAATTGAAAGGATAAGCTGTTGTAACTTCATTTACGTTGATTCCGCCTTCGTATGTGAAGATGAACGAGACGTCAAATTGACCAGGGCTTAACATGTTTTTATACTACAGTAGCACCTTTACAAACTGAATTTTCATTAAGTTGCTTTATTTCGCAGGTCGAACCTAGAACTTACAAAGAGGCGCTTACTGGAGACTCTTGGGTCATAGCGATGCAAGAAGAATTAAGTCAGTTTGAGAAGTTAGGTGTGTGGAAGTTAGTGGATTTACCGGAGGGTCAAAGAAAAATCAATACAAAATGGGTTTTCAAATGTAAGAGGGACGATAGAGGAGTGGTTGTAAGGAACAAAGCTCGACTCGTTGTTCAGGGCTTTAGTCAACAGGAGGGGATTGATTTTACCGAAGTCTATGCTCCTGTCGCACGACTAGAGGCTATCAGAATTTTCCTAGCATTTGCGTCTTGGAAGAATTTCGAAGTATTTCAGTTAGATGTTAAATCAGCGTTTCTTTATGGGAAGGTCAAAGAGGAGGTTTATGTTGGTCAGCCGCCGGGCTTTACTGACCCAATCCACAAAAACAAAGTTTATCTGCTGGACAAAGCGTTGTATGGTCTACATCAGGCGCCGAGAGCCTGGTACGAGACTTTGTCTCAACACCTACTCGCTAACCAGTTCATACGCGGAAAAGTGGATGCCACTCTCTTCACTAAAGTCGTTGATGGTCATCTTCTGATAGTACAAATTTATGTAGACGATATAATGTTTGGGTCAACAAATGAGAAATTATGCAAAGATTTCGAACAGGTGATGAAGCAGAAATTTGAAATGTCTTCAATGGGGGAGATGAAATTCTTTCTGGGATTACAAGTTGAACAACTTCCTGAAGGAATTTTCATTCATCAAACGAAGTACGTGCATGATATTCTGGAGAAATTTGGAATGTCAAGTTCTACTCCAGCTGCTACCCCACTTGCGACTAATCATGGGATTCACCCAGATCTCACCAGAGACAGGGTTGTTGAGACACTTTATCGATCCATGATAGGTTCTTTGATGTACCTAACTGCTTCACGTCCTGACATCATGTACCCAACGTGCCTCGCAGCAAGATTTCAGTCTAACCCGAGAGAATCGCACATGATTATTGTGAAGAGGATTTTACGTTACTTGAAAGGCACACCCACATTGGGGTTGTGGTATCCTCGCAAAGGCGATTTTACACTCGAAGGGTTTTCCGATTCAGATTTCGGATGCTGCAAAATCAATGCGAAATCAACAACTGCAGGATCCCAGTTCTTTGGTCCGAGATTGGTTACTTGGCAGTGTAAGAAACAAACATCTGTGGCGCTATCTACATGTGAAGCGGAGTATGTTTCTGCTAGCAGTTGCTGCTCTCAGATCCTGTGGATACAGGAACAGATGCGCGACTACGGTTTGCAGTTTCTTAACACACCTCTGTTTGTTGATAATGAGGCCGCAATTAATATTACTAAAAATCCAGTACATCACGCTAAAACTAAACATATAGAGATTCGTCATCACTTTATTCGCGATTGCTTCGAGAAAAAGTTGATACGAATTGAGAAAATCCACACTGACGAACAAAAAGTTGATTTGCATACCAAAGCTTTTGATAAAAATCGGTTTCAATATTTGTTAAAACTTAATGGTATGAAATTGCTTTCGGTGTCGGATGGGGTTGTGAGCGTTGATGAGAGTACTGTTGCGGATGAAGATGAGAAACAATCTGCGATGGTTTGTCGATTTTTTACGTGTTCTGGTATTTAGGGGGAGATAGTTAGTTGTACATAGTTTGTTTTCTGAAAAATACTTGTACATAGTTTGTTTTCTGAAAAATACAAAAACAGTAAAAAATGCAAAAATACAAAAACATGGTAAAATTGAAAAAGAGCTTGTGTATATAGGGAAAATGATAGTACATCAGCTAGACAATTACAGTATGTTAAAGATTTGGAAAGACAAAATGAGTTAAACAGTCTCACTGATGATGTGTCGATAGGTTTTTGTACATTTAGTAGATTTATTCGGGATATAAACCTAAAATTTCAAACTTGTGAAATTCGTGGGGAACACTACTTGGATATATAGGTAACCCCTGAAATATCGTTTGAAAGGTCTCGTATTCTGATATACTAGGTGGTTATACTCTATGATGTCTGGGGTATTATTCCGGGACTTCTGCTGAACGGTAGTTCTGACCTAGTCCCTGGCTAATATTTTCACCAAAATGCTTGAAATATAGCATGAAGCCCTCAGCTGATTAGACAATAAAATTGATAATCAGTTGCTGTAGCTGAAAAGATTCTCTAAAGGGAACACATTGCAAAGTCGAAGCTGATATCTCTCTACTGAACGGAAGTTCTGACCTGAGATCCCTCAGTTCTCGCATACCCTAATTTATGTACAGACATCATTGTAGTATTCTTGCCTGTAAGACTGAATATTGGGATTCTGGATACGGGAGTATATTCAAGAGGTGGGACACATGAATTGATCTATGTTCTTAAAACACTTAAACAGTATCCTGAATAGATTGAAGTTTGTATGAGAATTTAAGATGGATCAGTATATCGACAATCGAGGTGAATTGTTTAAATCTGAGTATGTAATGTAGCTTAACGGTACTTGTAATCTGTCTGAAAAGCTGATATGATTCCCTGACACGCTCGCCAAAAACAAATCTGTAAATAGTTTACTTTCTGCAATTTAAGTTTTCTGTTATTTCATTTCTTAGTTTAGATCATTTTAAAATCCAAAAAGATTTTATTTCTGCTTTATTTTAGACAAACCAGAGTGGAAAGTTGATTGTCGGATTCTAGAAAGATGAAGCAGTTGCAGGAAATTCTGAGCTGAAGAATGAGGAGAGCTTGCATTGTTGGAAAATGTTTGTTTTCAAAGTCATAAACAAGTTCATTAAGTTGATACTTGTTATTTTTTAGAAAAAGTTGAAAATGTTTTTACTAAATCAGTTTGTTTTCGTCAAAAGATCAACCAGGGTCATTAAGTTGAACTTGGTAAGATTAATCAAGTATTCAGGGTCATTAACTTGAACTTGAAAACTTGAGTGGATTTCTAAAAGCTAATTGAATTTGTGTTTATCGTTTGAAAAGATAGATTGTAATGTTATTGATTGAGTAACAGGTTTGGACAATATTTCCCAACGGAGGCAATCTGCAAAAGCTTGAACCAGATATCTCAAGATTCCAGCATAGTGAGAGGGGGAGTCTGGATCAACAGCTAATGAGAAGCTTGTAGATAAAGCTAGAAGAAAGTCCTGGAACCTGTGAAGAATGCTTGAGATGATAGACAGAGTTGGTGAAAAGACAAAAACTAAAGACTATGGATCTGAAGATGCTAAAAGACTACGTCAACATCCAAGGGGGAGTCTGTTGATGCACGGAATGTCTGTTGACTGCGTCTACAAAGAGTCTGAAGTCAAGATTGGTCTATAGGGGTCAAAGTGTAAATATTGTGTAATATAGTGTTAGGATCGCTTATTAGGCAATGTAAGATTGTGGACCGCTTTTAGGACATTACTCTGGATCGCTTATGTGACCAGTGATCTGGATCGCTTATTTGGACTGTCACATAAGCGGCCCTGGATCAGTATATATAGGGGTGAGCGGTTCATAAGTTGTAACAGTGTATGTGTGTGCTACGGTGCTGAAACTCTGCCAAATTTTCATCAGAAAGCAATAGAAAGATAAGGAATTGAAAGGATAAGCTGTTGTAACTTCATTTACGTTGATTCCGCCTTCGTATGTGAAGATGAACGACCTTGACTGACTTTTCGGAGTCCTGATGGCTTCTGATGTTCGGCTTTAATCTGAGCACATGTCAGGCACTTAACTACATGGGTGGCAATAGATTTCTTTAAACCTATCCACCAATAATTTGCCTTTAAATCTTGATACATCTTGTCACCTCCCGGGTGAACCGAATACTTAGAATTATGGGCTTCCTGAAGGATTACATCCCGAAGTCCTCCCTGAATAGGAACCCAAATTCTACCATTCATTCTTAGGATTCCATCCTTACCAGGTGTCAACTGTTCAATAGTTACACCTAACTTTTCGTTTGGAAGATTATCTTCCAACATGGCATCTTTTTGTGCAGCCAATAGCTTTTCATTCAAATTATTCTTCAACTCAATGTTCTTTGCATTGACCCTAATTGGCTTAACTCTTTCCTTTCGGCTCAGAGCATCTGCGACCACATTTGCCTTACCGGGATGGTAGCGAATCTCGCAATCATAATCATTTAATGTTTCCATCCAACGACGTTGTCTCATATTGAGTTCTTTTTGATTGAACAAATGTTGGAGACTTTTGTGATCTGAATAAATTACACATTTTGTTCCATACAAATAGTGGCTCCACAACTTTAGTGCGAATACCACAGCACCCAATTCCAAATCGTGAGTGGTGTAGTTCTTTTCATGCACCTTTAGCTGTCGCGATGCATAGGCAATTACATTGCTCCTCTGCATAAGTACACACCCCATGCCAGTGTGTGAAGCATCGCAATAAACAACAAAATCTTCAACTCCTTCTGGTAGTGACAAAACCGGAGCATGGCTCAATCTTTGCTTTAAGGTCTCGAAGGATTCCTGCTGCTTGGGACCCCAGATAAATTTCACATTCTTGCGGGTCAAGGAAGTCAATGGTGCTGCTATTCTTGAGAAGTTCTCAATGAATCTTCTGTAATATCCAGCTAAACCCAAAAAGCTGCGAATTTCTGTAGGGGTCTTAGGCGCTTCCCAATTCATTACAGCCTCTACTTTGGCAGGATCCACTTGAATACCGTGTTCGCTAACCACATGTCCAAGGAACTGAACCTTGCGAAGCCAAAATTCACACTTAGAGAATTTGGCATATAACTTCTCCTATCGAAGCAGTTCTAATATACATCGAAGGTGCTTCTCATGCTCCACTTGACTACGCGAGTAGATAAGTATGTCATCTATAAAAACAATGATAAACTTATCTAAATATGGTTTGCAGACTCTATTCATGAGGTCCATGAATGCTGCAGGCGCATTAGTGAGCCCAAAAGGCATCACTAAGAATTCGAAGTGTCCATATCTCGTTCTGAATGCCGTCTTCGGAACGTCTTCGGTTCGAACCTTAAGTTGATGATACCCAGATCTCAAATCTATCTTTGAGAAGTAACTCGCTCCTTGGAGTTGGTCGAACAAGTCATCGATCCTGGGTAAAGGATAACGATTTTTGATCGTTACCTTATTCAGTTCACGGTAATCAATGCACAAGTGCATTGATCCATCCTTCTTTTTCACGAACAGAATTGGAGCACCCCAAGGCGAAGAGCTGGGTTGAATGAAACCTTTTTCTAATAACTCATCCAATTGAGTTCTGAGCTCTTTCATTTCGGTAGGCGCTAGGCGATACGGAGCTCGTGCGATAGGCGCAGATCCAGGGAGAATGTCGATCCTGAACTCTACTTGCCTCTCAGGAGGTAATCCAGGTAATTCGTCAGGAAAGACATCTGGATATTCTGAAATGATTGGAATATCTTCAATCTTCGGCTTCGGTTCATTAACAGTCACTTGTGCCATGTAAATGACACATCCACCCTTCAAGCACTGGGATACTTTAAGAATAGACACATTGCTGGGCAACCCGTACTGTGTGTCTCCTTGGATAGTGACTGACTCACCGGAGGGGGTTTTGATAATGATAAGCTTTTTATCACAGGCAATTTGGGCTTGGTTATGCGATAACCAATCCATGCCTAAGACTATATCAAAACCAGCCAATTTCATTGGCAGGAGGGACAGCGGGATAGAATGGTTCTTGATGGATATTGAACATCCATCAAGAAGAGTCAAAGCGGATTCTAAGGTACCATCAGCAAGTTCTACCTCATATTTTATGTCTAGAGTCTTAATGGGCAAATTCAAAAGCTTACAAAACTTATGATCTACAAAGGACTTATCAGCACCGGAATCAAATAAGACTCTAGCATAAATATTATTAATGAGGAAGGTACCTGTTATGACGTTATCATCATTCACCGCTTCCCTAGCCTGCATCTGGAACATTCGGGCATTGTTCTTCTTAGCCTCTTCAGGCTTCTTCGTATTCTTGGGGCAATTGGTCTTGACATGCCCCTTTTCGTTACAACCATAACAGGTTGCATCCTTGATGTTTCGGCACTCTCAACAGACTTGTGCCCTTTCTTCTTGCATATCCCACATGGTTTGGCCTGTGATTCCTGGTTACACTTGCCAAAATGCCTCTTATGGCAATTCTTGCACCTGGGCTTGTTATCAGTTTGCCCTTTCTTGGAACCAGAGTTCCCTTTTCCTTTCTTATTCGGCTGAGAGGACTGGTCATCCTCCCTTTTCCTCTTCCCTTCTTCCGAATTTTTCTTCGCCCTGCTCCTCACGACATCCAATGTGAGGGAAAGTGATAGATCCACAACAGATCTATAGGTGGTTGGCTTAGAAGCCTTCACATTTCCTTTAATCTCAGGGGCCAAACCACCAATAAAGCGCGCGATGCGCTTCGGTTCAGGGGTGACTAAATACGGTACCAGTCTAGACATGGAGTTGAAACTAGTCACATAGGATCTACAATCTAGATCCTTCATCACGAGGGTGAGAAAATCAGTCTCCACACGCTCTACTTCGTGTTGAGGACAATAAGTGTCCTTAACCAAATCAACAAACTTCTCCCAAGAAAGGTTATACAAATGGACTTTCCCGGTGGACTGCACGAGTGCTTTCCACCACGTAAGGGCATCGCCCTTAAAAGATTGGGAGGCGAACATAACTACATCTTCCTTAGTGCAGCCGCTAATGTCTATCACCGTCTCCATCTCATCAATCCACTTCATACAATCTATCGCCCCTTTTTCTCCCGTAAAATCCCTCGGTTTACAGGAAACAAAATATTTGTAGGTACAACCCTTGGCGTACCTAGGGGTCGGCTCAAGATCTATCTGTCTTTTGGGTATACTACCCTGGTTGGACGAATGCACTGACTCACTGTTCTTATGAGTGTGAGATTTAGAATGAGCTTTAGAGTGAGTTTGTGACCAAACGATACTCGGCTCCTTAAACTTAGCATCAACCGCTTGAGAGACTGCAGCGGTGATCATAGCTTGTAATTCTGCACCGGTAATATTAATTCTGGTATTGCCCGGTGCTGGATGACTGTTTACTTCGTCGGAGCCAGCCATTTCTGAATGCTATAATATAGACAATAATAGTAATTTAAATTACATATAAGTTCATCACATTGATGATTCATTGGTCATGGTATTATTAAACCATTTAGACCTTTTCATAATATAACTAAAGGTTTGCATAATGCGTTATTCTACACATTATTAGACAGGGGAAAGATATAAATTCCACCACTGTCAATGTCATAGAAGACATTTTATCTATCATTAAACTTGTTTCAAGAGGACATTAAAATAGCTTAAAAGCTTGTCACAAGAACGAGTGGAGATTCTAATTAATAATCTCAAAAATCAGTGATCTTTTAAGGTCTGAATCAAGTTCATTGCCTTTTTGACAAGAAGTTTATAAATCGCACTTTCATTGTCATTTTACACCTTTGCTTAAAGCATGCATCTCAAATGGATGTCTTGGTGTATTCATCACACTGATATTTTCTAGCCAGGATTCATATTGATCATTTTGGCTTTACGTGACTTGGAAGGGTCCAAGTACCTTTTTGGAAGCTTGTGTGATTTTTCGTACCGCACAGCTAGAAATGTTAACATGTTTTCAGATGTTAACAGAGATTTATTTTCTTAAAAAGGTTGTACCATCATAGCCAATTAATATTTTGGCTAGGTTATACCTCTAAGAGTTTCTTTGGCAGGTCAATTATAAATCGAAAGGAAATAACATGGTGTAATAAAATACAAACATTTAAAACCAAAGCTAAAACTTCATTAGGATGAAAGCAAGTACAAATGCCCTAAACGGACCTTAGAAAAACACACTACCCGCGCAGGGGTAAACCGAAATGAAAATAATTCCACGCAGGGACTTGATACAGAAATCAAACAAATGTCCACGCAGGGACATTATTACAATAGACAAGAAACAAAAACAACCCTCTATTTCTTCTTCCCCTTGATAAGGTTGGCAAGGCCCTTCATGAAGCTATTATGCCTCTCCTTGTTCTTCTTGGTCTTCTGCTCAACCTTGTCCAGCCTCTCCAAGATTTCCTGGTTTTGTTGCTGCTGCTGTAGTTGCTGGGAAGGAGGTGGCTGATACGGAGGATACTGATAACCCTGAATAGGGTAGTCAGTTGGAGGCATAGGGGGTAAGAAGAAGGATAAAGGTGATGATACTGCGCAGCCATAAGATATGGGTCATGAGTTCCATAGCCCAAAGGATATCCCGACGGGTCTCCATAAGGATTGTACCCGGAAGAACCTGGGTACGTTGGAATTGGGTTATCAAATCCCACAGGCGGCATAGATGGTGCATAAGAAGCTTGCGGAGGATCAGCCTCCGGTGCCGTATTTGAGGGCCCACCCATCTGAGGGTCCTCTGGAATAGGGGGATAGGAACTCGACCCTCGAGGAGAACTAAAACGGGGTCCTCCTCTAACGGACATGCGAGCGTTCCTCCTTCACCTCAGAGGCTCGGGAGGTGGTTGTGGTGGCTGCTGCGGTGGCTCCTCTACCGGGAGTGGTGGTGGTGAGACAGCTTGAAGTTGAGGATCATCTAAAGGTGGTTGAGCTGGAGAGCTATGATAAGATGGAGTAAAGAACCAGTCATAGGTAGCCATCCTCTCTTGGAAGGAGTCGGGTCCACGATAAGGAGATCCCTGGAACGGAGACCCACTAGATATGCTGATAGGGTGGCCCGGGGTTCCTGTTTGCATCTCCGGGTCAGGGTCATCATCCATTTCCATTTCCTGAGAGAAATGGTCCTCAGGGCCCAATGGGTTATAGCCAAGGAAGTCGTTCACATAGTCAGCTGGGTTGAATTGTCTTGGAGAGTAGGGGGATTCGGAATGATGAAATGAATGAGATTGCAAAGAGTTATGCGGTGGGTATGATTCATGCGAATGGTGAGATTGGTCCGAATGGTGAGAGTGTTCGGGCTCATTTGGAGCAAATGGTCCGAAAGACAGATGAAAAGATGGCGAAGAGCTAAGCGAGACTGAGTGTCTTGCCGGCTCGAAAGGTTGACCCCACATATCACGGGAGTCGGAGGTGGAAAAAGACGCCGATGGAGTGCGTCTGTGCAATGGCCCAGCAGTTGACGGTCCTCCACGCATGGGTCCCTTGCCACATCCCCTTAGTCTTGGAGGCATGATGGTTAACTTCCTGTTAAACAAGCAAACAAAATAAAACAAAACAGAATAAAAGTAAAGGAAAGATAAAGATGCATCCTAGGTCATTTGCCTAGACTCGAGAGTCTAAGGAATGTGCTTATTGTGTCATTGAGATTACACACAAAAGGTTAGTGTTTAATTCGCTCAATGTTGGCTCTGATACCAACCTGTCACACCCCAAAATTCCACGTATTACCGGTGGGCCCGGTGGGGAATATCGTGACGTAGTTGATATCATCATTGTCAACACACACAATAATATAGCACAGCGGAAGGCTGGGTAAATAAACTATTACAAACCATACTGTCTATCGATGTTCGATTACAAGAATATACAGACTGGAATGTAATAAGATCCATAGGCGGATCATAAAGTACAAAGAAACAAAAACTACAGACTCAGGGTATCTATGGGATTTGCAAGATCCTCTACAACACCCTATAGCTCCAGCCTATTTCGATAAGTACCTGTCAAATCAATCTTTAGGAAAAATACGTCAGTATACACTGGTAAATACAATTTAACTGACTCGTTTTGAAAACATTTAATAAAATCGGTTTAAATGCACAAGGCACAAATCCTTTATAACTTGGGACAATCTTATTAAAATCTTGTATACAGTTTTACATGCTTCTCATACATGTGGGGCCGGTTTGTAAGCCGGACATGATTAACTGACTCACCACTTATAGAACCCACAAAGGAGTTATCCCCAACTTGTGGGTAAATTAATATTTAGCATTTGCATCTGTCGGGTGCATGACTGCACCCCGTGCATAGGTCGTGGCCATTAATAACTTAAATGAGCCAAGGATATCCAGGACACGGTCGTTAACCCCCAAATGTTTATGTTATCAAACAATACAGATTAAAACGGGTTATGCGGACTTATTAAATCACAATCCGACATAATAATCCCATACCCGACCAAGCGGTATTAATATACCGTATCCCAAGCCCGTATAGGAAAAATAAGTTAAAAGTATTTACCTGATGTAGCAGTAAATTCCTAAGGTTCTTGAAAGATACTTTTTACTGGAAGCTATAAATCTGTATAGAAGGTTTAATTATCTATTAGGATGCTAATGGGTCTTTACTTAAGTCAAGGATTTAGACCGACTAGCTAGAAAGAAACCTTACGGACCTAACCGGTAGATTAAACGGAAACCGGGATAGAATGTGATTTAGACCCGACAAGCTTAGATACTTGTATAATATGGGTAAACTAAACGCATTCTGGAAAATGAGGTTTTAATGACTAGGTTAAGCCCGTTTCGGCTATTTTACGTAAACTAGTCACGTAAACCGATCCGAACGCGTAAATGCGTAACGGGTAACCGGACAAACTATAACCAGGTCTTAATCATTATTATGCTCATAATGTGTTAATATATCAGTAGTATATCAACACTTATGCCCAAAAACAATTTAAACCAAAATAGGTCCCATAAGGGTATTTTGGTAATTTTGCATAGGCTTTTAAGGATTAAAAATAGATTTCTGAGTTTAAAACATTAGCTTACTGTAATATTATGTAAATTAGTTTAAAACATCAGTAGGTTTTGAGTTTTAAATGATAAATATAGTTTTGACCCATACTAGGTGCTAAAAACGCTAAATATGCGATTTAAAGGGCTAATATTATAAAAATAGGAAATCTGATATTTTGGTCAGTTTATAAGGCTCAAAATAATACATTTATCATTTATGATTAGCAGTAAAAAGTTTGGCTTCAAAAAGTTATGTAAAACTCATTATATGTATGAAAAGGGTAAAATCGGTAATTACCGAAACTAGGCTATAATCCTATGTTAAGTTCAGCTTAAAAATAAATAAAAATCTTTAAAAATCCCAAAATATTATTTAACATCAGTAGGTAAAAAGTTTGGTGACAAAAATCGGGTTTAGATGGGCCTTATGCTAATTACGCTTTCTAATTACTAAGAAGTCCCTTAATTACGCTATTGAGCATAACTCCCATTCTAGACCTCAAACTGATGTCAAATTTTCGGGACATGTCTAAATATCAGTAGCGAAGGTTTTAGTTCGTTCACATTGCTAAAAATCTCGGTTTTATGCAAAAAGGGCGTTTTAGGCATTAATGAGCATAATTACGATCAAGAGCATAAATTACAAACGATTAGGCACCATGCAATATAACTTCAGAGAGTCATACTACAATGTATTATGGTCCTAATGGAAGCTTAAAACATGGAAGAAATAAGCTTGAATGGGTCAGAACTGAAAGTCATAGCAAAAGTCAAGCTTTTGCGACTTTCGATTATAATCTGCCCTTAGATGATTAATTGTCGGATTAGGACTGATAAAACATGTTTATATAATCATTACCGAGTCATTAGAATGTTATATTATAATTTAGAACCTATGGTTTATTATTTTTAATCAAATTAGTCAATTCTGTCCAGTTTGACTTTATGTCAAACTACTTTGACCCGACAATTAACCAATCAAACGAGATAATTAGGAGACACCCTTTCAGGGGTTAATCACCTATACTAATGTGGTTTCATAACCACTTTCAATTTGATCAGTGGTTAAGCCACATGTAAACAAAACAAAAGTCAAACTAATTAGGCACTAAGTTTGACTTTTAAGTAATTAAACTAATTAAACAACTTAAAGGAGTAATTAGAAGCTTACTACAGGTCCTAGCAATCTTTTCTACACTTCAAGTCCACTTGTTACTGCTGAAAGCTCCAGAGCAAGTCCCAAACTTAAGTTGTTGCAATTGTGAGTTATGAACCCATGAACTAGTACTCCTTATATAGTGAATCCCATGATCTTGGATCACTTCCAGGTGTTTATGAGGGCCCTAGGATCACCCCAGGTGTCCTAGTGGTTTATAATTACCGTCTAAGAGTCCATGGTTTCATAACAAGTCACCATAAGTCGGTTTAAAGGCAAGAACATACATCTGTCCAAAAATTCTGCCCAGCGATGCTCTTACGGACCGTAAGCGGAAGGTCTTGCGGTCCGTATCCGAGTTTTACGGACCGTAAGATACCACTCATGCGGTCCGTAACCGAACCTGATTTTCATCGCCAGTTACCTCCTTGCGAACCGTAAGCCTAAGGCTATACGGTCCGTAACCGTTGACCAGAAGACAAAAATTTTATAATTTTTATACACTTCACCATGCATTTCCATGTCTGATTTCTTGACCCATGTTCAGTGTAATAGTCCAAGTGATCAGTTCTGAGTGTTCATGCAATGTGTCCCCTTGGAGTTTTCAAAGATTGCCAACACATGAAGAAATTGTCGGTATTGCCCAAGAATATCACATTTTAGAATTGAAGTGTGAACCATTTCCAATATCTAAGATTTACAACTTCTCAAATAGCCATTTATGGATGCGTATATAGTATATTTTATAAAGCTTTCGGAAATGTTTTTAAAAGGTCACTCAGAGGTAAACTTAACATGTTGACACATTAAACTCCGTAGCCTTACTTTTATAAATATACACAAATGGCTTTTATATTCAGTTAACCTTTTGATTAAGAATATATTATCCACATAGTGTCGCTCAGAGGCTCGAGTTTAGCATATTGACACTTTAAGTCCCTTATGAAATTCCCACGTGTTTTAAGTACAGGACACGTGTCTTCATATTAATGGGCTTGTTTTTACGTGGTGTTACAATTCATAATGTTCTGAAATTGCCAGTCGGCAGTCCACCACTCTTCTAGTGCTCCTGGTAAAGGTCTGGGGTGAACAATAGGGTCTGGAATGGCAGGTTCTAAGTTAACAGGCAGTAGGGCTTCTGCTGGGTAGTTAAAGAGAGTTTCATCGGCAGGTCCGATGATGTCACCTAGTGCCAGTTTACGGTCCAACTCTTCTTCCCAAGATAGTGGTTCCTGGTTTTGCCTGGAACTCTCCCCAGTTTCTATTCCCTTTCCTTTATCTTTTGGATCTTCCTTTTTCATAGTTTTCTGTGTTGCTGGTTTCTTCCTACGTACACGACTCCAACCTACCCACCTATGTCTCTTTTTCACTACTTTTGGTTTTTCCTGAGGTTGGGCTTTGAATACCTCCATATCTGCCTGGTACCCAGTAGTAATACCGGTGGTATCCATCTCTGTACTATGGATAGAGAAATTTTGAAGGGCTTCTGATAGTTCATTCATGCTGTTAGCACACACGAAGACGCACACAATCCTAAGTTAAAATTTTGTAAACTAAAAATTTCACAAAATCACATAATGGCAATCAGATAAATTAAGTATTTCTAAATACTTAATTGGCTTAAACCAGTGGCTCTGATACCACCTTTTTCTGTCACGGCCCCCGCGTCCGGTTTGACCCGGTCCAGGAGCCGCGGGACAGAAACCTGTAGTACAGCGGAAGTCTAGCAGGATCGTTTAAACTTGAAAATGCCCGAGTATTATTTATTCAATAATTCGGGATGAACCCCGTAATTTACAGTAGAGGAATCTCATAAGAATTCCCTTATTTTACAAAACATGTTTATTTGTTTATTTATTGGAGCCACTACTTCAAGCTTGGGAGTGCTCCGTAGCACTTGTTCTTGATTCACAGTAGGTCACCTGAAACATGTTTTAAAATATTTTTGTCAGCGGGGAAATACTGAGTGAATCATTCATTTTGATGAAATGAGACATACTTATAAATTACAGCATAAGAGCGATTACAATGGCCTTTATCTTATTTTTATCTGGCCTTGCCACCCGTGTGACGATGGTCATACCACTTTTGGGTCCAGTCACCCAAGTAGTGTAGGATTGAGGATTGACCCGAACGAGTCGTTCAGAGGCGTTCTTCTATGTTTCAGGTGCGAAATAACTAGAAACGTAGATAGAAATAGCTTGTTCTTCACTTAAACTACTGATTTCATTGATTTAACAATGTTTACAGCCCAAACGTCACACTTGCAGCACCTCGGTATGGAATTTTACCAAGTTCTATGGTTTCGCTCAAAGGGACTCCTATTTATATTGCACATGGTTTCGCTTATGTGTATATGACACATAAGCGGAACCTCTATAGTGACAACAAAGCGGAACCTCTAGCATATGTCCCTATAAGCGAAACCTCTTCCTAAAACGCATACATTCTCCTGTTTTCTCGTATATTGTGCCCTAATCTATACAATGCAATGTTTGACTTGATCCAAGACGAAATCAACAGATGTAGTGCACCAACAGACTCCCCCTCAGATGTTGATGGAGTCGTTCATCAAGTCACAACCATGTTGTGTCTTCATATCTTCAGTCTTGATCAGTCTCTGGGCTTTTCTCTTTTCACCAACAGACTCTTCTTTCAGCATATCTGCTTGAAAATCTTCAGACTCCCCTTCTCGATTTGCTGGTATTCCTTTGTTCTTCAGTACGTCTTCAGGATCGTAGTCTGGTCTTCACAGGTTCTCAGAATTGATCAGCCTAACTCAAACAGAGGTCTTTAGGAATCGAAACCTTGCACTCTATCTTCAGATCCAAAATCAAAACCTGACTATACCTGCACATATTCTTAACCTAGCGATAAGATTTCTAGATTTAACAACTTGAGTGCACCAGCTACAACTCTCCCTCAAATCATTCACTTATGATGAACCACTTGATAATTTGAAAAACATATTTTGACAATTAGACACTCTCCCCCTCACAATAATGTCATCATGTCTAGCACTCGGAATTTTGAAAATCAGCTTTCCAATATCAGTTGTCAAAAATCTTTTTGAATTTTCTGAAACTTTATGCTAAAACACACTGAAAATCTTTTTGGATTTTGTAATAACGAACCATGTAATGCAGTAAAGAAATATTTACAGACAATATTTTTGTCAGTTTATGAGACATGTCACTAACACCGTTAAGCTTGATTACATTTTAGATCTAAACAATTCACTTAGATTGTCAGTATGTCGGTCCACTGAAATTTGCACACCAAGTTCAATTGATCCGAGATACGATGTTAATGTCTTAGATACTGACTTATTCGTGTGTCTCACTACTTGAATATACTCCCGTATCCAGATCCTAATATTCAGTCTTACAGGTGAGTATACCACAGCTGATATCTGTTGTAACAACTCTCATTAAAATTAATAATTATAATGATAATTAGTCAATAAGGAAACCCTAATTGAGACACCCAAGTAATTCCACACTAACCCTGAAATTTCCGGAATAATCGGAATCAGGATCAGGGCCCCTAAAACTCAGGAGGGTTAAACCCTAATTGATATTTATCTCGAATTATGCGTTGTAAATTATGGAAATTCGAATGTTGTTGATTCAGCAGACCTATACCACTGAGAAGGCTAGTCTACAAGCTAGATCGCACCCTTTACGGACCGTAAGGGTTAGTCCTTACGGACCGTAAGCCAACCAGCTCCCTTACGGACCGCAAGGGTCCAGGCGTACGGTCCGTATGCGAGTCGAATTTTGGGCTATAAATAGCCGACCTTGGCAGTCGACTATTGATGTTAAAACGTCAATCAGAAACCTTCTGTGCGTCGTTATTAGGCCGTTATACTACAAATTAAACACACACTACACACGAGGTGCTGCCGCAGAACAGGGTAATTCCTCGATCGATATTACGATTCATTTTCCGGGATCAATATATCCAAAGAATGTCCAAGTGCCGCCCACATTGGGTTATACTTTGTCGTTTGTCGTTAATTCGATAAATGAGTTGAAGTATTATACTTTGTCGTTTGTCGTTAATTCGATAAATGAGTTGAAGTATTGCACTTTGTCGTTCATTGTGAGAATTTGATCTCGTGAGTTATCGTAACTGTTGTATTGATCACTAACCCTGTTTTGTGTGCATTATTGTTGAAATTAGGTTAACAGGGCTAAAATCATATTCTGTCAGTACTAAATCTACAATGTGAGTTATTCTTCTTTTATAAACTCTTTTCTCACAGTTTGTGAGTTGTTAATTGTTTTACAATACTCCAAATTATTTTCAAAATTATAACTTACAGTGATTAAGTTTATGTAATCACCAAGTTACAGCCGGTATGTGGGGTATTGTGCACATTACTTGATAATCGTCACCAGTGGGGCAGCCATTGGGTGATATGACCATAATCACAGACACCATTGGACAGGTGGGCCAATGGGTCGAGTGGTAAAGTAATGTGGGTAGTTGGTTGATATCAGAAACATTGTAAAAGATCTTACCACTGTGAATTATAACAAATGTGTCATTTTCCAGTAACTAGAATAATTCACTCAGTATTTCCCCGTTGACAAAATCTTTTTCAAACATGTTCCAGGTGATCTGCTATAATTCAGGAAAAATGCAGGGGAAGCATGTCAAGCTTTATATAGTGGCTCAATATAAAATAAAGAAATATGTTTTATCAGTAAAATCTTGTTATTGTAAATTATCGGGGTTTTATCCCGAATTGTGAAATAAAATAATCGGGAAAAGTTTTAACTTAGCCGATCCTGTAAATAAAATTTCCGCTGCTAAACTCACAAATAAATAAAGTACCGCAGGATTTCTGTCCCGCGGCTACTGGAACGGGTCAAACCGGGCCGGGGGCCGTGACAGAAACAAGGTGGTATCAGAGCCACTAAGTTAAGCTAATTAAGTATTTAAACGATACTTAATTTTCCTGATTACTATTACGTGATTATGTGTTTATATGCTTTTAACTGATTATTTGTTAGTTACAGTATGGGCAAATTTATATATGCTAGCTGCTGTGGCAGAACATGCAAATATCTAGATGCCCTAAATTTAGCAAGCAGCACTTCCCAATAAGTAAATAAATAAAAGTTAGTAAAATAAATCTGAGTGTGTTTCCTTGTATTTTGTACAAATAGTGTGCAATAAAATTTCCATGTTTATTTGTTAAACTTTGCTCCAAAGTTTTAACTTGATATTTTGTGTATTTTGCATATATTCTACACAGCATGAACGAGATATCTGAAGCTTTTCAGAACCTCAATCTGTACCCAGTGAACATAGAAGTTTCTCATGAATTTACGGGATATTTGGCTGATGTGGACCAACCTGTAAAATTCCCTACTCCACCATTGACCAAACCAAAAAAAAAAGAAAAAGAAAAACTATGTGTGGGGAAGCCGTATACGTAAGAGAAAGCCAGTTACAAAACCTCCTAGAAATAACAACCCTTTAGGAAAAGGAAAGGCAATTATAATCCAGGAAAACCCTAATCAGCAAGAAAAGGAAACTGAAGCCAATGACGAGTCTAGGCAAATGGAGGAACAGTTTGATAAATATTCTCAAGAAATAGAAACAGAAATAGGGCAAGGTTCTAGATCAACTCAGGTAGAAATTGGGGAGAGTTCCAATCAAAACCAAAGGTTAACTTTTCAGGAGCAGATAGATATTCTATTGGCAAACTGTGATACTTTACAGCTTGTCAATTCAAATATTTTTACCTATCCTATCGAAAACCCAATCCCTATGAATTTTGCACCAACAATCACTGAACCAATAGTCCATAACCAACTTGTAGAAATGGAAGAATGGTGGACAAATGATTGGCAATTCCAAAATATTGTCAACAGCCCTTATTCATTTCTTCCACAGTTCGACCCAGAACCCCTACTTAATCCACCAATGAGCAATGAAAATATGGCTGAACTTCGCCATTTCGGTGAAGAATTTATGGATGCAGGAAATAGAATTAGGGAGATAGGGGGACAGATTGCCTGGAAGTATGACGAGAGGGAACTCCATTTTTAGGATGACAAGTAGGAGGGTGGTAAAGCTATCTTTGTATAATAGTAATAGTAAATAGTAAAACCAGTTGTAACATAACGAATAAAACATTGTAAAATATCGGTGTGTATTGATGCATACTATACTGATATAAAATAGAATCGAGAAATCGATAGTTTTGACTTTATGTGTTATAAATTGTGTGATTATTTGTATAAATGGCTAATTGCTAAATTATCATCAGATGGCAAATAATGGTAACGAACCAGTAAATGAAGTTAATCAATCGGAGCAACACCCAAAAGATCAATATATGACCAAAAGAGATATCGAAAATATTGTTGCTCAAGGAATAGCCAACGCAATTCCAATATTCGTTGCTGCTATGAAAAATCCGAACGATCCACAACATATCGTTCCTAGTAAACATACTATCGAAGATAATTTCAGTAATAGTATAAACGGGGGCAATGATCATGTTAATCATGACAATGAATCTCAGCACACGCCGCGCCCTAAAAAGCGAAAAGCTGCAACACCTGGTTGCACTTTCAAAGAATTCCTTGCTTGTAAACCCGCTGAATTTGCAGGCAACGAAGGAGCAACTGCAACACTGCGATGGTTAGAGAAAACCGAAGCAGTAATTGCAATAAGTAAATGTGCTGAAGAAGATCAAGTCATGTATGCCTCAAATCTGTTTAAAGAAGGAGCACTAGAATGGTGGAACACAGTGCTGCAGGCAAAAGGAAGACGGGTGGCTTATGCTATGACTTGGGAAGAATTTAAGAATCTTGTTGAAAGAAAATTCTGTCCTGAGTATGAGAAGGAACAAATGGCAAATAAGTTCCTCAATCATCGAATGACAGGGGTAGATTGTCATGGTTATACTTCGACATTCTTCGAATATGCGAGAGTGGTACCTAACCTGGCTTCGCCAGAACCAGTACTCATTTCTCGATATATTTGGGGATTAATTAGCGAAATTCGCAATATCGTCAAGGCTGCGAGACCTCGTACTATTGACGATGCAGTAGAATTAGCTAACACCCTAACCGACGAACTGATCCGCACAAGAGATGAAGATAGGAAGAAAGAATTGGCTCAGAAAATTACCCAAGGATTCAGGGTGGGTAATAGTAGTAATTTCAAAAAGAAAGGAGCGAGACAATCTTCAATCCCGCCATTTTGCAGAAATTGCAGAAGGAAGCACTTTGGAAAATGCAATGCAATTTGTAACTTCTGCAAATCTGTAGGCCATAGTGAAGAAAACTGTAAGAAGAAAACGGTAACCTGTTTTCACTGTGGGGAAACAGGACATTACAAAACCGAATGTCCTAAACTGAACAAAATCACCGATAACAAGGGCAAACCAATTGAAGGAACTGTTAAGAAAAATGCCAGAGCTTTCCAGCTAACTACTCAAGAAGCAGAGCTCATTCCGGATGTGATAGCCGGTACGTTTTTAGTTCACAACGTCTATGCAAAAGTATTATTTGACTCTGGTGCAAACCAAAGTTTTATAAATACTTCATTCTGTCAAGCTCTTAAGTTACCATTGACTACCGTTAGGCAGATTTTTACAGTCGAAACTGCAGATGGGAATTCCGTAGAAATTAATCAGGTTTTGCAAAAAGTAGAAATAGAACTCTCAGGTCATAAATTTGTTGCAAACCTATTGCCTATGAAATTAGCTGAGTTTGATGTTGTGTTAGGAATGGATTGGTTAATAGCCAACCATGCTCAAATCATTTGTGATCGAAACTCTATAGAAATTCAAGCACCTACGGGAGAAGTAATTAAGATTGCAGGAGATAAACCTCGAAAACCATTAAAGTTCATATCAGTAATGAAAGTTGCTAATTATGAACGAAAACAGGGAATAGTATATATGATTTCAGTAATCATTTGTACTAAAGGCAAGGAACTCAAGGAAATTCCTGTAGTCTCAGAATACTCAGATGTATTCCCAGAAGATTTACCTGGGTTGCCACCAGATAGAGAGGTAGAATTTAGGATTCATCTAATTCCAGGAACTACACCGATAGCCAAGGCACCTTATCGATTAGCTCCTACCGAAATGCTAGAATTAAAGAAGCAATTAGATGAATTACTAAGCAAAGGATTTATACAACCTAGTTCATCCCCTTGGGGTGCACCAGTGTTGTTTGTGAAAAAGAAAGATGGATCTATGAGAATGTGTATTGATTATAGAGAATTGAATAAGGTTACAATTAAGAATCGATACCCATTACCTAGGATTGATGATCTTTTCGATCAATTACAAGGAGCTAGGTATTTCTCTAAAATAGACTTAAGCTCCGGATATCATCAGTTGAAAGTACAAGAGGAGGACATACCTAAAACTGCTTTCAGAACTAGGTATGGTCATTATGAGTTTACAGTCATGCCCTTCGGATTAACCAATGCCCCAGCTGCATTCATGGACATGATGAACAGAATTTGTAAACCATATCTGGATAAATTTGTAATCGTGTTCATTGACGATATACTCATTTATTCCAAAAGTCAAGTTGAGCATTGTCAGCACTTGCATGCACTCTTAACTTTGTTAAGAAAAGAAAAGTTGTACGCTAAATTCTCGAAGTGTGAATTTTGACTACAAGAAGTACAATTCTTAGGACACATGGTGAATCACGAAGGTATTCACGTAGATCCTGCTAAGATAGAAGCAATTACCAACTGGAAGGTTCCACAAACTGCAATGGAAATTAGAAGTTTTATAGGTTTAGCCGGTTATTATAGACGGTTTATTAAGGATTTTCCAAGATAGTTGTACCATTAACTAAGCTAACCTGTAAAGCCACTAAGTTTGAGTGGGGACCAAAACAAGAAGAAGCCTTCAGAATCCTAAAACAGAAATTAACCAATGCGCCAATCTTAGCCTTACCAGAAGGAACAGAAGATTTTGAAGTATATTGCGATGCTTCAAAATTAGGATACGGATGTGTGTTAATGCAACGCAAGAAGGTAATTGCGTATGCCTCCAGACAATTGAAAAAGCACGAAGAAAACTATACGACTCATGATTTAGAATTAGGAGCTATAGTTTTTGCCCTTAAGATATGAAGACATTATCTGTATGGAAGTAAGTTTACTGTTTATACAGATCATAAGAGTTTAAGATATATATTTGGGCAAAAAGAGTTGAACATGAGGCAAAGAAGATGGATGGAAATTCTGAGTGATTACGACTGTAATATTCAATATCACGAAGGAAAGGCCAACGTAGTAGCAGATGCCTTAAGTCGTAAGTATCATGAAAAACAAAGGCGAGTCCGTGCTCTTAGAATAAATCTACAAATAGATTTAAGGGAACAAGTGAAGGAAATTCAGAAAACAGCAATCAAGGACGATGCCGAAGGAATGAAAGGTTATCTAAAAGAATTGGAACAAGGAAATGATGGAATTTGGAAATTCCACAAAAGCAGAATTTGGGTACCTAAACAAGGAAATTTAAGATCGAAAATTTTAGAAGAAGCTCATAAATCTAGGTATACGATACACCCAGGAAATAATAAGATGTACCAAGATTTAAGAAAGAATTTCTGGTGGATAGGAATGAAGAAAGATATAGCTGAATACGTATCTAAGTGTTTAACCTGTTCACAAGTTAAAGCCGAACACCAGAAACCCTCGGGTTTATTACAACAGTTAGAAATGCCTGTATGGAAATGGGAACTCATAACAATGGACTTTGTTACTAAGTTACCCAAGACCAGAAAAGGTAATGATGCAATTTGGGTAATCGTGGACCGATTAACCAAATCAGCTCATTTTCTACCAATAAAAGAAACCTTTAGCATGGAAAGATTAGCCAAGTTGTATGTGGATGAAATAGTATCCTTACATGGAGTCCCGCTCTCCATTGTATCGGATAGAGATAGTCGTTTCACTTCCCGTTTCTAGACAAGTTTCCAAGAATCAATGGGAACCCGACTCAATCTAAGTACCGCATATCATCCACAAACAGACGGACAAAGTGAAAGGACGATCCAAACTCTGGAAGACATGCTCCGAGCATGTGTAATTAACTTTGGAGGTAATTGGGATAACCATATACCATTAATTGAATTCTCCTATAACAATAGTTATCACTCAAGTATTGAAGCCACTCCATTCGAGGCACTGTATGGACGCAAATGCAGAACACCTGTATGTTGGGCGGAAATAGGAGAAAGTCAATTATCAGGCCCAGAAATTGTGCAAGAAACCACAGACAAGATAACTCAAATCAAAGAAAGATTGAAAACAGCCAGAGATCGCCAGAAGAGTTATGCAGACAATCGTCGCAAACCACTTGAATTCCAAATAAGAGACAAAGTACTACTAAAAGTATCTCCTTGGAAAGGAGTTGTAAGATTCGGTAAGAAAGGAAAACTGAGTCCCCGATATGTTGGACCATTTCCAGTGATTCAACGAATCGGACCAGTTGCTTATCGTTTACAATTACCAGAGGAACTAGCTGGAGTACATGATGTATTTCATGTATCCAACCTTAAGAAATGTTTATCAGACGAATCCCTGGTAGTACCTCTTCAAGACATAGAGGTAAATGAGAAGCTGAAATTCATAGAAAAACCTTTACAAATAGAAGACCGGAAAGTCAAATTCCTCAAACACAAGCGACTTGTATTGGTGAAAGTCAAATGGAATTCCAAGAGAGGACCGGAATACACATGGGAACTAGAATCCGAAATGAAGCGCAAGTATCCTCATCTATTCCAGTGAATCTCGAGGACGAGATTTTTCTAAGGTGGGGAGGATGTAACAACTCTCATTAAAATTAATAATTATAATGATAATTAGTCAATAAGGAAACCCTAATTGAGACACCCAAGTAATTCCACACTAACCCTGAAATTTCCGGAATAATCGGAATCAGGATCAGGGCCCCTAAAACTCAGGAGGGTTAAACCCTAATTGATATTTATCTCGAATTATGCGTTGTAAATTATGGAAATTCGAATGTTGTTGATTCAGCAGACCTATACCACTGAGAAGGCTAGTCTACAAGCTAGATCGCACCCTTTACGGACTGTAAGGGTTAGTCCTTACGGACCGTAAGCCAACCAGCTCCCTTACGGACCGCAAGGGTCCAGGCGTACGGTCCGTATGCGAGTCGAATTTTGGGCTATAAATAGCCGACCTTGGCAGTCGACTATTGATGTTAAAACGTCAATCAGAAACCTTCTGTGCGTCGTTATTAGGCCGTTATACTACAAATTAAACACACACTACACACGAGGTGCTGCCGCAGAACAGGGTAATTCCTCGATCGATATTACGATTCATTTTCCGGGATCAATATATCCAAAGAATGTCCAAGTGCCGCCCACATTGGGTTATACTTTGTCGTTTGTCGTTAATTCGATAAATGAGTTGAAGTATTATACTTTGTCGTTTGTCGTTAATTCGATAAATGAGTTGAAGTATTGCACTTTGTCGTTCATTGTGAGAATTTGATCTCGTGAGTTATCGTAACTGCTGTATTGATCACTAACCCTGTTTTGTGTACATTATTGTTGAAATTAGGTTAACAGGGCTAAAATCATATTCTGTCAGTACTAAATCTACAATGTGAGTTATTCTTCTTTTATAAACTCTTTTCTCACAGTTTGTGAGTTGTTAATTGTTTTACAATACTCCAAATTATTTTCAAAATTATAACTTACAGTGATTAAGTTTATGTAATCACCAAGTTACAGCCGGTATGTGGGGTATTGTGCACATTACTTGATAATCGTCACCAGTGGGGCAGCCATTGGGTGATATGACCATAATCACAGACACCATTGGACAGGTGGGCCAATGGGTCGAGTGGTAAAGTACTGTGGGTAGTTGGTTGATATCAGAAACATTGTAAAAGATCTTACCACTGTGAATTATAACAAATGTGTCATTTTCCAGTAACTAGAATAATTCACTCAGTATTTCCCCGCTGACAAAATCTTTTTCAAACATGTTCCAGGTGATCTGCTATAATTCAGGAAAAATGCAGGGGAAGCATGTCAAGCTTTATATAGTGGCTCAATATAAAATAAAGAAATATGTTTTATCAGTAAAATCTTGTTATTGTAAATTATCGGGGTTTTATCCCGAATTGTGAAATAAAATAATCGGGAAAAGTTTTAACTTAGCCGATCCTGTAAATAAAATTTCCGCTGCTAAACTCACAAATAAATAAAGTACCGCAGGATTTCTGTCCCGCGGCTCCTGGAATGGGTCAAACCGGGCCGGGGGCCGTGACATCTGTATAGGGGTTATATGCGAGGGCCGTGAGAGCTCAGGTCGATACTTCAGTATATGCAGAGAGATGACAGCTTCGACTTTTCGGTGTGTCCCCTTTAGAGGATCTTTTGATTTCAACAGCAGCGACTATCAATTTTATTGTTTCATCAGCTTGCTGAGGGCGGTGCTTATGTTTCAAAGCATAGCAAAAAGCATTATTCGGGGACTAGGTCAGTACTTCCATACAGCAGAAGTCCCGGGATAATACCCCAGATATCACTGAGCATAAAGACCTAGTATCTCAGAATAAGAGACCTTTCAAACAAGATTTCAGGGGTTACCTATATATCCAAGTTTGTGTTAACCCACAGAACAAGCAAGTTTGAAATATAGTTTATATCTCGTCACAATTTACTAAATGTGTAAAAATCTACTGGCACATCCTCAGTGAGATTGTTTATTACATTTTAACTTTCCAATTCTTTAGCATGTTGTGACAGCCTACTGACATACTATCATTTCCTCTTTTCACAACGAAACTCATTTTTGAATTTTATCATGTTTTTGTCTTTTTCAAATTTTCTAATGTTTTTGGATTTTCGGAAATTATCTACTCCCCCTAAAATGCAAACACATTTCAAAGGAAATTTGAAAATAACTAGACTCTTGACCCACTTGAAAACATGAAAAGTAAAACAAACCGTACAGAAACACGACAACTGACATCGAATCACATCAAATCGCTATTCACTCGGCATAAACAATCTGAACTCCCCCTATCACAAACCATTTTCTCATTTAGATCTCAAAACACTTAAGTTTGTTTTAATCAAAATGATTTTTCCGGAAAATGAGTTTGTTTTTACCACTTGTAAGTTTATCACTTGTTTAAGTACGGGGATATGGTTCATCATCTTGTCTATTTTAACCATATTTAGTAAATCAAGTACAACTTAATGTCCCTGATTTACCATTCACAGTTCAGAAACCTCTGTACCACTTGTAAAAAATGATGACTTGTAAGAACACAAACAATACCACTTGTAGGAATGTTACGTCTACATTTTACCCATCAAAGTGCCGATTCCTGCTTCGCACTTACCAACATGGAAGCTCCGGCGTAGTCACTTAACCTGTAAAATTCAAACACTATTAAAAATCTTTCAAACAAACTTTACAAACACTAGAATGATGCCGATTCCTGATCCACAATATAAACTTGGGATCTCCGGCGTAGTCCTAAGTCTTTATGGAAAACAAACTTCCATCCAAGTCTTTTCAGACTTGATGGATTTCAACTCTTGCGCAGTGGGGTTGTATGTTGCCTTTTTAGTTGCGTAAAAGTCTTTAACCCCCTTCGCTTTCCCATTCAACATTTTCCCAAAAATTTTCTTTACACTTTCATTAAATGTTTTCTCGACATCAAATTCTTTTTTCTCCGTGTAAAACTGTTTTGAAATATCAACTTTTCCAATTTTCTTTTTAACTTCTTCAAATTTCAATGATGGAAATTCATCATCATTCACTGAAATTTTCTCCTCAACCTATGGCTCTTCTGGCTTTGTGGAACCAGATTCATCGCCGACATTCACATCACTCCTTTTAACAACCCACACTTGGTTGTCTTTTCCTTTCTTTTCATACATATTCCTCTTCGAACATTCACCGACCTCATAAGTTGAATTTTCAAAAACTTTAAGTTTTTCAATTGATGGTTCAATATCAACAACTTTTTCTTTTAATTTCTGAGAAACTCCCTGTTTTGTTTTTGCATTCTTTGAACAATTCCATGCAATGTGACCAGCTTCATTGCACTTGTAACAGGTACGAGTCTCTCTTTGATACAACACTTCAGTTCCGTTCTTCTTCCTTTCAGCAAGAAACTCTTGATTTGACTGTCTCCAGAATGGTTTCTTCTGTTCATCTTCTGAACTTCCACCTGACACAAATTCTGTTTTTGTTTTAGAATTTTTATCATTTCTATAATTTTCTGGTGGAATAAAACCAAGACCTTTCTTTTTGTAGCTGCGATTTTGGTTAGGTTTCTTTTGAAAACCGGAACCAGAATTGTAACCTTTTTTCTTTTTTAACCGTTGTTAAACTCTTGAAGTATATTTTTTAGATTTTTCAAAACTTTTCAAAACTTTCAATTCAGGAATATTAATCTCTATTAGTTTAAAAGTTTTGTTAATCAATTCCGTTTTAATACTCATTATTGGGAACTCTTTGTTGTAATATAATTTGTTAGAAGCATTCAAAGTATAAACAACTTCGAATGTTTCATCATTCAAATTTGCTTTTGATAACAAAAATTCTCTACTATAAGACCGTTTGACCGACGAATTTTCCCTGTTGACTGACGAACTTGACTTTCTAGACTCAGACTTTGACTCAGATTCCTCATCAGTATCCAACACCTGATCGACCACCTTTTTGATTAACTCAGACTCATGATCAGTATCGGACGAGGTAAACGTGACATCAATGTTATCTGGTAAAACGTCAGTTGTGTCGGTTTTAAGCTTTATATTGACTGCTTTTTCCAATTTCTCCTCATTTGGTTTTCTAGGAGAGTAACCTTCCCAAATTGGAGGCGGACACTTATTATAGCTAACAGTCAGTTTCTTGCCACAGTCTTTCTTCTTCTTTGGCTTCTCATCTTGAAAAGCTTCCATTCCTGCAACAGTTGGGTAAATACGATCAATGAGATAATCAGAACTTGAATAACTTTGTAACAAACGTCTAATCCTCTCATTCTCGATTTTCTCTGTCTCCAACTCTTGCTTCCATTTAGCACTTTCTTCGATGTAGAAGTTTATGGCTTTTTGCTTTGACATCATGACCGCATTCATCATTGTCAGTGCTTGTTCTCTTTCTGAGTTTGTCTTTTGGAGACCAGTTACTATTTTGTTCAAAACATCATATGATTCTTTCACATAGTTGAGGTTGAACAGTAACTGCTCTTTCTTCTTCTCATATTCAGCAATTATCTCATCTTTTGCTGCACATCCCTTGCATGCTTCCAAACACTTCTCGCAAGGCTTTACAACTTCAACAATCTTCTCTACTTCGATTGTTTTCACCACTTCAATCACCTTTTCTTCTTCTTTCACCTTCTCAGCTTCTGACATCTTTTCTTCACTCACCAGCTCAGTCTTATCATTCTCCTCAGCATCACTTTCAGTCTTCATTTCCATGTGTTCTTTTGCAGCTCTTTTCTCCTTCAGTTTCTCCAAGCGATCTGCAAAATAGAAATGAAAACTTTCAGGAGAAAGATGAGGTTTAGCAACATTAATATGCTTCTCCTCTTCATCATCACTGCTACTATCAACTGGTGATTAATCAAACTGTACAGATTTTTTAGAATCAGTATCTGATAAACTAGAATCAGATGGTGTTTGATCAAATACAACTTCTTTTTTAAAACTAGCAAAATTTTGAACACTCTCATCTGAACTCTCTGAAATTTCCCCAGATCTTTCTGAAAGTTCATCAACACTTTCTGAATTTTCATCAGACGTAACAGACTTTTCATCCTCACTAGTCACATTCACTCCAATAGACTTCATCCAGGTAGCAAACATGTCTGGTTCTTTGACAATTTTGGCGATGAAAGCTTTGAACTCTCCTTTCTCATCAACAAACATATCCCAGCTAAAACCTTCAGGTAATCTCTCATCATCTTGATCTACTATACAGGCTTTGCTGTCAGGAGATATGTATTTGTTCCAGCTGAAGTCCACTAAACATGCTCTCTTAGAATCTTCAATCTTCCTACCATGAGTCGTCTGTAAGTCTTGTGATTGACCAACCTGCTGATAAATGGCTTTCCGGTAGTAATCATCTTTTCCGAACGGATTCTGAGCACCGCTAGCTTCTCTGTTCTTGCACTCCCATTTGAAATGGCCTTTCTCCCTGCATCGAAAACAAGTAACATTAGATTTGTCAAAACCTAAAGTAGATACATGAGCATCAAGAAAGTCATTTCTCCCGGTAATAGTCTTAAATTTTTCAGCACGTCTAAGAACACTAGCAAGACACCATTTAATATCCATAAGTTCCATTTCTTCGGCGTCTATTTGATCGTAATCCTCTTTATTGAGCATGGGATTTCCGATCCTACCAGCTACTAGACCTTCATAAGACAACAATACGGAACCAAGAAGTGCCATGTGGTCTTTAGCAGTGTCTTCTGAAAAGCTTTGACCTTCTGGAAGGTTTAGAGCTATGTTGCACTGAATCACGTATCCATTTCCAGTCTTTGTACCCTGAGACTGAAAGCTTGTATTTGTCTCTTTAGGATTGACACTTGGAAATGATGAGAATCCATTGCTGCTTTTGCTTGAAACCTGATCAGCCTTTTCTGATGAATCTTCAGCACTGAATGCAGTCTGGATTTTCGGACTTCTCTCAGTTTCAGGAACCGGAACACTTCCTTTATAGTACATCTTTACATCCTATTGACCACTGGGACTGTTCATCCTAGCAATCTTCTGTTGTTCCAGATCCTGACTCTCGATCTTCTCGATGAACTGTGAGATTGTTAACCCATCATAAACACCCGTATTCTTCAGAATCATCAGATAAGTTCCCCACTCTTTCTGTGGTAGGGCATCAGCCAACTTATCAACCCACTCTTCACGATCTTTAGTAATGCTCAACATAGACATGGATCGCACTAAGTGACAGTATCTCTCAATCAGCTTCTTTGTATCCTCTCCCGGTAAGCTGCTGAACAGATCAAACTTCTTTTTAAGCAGCGCCTTCTTGCTCTTTATCATGTTCTCGCTTCCCTCAAATTTTACTTTAAGAGCATCCCAGATTGACTTTGCAGTTTTGTCATGCTGTAGCAAAATGAATATGTCCTCTTTGATTGCTTGTTGCAGCAGACTGATCATCATCTTCTCGGCTTTATACATAACACGTTCTTGATCCGTGAACTCTGACAACTGTTTGATGACCTGCAATTCTGTTCGAGGCAACACATACTTCTTCAATATACACTCCCATGATCTAAGATGATTCGCCTGAACCCAGTTCTCGAATCTATCTTTCCACCCGTAATATTCTTCGATACTCGTCAATTTCGGGGGCTTTTGGGTGGTTCCCGTCTCGTTCTCTAAGTTCATGGCCTGAGCAATCGCAGCTGGAGTAGACGGAGTAGCGAACGCGTTGTAAAACTCGGTATCCATGATGATTTTGCACATTTTTCAAAATCAGTGACAAATAAGCAAAACTAGATAAGTATGCACAATAAGCAAAACTACAGAAGTTCACACAAGCGGAACTAGATTTGTTTGAATAAGCGAAACCAGAATGTTCAAAGAAGCGAAACTAGGGAGTTCAAATAAGCGGAACTGTAAATGTATCAATAAGCGGAACCCTGATTGTCCTTTGAAGCAAAACCTTAGTGTACTCAGGAGCGAAACCTCACTTATGGTGACACACAAGCGGAACTACAAAGTAATTTGAAGCGGAACCTCTGATGATTTGACCGAATAAGCAGAACTATGATGCAGTTTGAAGCGGAACTACTCAAGTGAAACTCCAAATTGTCAGTTGAAGCGGAACCTTTCAAGCGAAACAGTCAAGTGTCCCTTGAAGCGAAACCTGGTCCGAAGAAGATTTGGTCCATTTTTTAATTCGTATTTTGGTCCGAAACTTACCAGGATTTATCTTTGTTCCAACGCGCACAGTCTCTGAAAATTTGAACAAATTCTGACCGTTACAACTTTCTGAATTGATACTAGAAGGTGTAGAAGAAAGAAACGATGATGAAATCCAGCTAGTTTCTGTAGAAAACCTCCTCCCAAGCTCTGATACCACTTGTAGGATCGAGGATTGACCCGAACGAGTCGTTCAGAGGCGTTCTTCTATGTTTCAGGTGCGGAATAACAAGAAACGTAGATAGAAATAGCTTGTTCTTCACTTAAACTACTGATTTCATTGATTTAACAATGTTTACAGCCCAAACGTCACACCGGCAGCACCTCGGTATGGAATTTTACCAAGTTCTATGGTTTCGCTCAAAGGGACTCCTATTTATAGTGCACGTGGTTTCGCTTATGTGTACATGACACATAAGCGGAACCTCTATAGTGACAACAAAGCGGAACCTCTAGCATATGTCCCTATAAGCGAAACCTCTTCCTAAAACACATACATTCTCCTGTTTTCTCGTATATTGTGCCCTAATCTATACAATGCAATGTTTGACTTGATCCAAGACGAAATCAACAGATGTAGTGCACCAACAAGTAGTGACGTTTTGTCACTGTTAGGATTTATTAGCCTAACCGTGAGAAATTAATAATGTGCACAATACCCCACTAGCCAGTGATTTAAGATAACCATGACTTAATCCCTGTAATTATAACCTTTGAAAATAATTTGAGGTATTGTAAAACAGTTGATAAAAATAGAATGACTCACATTGCAAGTTTATACGGGCAGGGTTTAGCCTACTAATAAGCCGAATAACCTAGTTTAAACAATAATGCACACGAACCAGGTTAGTAACTAATACAGCATTTACGACTACTCACGAGATACAACCCTCACAACGAATGACAAAGAGCCATACTAAACATCCATCGAATTAACGACGAATGACAAAGTATAACCCTAATGCGGGTAGCACTTAAACATCCATTGGATAGTTTTAATCGATCGGATATTTAATCGTAGCAGCGATCGAGTAAATACCCGGTATTGTGGCAGCACCTCACTATATGAAATTATAAATTTGAACAGCCTAACTTCGTTTTTGAAAGTTTCATCGACACAGAATGAAAGTCCCATGCACAGGCAGCCTGAAATTGGGTTTTACACGGCCCGCATAAACCCACACTTATATCTTACGCGGCCCGCGAGGCCACCTAGTCTAGGCGTAGGTATGGTTGGTCACAAGTAGGGTCACCCGGTAATCAACACATGGTCCCAGAATACTTATCCGGTCAAACGTAAGTTGACGCGGCCCGCGTAAGGCTAAGCTATTCCTTACGCGGCCCGCCTGAAACCCAGTTTTCTTGATTTTCTTGATTTTTCATGTACAGTAGGGTTTCAGGGTTCCGGGTTCGTAATTATGGGTCGTCTAAGGACATTTTTGAAGGTCCTTACATGTGGTCAGATTCGGCAAGAAAGGGAAACTAGCACCTCGATGTGTTGGACCTTTTAAGATTCTGGAAAGGATCGGAAAAGTCGCCTACAGACTCGAACTACCGGAGGAAGTGAGTAACATCCACCCGACTTTCCATGTTTCGAACCTCTGCAAATGCCTGGCTGAGCATGATTTAATTGTACCTCTTGATGATCTTCAAATAAACGAAACACTACACTTCGTGGAGAAGCCTGTCGAAATCATGGACCGCCAAACCAAGCAACTCAGACGCTCGCGCATTCCTATTGTGAAAGTTCGATGGGAAGGTAAACGAGGCGCAGAGTTCACTTGGGAACTCGAAAGAGACATGAAGGTGAAGTACCCCCAGTTGTTTGTTACGGCTAAAGCCTAATTTCGGGACGAAATTCCCTCAACTAGGGGAGGCTGTAACACCCCGTGTTTTGGAAGTCAAAGTCCAAGTCAAGATTGAAGTCAAAGGAAGAAAAGATTGTTAAATGCAATCTGTCACTCCTTACTCAATTCCTGTTTTGAATTCTTTGACTCGTAGATAGTCTAATTTATGCTTAACGTTAGTTGTATAATGTGGAGTATCTATTTATAATCGAGGTTTGTTCGACATTTAACGCGTATTGCTTATTGCAATCGCGCTCGCAGCTCGAATTATGCATTATGGGTATTGTTTTATGTGTGTGTTTTTTTTATGTGTTACTTGCGCATGTTTAATTATGTTGTGTTGTGGTGATCAATCGAAACGCAATCGAAACTCGAATCGCAAACGCTAAACGCAAGTGAATTAAGATGATGGTATGTTAGATATAGTAGTTGGGATTAAAAGTAATTTGAATAGGAAACTCTATCGCATTCGCATCGCTCGCAATCGCAATCGAAACAGCAAAACTTGTCGCACCGAACATTCAAATCAGGTGACTGATCGACCAGTCGACCAGCTTGATCGGCCAGCTGATCGACCAGCCCCCTTTCCACTTTGGGTAACCCTATAAATACCCCCAGTCACCATCATACTTTCTACTTTTGGCAACTCTCATCCGACCAGCTCATCTTCCCCACTTTTCTTCAGATTTCTCGTGATTCCGGTAAGATCTCGTCCTAAATCTTGTACTTCCTTAATCTACACGCATTCCTACACCTTTCTATCTTTCGAATCTTAACTTTTAACCGCGAAATCACTAGATTTGAGGTGTTCTAGGATGATGTCATCATGGTGTTCTTGAGAACTTCATGTTTTGGCCTCAATCCACCGAGAACAACTTAGATCTAACCGATTTCCACATAAACAAACAAGGATCTTCCATAGATCTAAACATATTCACGGTGAAAAGGATTGAGAGAAGGTTTTCCAACTTTCTTTCAATTCTTTTACACTCAATGCACCCAAAACCGATAGAATCAGAGCTTGCACCGACTTCCTACTCATTCTTGTGGTGGTGTTGGTCCAAGATCTGGATTCTATCTACGAGGTCTACCGATTTCGGATTAAATATGGAACAC
Organism: Helianthus annuus; assembly: GCF_002127325.2. Lineage (NCBI taxonomy): Eukaryota > Viridiplantae > Streptophyta > Magnoliopsida > Asterales > Asteraceae > Helianthus > Helianthus annuus. Next base: position 82,288,019 of record NC_035439.2, read on the forward strand.
CGTCTCGAACAGTTAACTGACCGGATTTGGGTGGTTCCTGTCCGATCAGGAGTACCAAGTATGGACGAGGTTTCTGTTGCTTAACACGTTATCAAAACATCTCGATAAAATGACAAACTATCAAAATAACCAAGTGTAAGACGAACGGAACGACCAAGACGGAATGCTGTCCGATCGGACGGTAGTCCGATCGAACTGTCACCCGATCGATCTACACCTTGGGTCCCACACTTAAACTGTTTACCAACATCTGAAGTCTGTACATTGAACGAGTTGTTGTCCGATCGGACTACCATCCGATCGGATTAGCCGCTCGAACATGTGACATTTAAACTTCAATGCTTAAACAAATTTCAACAAGTTCAATATCAGCAGGTTGTCACCCGATCGAACTACAGTCTGATCGAGTAACCAATTGCTGTGAACTTGTTCTCACTAGAATGTCCAACCGATTGGGTTGATCGTCTGATCGAACGTTCGATCGATCGACTGACTTGAAGGTAGTGATACTTCTATGTTTTCAAAATGCTACAACAAAAACTTCAAAAGTCAAAGCCATCATACACAAACACATCATTCCTGAAGGAAGAAACAATCCACTCGAAAGGCCGCTTGATCGGGTGACCATCCGAGCAGACTACCACTCGCACGATCAGCCGACCGATCTGACTACCATCCGATCGACCTGTTGTTCGACCCACTAACACTCGCATCGTTTTACGCATCACTTACCATTATACTATCGTTCTGATCAGGCTAACCTTACTCTCTAGCGCTCCCTTCAATCCACCAAATCGTAGTGAGTATACTCGATCCCTTTTTACTTTATGCACTTTTGGGTGTTACATACGTTATATTCTAAATCACATCAAACACACTACGCAATACTTTTAACGCTAACCGTTACCGCATGTTATACGTGACCTAATGAATGCTTGTTTGTTATGTTTACACATGGAATGCTGTCTACCTGCCTTAGCAACGATAGTACTATAGTTTGGACTCAGCACCTGTTCACTCAGGGGTTGTTAAGGACAATTAGTTACATGGCTCACAGTGGTGAGTATGTATCGCGAACTGCCTTGGGCAGTCAACTCGCAGTCATTGGTATCGATAGGTTCATGTCGATAACTAACATGCCTCATTTTACATTGTGTACGTGCTGGTTATGCGTAATCGATTTCGAACTCTACTATATCTATTAAACTTGAATGCTCACCTTTACACTATGTGTATTGACTTTTACTTTAACGTATGTGACAGGTGCTTAGGATGCTTATTTGCTTTCTTTGCTGTGAAATCGAGGCTAGGAAAGACCTAGGTCAACAATAAACAATTATCTGTAATAAGAATCGGAGTTGTCGGAACAGAACAATTTGACTAGATCTTTTCTTTAATAATTGTATTATCTATATGACATGGTATGGGACATGTAGCTTTAAATATTTGGTAAATATAGTTGTTATGGAAACTTCTGGACAATCAGTTTCGCTCAGTGCCGCGCCCCGATGATTCCGCCATCGGTTGGGGTGTGACACATTGTGAGAAAACACAGATTCTTCGCAAATAACCCTCGAGATGAACATTGTCAATCATAGATCGTTAATAAAAACACCGAAGAAACCCCAGATCCCAAGAATCTCAAATACAAGCGCGGAAGACAACAAATCAAGAGCCTAATGGCTCTGATACCATGTCATAAACATGAGATTCTTAATAATTAGTACTCGATTAATCCAGATGTGTACCGATTTCTCAAAATACAAAGAGATTCAAACAAGATTTTCACACAATCAACTCTCGAATAAACAACAAAACTCTCAAAAAAACCCATCTAGCTCACACAACAGATCATCAACATGATGACCCGTATCAAAACACGCTAAAATCTAACCGGTTCGATACACACAAGAACCCTAGATCTAAAATGCGTACAAACAAGCTACTGAGATGAAACCCTAGAGAGAAGATGTCTGCGTGAGAGATTTGTGAAACGTGTGTGAAGATTCTCGAAAAATCTTCTTACCCTAATACACACTCTCACTTATATACTAAGACAACTAGATGAAGCCTTCAGCCTATGCGTCTGAGTCCACAAGTCAGTCCTGCTCTCCTTGAGAGCCCACAAACTTGGCAAAGGGCAACCAGCAACTTGAGCCCATCAACCAGTTTGAGTCCATTAAGCAATATTCATAAAAAAAAGAGAAAACATAATTAACATTAGAAAAATCAATCAATATGAAACTAATATTTGGAACAATTGAATAGAAAGAATACAAACCTTTGTTTTCAACAAACAATCGAGTTAAATAAAAACAACTCGTTTACAAGATAAAGAAACCAACCTTAACAACCGATTTAAATAAAAACAACTCGTTGAAACAACCTTATCCTCACCCTAAGCAGCAATGGAAAAAATATGAATCTATAACAGAAACATCATCTTAGCTAGCGTTTGTTTCATAGAATGTAATAAAATCGAAATTGAAATTTGTATAGAAATTGAAATTTATTTGGAATTTAGGCTATGCGGTATGGTAGAGGCCCATCCTCGGAAGATGATCCGCCACGTAAGCGCCATGTGGATGGGTGTGAGGATGGGGCAAAGGAAATGAAACTAATGAAATGGGGGATGGACCTAAAATATATATATATATATATAAATATATATATATATATATGAGTTGTATGTATATGTGTGTGTGAGGATGGTTTTGTCTTCTAGTGGGGCATCTCAATCGTCGGAGGGGAGACGGGCAGGACGACGCCGGTGGATGGGAAATGGGGGCTGGTGCGGTGTCGGAGGGGAGACGGGTTAGGGACGACCCCCACACCCTCCAGCCTTAGATGTGCTCGTTTTACACCATAGAAAGAAATCCAGATCGTTGGAATGTTGATTTTGTTACTTATGTTGTCCGTTTTAACAAAAGAAATTTTATTACTTGTTTTACATACTAGAATGAAATCTAGATGGAATTGAAATGTTGATTTTATTGTTTTGTTTTTGTTCAATTTCAATTCGATTCAGATTTTATTTCATTATGTAAACAAACACTACCTTAAAGTATGTTATGAAAAGAATTGCTATAATTTAAAGAGTCCTGCCGAGAGATTCTTGACACAACGAAGATGTGAAAATTCATCAGAAGCCGTAATTTAAACCTCCGACCCGAAAGAACATTTTTATTGTAAGTTTGTACACGAAAAAGAAAGCTTGATGGATGGTCGAGTTAATGACAAAAGGTAACATCAAGGGGACATAAAAATCACTCTTTATTCTTTTTTACCTCTTTATTTTCTGGCCCTTTTGATTTGTCTAGGGTTTGTAATTTGTTTTTGTTGATGTTGACAAGAAATGGAGACAAAGAAACACTTGAATCCGTTTGGTCATATGTGATGCTTTTCTTTTGTACTCTTGTCTTCATTCAACTTTGTTATAGTGTTGAATATCTTATATTTCATACTAAAACCTTGAATAAAATATTATATTTTTCTAATATACATATTTTTAATACATAATTTATAACACTCTTAAAATATGACTTCAAAAAAAAATGGTATTTTATGAGTTTAGAAAATACGTATACAAATGTTCCCTTACAATAACCATAATAGTGTAGAAATTCACCATGTGTTGTCCTATTAATATCGATCATTACGAACAAATTTAGACAAAAATGGAATCATAATGTTGGGATTACGGGTGATATAATGTTATATATTAGTAGTTTTTTTTTTTTTTTTTAATGGCTAAACTTGCACACCATGGGAATTGAAATTTATCCATTGTGAATAGTCCAATGGTGTTGGTGAGTTAAATAAGGCGTAGAATAGTAGGAGATCATGGGTTCAATCCCTATGATGTGCAAGTTTAGCCATTCAAAAAGAGAATATATACATTAGTAGTTAAATTTACTCTCGAAATGGAGAAAGAATGATGCTATGTTGGTTATTATTATTTAATATTTACAGAAAATAAATTACTAAATCAAGGTAAAATAAAAAAAAGTTTAAAATCAAGAACATAATGGAAACATATGAAACCAAACCCTCCAAGTGCATTGGGTCAAGAAAAGGTACATGTCTTTTGATTTTTATTTCAAAAAGATGTTTTTCACTTTTGTCATTTCTTCGTTTCTTGTTTCGATTAAATGCTAGTATATCAAGATTATAGATCATATAAAGGTTTTTAAGGACCTCCACTATGTGTTCACATTTTCTGTTCAAGCTTTGTTTCACGTATTTTGTATTATATTTTATTCGTTTGAAGTTTGATTTTATTCCGGAAAACATACAAACATGTTGGTTTCCTTTCTGAGTGGATATTTATAACAGATAATTTGATTTAAAATTTGTAATTATCATTTGAATTCAATGTATAACATGTTACATATACATGATGTGTATGGGTTAAATGTAGATCTAAGTTTAATGCTTTTAATTGGGATAGATGATGTGATTTTAATATTCGAAATGTAATTTTATAATTTCGTTTTGCCGGGTTTTGTAGCTTCTTGCTGCTTCGGTTACTATATAATAGATAAAAGTTTTGGCCGTTAAAAAAACATATATACATGTGTATGGGGCAATTTTTGTAAAAAGGATTTTTTTAGAAGTGTAGAAATTAAATCACAAAGATGCGACACGTTTGTTTTAGGTACGGAATGTCTCTCTCATTAAATCACTAAGATGCGACACGTTTGTTTTATGTACATAATCACATGACAAGTTATCTCACATACGGGGTTATATAATCACGTAACATAAACACATACTATGTTATGTAATCAAAGCATAATCATGTACTATTAGGTTATATAATCATGTATAAGATTACATAATTTTGTACCATCATAAAAAACTATAGTAATACCATTTTTAAATTAAAGATAAAAATACTTCTATTTTAAGGTATAATTAAAAAATAATGTAGCATTAAAAAGTTATTAGATTCTAAAACAATCAGTAAAGTTAGATTGGACTAAAAAAAATCAACAATAATGGCTATTTTTATTGCCCTGTCCCCATATTTTACATAAGAACTAATTTAAATAAATCATTTCATTACTTAACCTTAACCAAATGGGTCAAAATCTTTCCTACATTTTTTTTATAAAAAAACATTTCCATACAATCCTCCACCTATATATATTATCTTTAATTAATGATGAAATAATATATAATATATTATATACCACTAAGTTTCCAATAAAGCCATCGAAACCTTTTTTAACTACAAAACTACTCAAATATAATCTTAGTTAATCATATATAAATTATCTCAAATAACACTAACAAGTTTCCAATTATGTCATTTAAACTTGTTTCAACTATAAAAACCACACAATTTTTAATATATTCGTTTCATTATTATAGAAGTTTTTTGCAAATAGTTAAAGTTAAGTAAACTCAATGAAACAATTAGAAAACTTGGTAATTATTTTTTAGATTAAACCTTAAGTAACATAAAAAGTATTTACTAACTTGTAACAAAGTTTCATAATAATTCCATTAGGTTATTCAATTTAGTTATTCATGAAAATTTTCACAACCATATAACAACTAGTTAATGTCCCGCCCGCGTTGCGGGGCGATGGTCGAATAATGAGCGAGTATTAGTTAGCTCATTGACACGAAAAACAATTAAATCGAGTCAACCAATTAAAACAAAACATGTTTATAGTTTTGATAAAAAAAAACTAAAACAATAGCAATATTGTAATTTTTAACTGAGTGAAAGTTGTATTTTTTGACTGGGCTAAAATCGTAATTTGCTAAAAGCTAAAGTAATGGCAGTACTGTAAATTTGAACCAGGGGCAAAATTGTAAATTTTCACAGGGGCAAATTCGTAATTTTTAAGTTGGGGTAACAACGTAATATAAATTTGAACTAAAGGCGCAAGCGTAATTTTAAGCTGGCGGCAAAAGCACAATTTTATTTTGAACCGAGGGCAAAATCGTAATTTTGAGTTGGGGGCAAAAACACAATTTATTTTGAACCGGGGAAAAACGTAATTTTGAAATGAGGGCGAAATCACAATTTTTTAAACGGGGAAAAAATCACATTTTTGAACAGAGGGCAAAATCGTAATTTTTAGCTATGGGCAAAAACAAAATTTTATTTTGAACTGGGAGCGAAAAGGTAATTCTGAGCTGAGGGCAAAACCACAATTTTATTTTGAATGGAGGGAAATATCGTAATTTTGAGCTGGGGACAAAAGCGTAATTTTATTTTGAGCTGGGGACAAAACCGTAATTTTAAAGAGGGACAAAAACGTGATTTTAGAATGGATATAAAATAATAAACTGGTTGGTCCAATGAGAGAGTGCCAGGCAAAGTCGTAATTTTGAATTGAAGGCAAGATCGTAATTTTGAGATGGGAAAAAAAGCATAATTTTATTTTGAGCTGGGGGCTAAAACATAATTTTAAAATGGATATAAAACAATAAACGTGTTGGTTCAATTGAGGGGGAGGGGGGTGTCAGGCAACTGCTGGCACTATTCCCCTAACTTGGTAAATATATATATAGGAAATTACTCTCCTTCTATGTATATTTAATTTACCATTAAAATGAACAAAAATTCCCAGTTTTTCAAAGATCAAACTTTTTTCCAATGATTATTTTTTTTCCATTTTATATACAATACACACATCCTCTTTGATAAAATTTATGTGATGCCCCGTCCGTGTTGCGGGGCGATGGCCGAACAATTCTCAACCAATTAAAAAAACAGTACTATAGTTTTGATAAAAATAAAAAGTAAAAAGAGTGTTAGGTAGTTTTTTGACACAATTTTTAGCTAGGGGCAAAGTCATATTTTTATTTTTACTTGGGAGGAAATCATTTTTTTTTCTAAAGGGTAAAATCATAATTTTTAGCTAAGGGAAAACCATATTTTTATATTTCACGGGGGGCAAAAACGTAATTTTGAACCGAGGGGAAATTCGAAAATTTTAGCTGGGGGCAAAAACATAAATTTATTTTGAACCGGGGGCAAATACGTAATTTTAAACTATGGGCAAAACCGTAATTCTAAAGTAAGTATAAAATAATAAACTGGTGTAAATTCGTAATTTTGAGCCGGGGGAACACAAAATTTTATTTTGAACTGGGGCGAAAACGTAATTTAGGCTGAGGGTAAAAGCGTAATTTTTTACCGAGGACGAAATCGTATTTTTTAGCTCGGGACAAAAGTGTAAATGTATTTTGAAGCTGGGGCAAAACTGTATTTTTTAACAGGGGGCAAAACCATAACTTTAAAGTGGGTATAAAATAATAAACTGGTTGCTCGAATGGGTATTGCCCGCCGCCCATTTGAACCAATGGCAGAGAAACACTATTCCGGGGCAAAACCGTAATTTTAAAGCGTGCATAAAATAATAAATTGGTTGGTCTAATAGGGAAGGGGCGGCCGCCCATTTAAGCCAATGGCTGTGAAGCACTATTCCTGCCCATGGGAATTGTATAAAACTAGTGTTATGTGCCGCCCGCGTTGCGGAGCGTTAAACCGAATATTTCTTAGTTTAATAACATGTATGCCTTTATTTCGGTCACTTATACATGCTACTTTTAACACGATCGAAAAAAAAAAAGATACATCGAGTGAACCAATTAAACCAAAACACTACCATAGTTTTGCCAAAAAAATAACTAAAACGATGGCAAGCATGTAATTTAGAGTTGGGGGCAAAACAATAACTTGTTATGACCAATTAACGAGTGCTAGGTAGCTGTTTGGCACGAATAAAAACTACAATGAGGCAATCAAGTAAAATAAAACACTACAGTAGTTTTGTCCAAAAAAAACGATGGTAAGATTGCAATTTTGAACTGGGGTAAAATCGTAATTTTGAAATGGAGGCAAAATCACATTTTAAACTGAGGGCGAAACCATAATTTTATTTTGAACTAGGGGCAAAATCGTAATTTTTAACTAAGGGCAAAATCGTAATTTTAAGCTATGGGTAAAACCAAAACTTTATTTTGAACTGGGGCGAAATCATAATTTTAAACTGGGGGTAAAATCGTAATTTGGCAGGACCATAGCTGGGGGCAAAACCATAAATTTATTTTGAACGGGGGCAAAATCTTAATTTTTAACTGAGGGCAAAATCGTAATTTTTAAGCTGGAGAGAAAACCAATTTTTTATTTTGAACTAAGAGCAAAGTCGTAATTTTAACTATTATATACTAACTTAAAAAAAATAAAAAAGCTTTGGCGAATAAAATTACAGCACACTTTTAGCCAAACACAAAACAAAACTATTTAAAAAACCAAAAAAAAAAAACTAAAAAAAAAAAAAAGCTAAGCTGGCCGCCCACCCAAACCTACCAATAACATTGCGAAACTATTGCCGGCATTGTTATTTGTATACATAGGTAATGTTGACTCTTGAGTTGGCTTTATATTTAACTTTTTTTTGGGTAAATTTAATAAAACAATATCATTGAAACTGAGTTTACTATCTTATGATTTTATACCTATTGAAATCAAATTAGTATTCTAGAATATGTGTTAAGTTATTTTACAAAGGCTTCTAATTATAAGAAGTGTAAGAATGATTTATAGAGTGACAAATGTCCAATTATCTAAAATCTAAACCTACTACACCACCAAAAACGTAAACACCCACCCCCCATCCCCACCACCCAAAAACCTAAACCCCCCTCCTCGCAAAAAAAAAAAAAAAAAAAAAAAAAAAAAAAAAAAAAACTACACCTCACCAAAAAAAACCCAGAAACCTCCCCCCCCCCACCCCTCAAAAACCTAAAAAAAATCCTAAACACCCACCACCACCCAAAAACCTAACCCCCCCCCCCCCGGGCAAAAAAATAATAATTTTGGGTGGGTGATGGAAGGGGGGGGGAGTGTTAGGTTTTTGGGTGGTAATGGGTGTTTAGTTTTTTTTTTTTTTTTTTTGTGTAGCAAGTTTTTTTAGAAGCCTTTATACTCTTCTTACAATTAAGAGCCTTTGTATTTAATTCTAATCCTCTGGTATATATTAAAACAAATACATAAACTTATTTTGACTAAAAAAGATATTGGTACTTTATTTAAAAAGACAAGTGGAATGGTGTGGGGAATAAAGAATATAGATATTGAAAAAGGAAGCTTTATTCACATGAGAATGAGAAAATTATAAAAAAGAAAAAGAAGACACAAATAATTAATGTCAGTGTAATCAAATGCGCCGGAAAATGATTGTGTGTAGTAGTGGTGCACTCGTCTCTCATCCATTCCTACTTGGTGCTTTCCCTCTTTCATTCATATCTAGATATACCTCTATTTGTTCGTTTCCCAAACACAACCTAATTGAGGACATAGATGTGGATACAAAAAATTTTAGATGTATTTTATTTCGTTTGCCAAACACGTACTAATTGACCGTATGAGTTGGGAGAAGATGTGGATAAAAACTAAGAGGCTGTTTGGCAACTTCTGAATGCTTAACTGCTGAATCAGTAAGATGTCTTAACCATTAAGTACTGAACCAGTAATATGTCTGAACCATTAAGTGCTAGTATAATACTTAACCGTTCAGAGGCAAATGTCTGACCAATTTAGATTAGAGGTCTTAATCATTCAGATTCTGTATAGTTCTCAACCATTCAAAGGAAAATGTCTGATGAACTATTCAGACGATGTTTGAACTATTAAGAGCTAGTACTTAACCGTTCAGAGGTAAATGTCTGACAAATTCAGATTAGAGGTCTTAATCATTCAGACTCTGTATAGTTCTCAACCATTCAGAGGAAAATGCAAAATGCCTGAACTATTCAGATATCTGATTGTCTGAACCATTAAGTGTTGAACCAGTAAAAGATCTGAACCATTAAAAGCCTCATTAAGAGGTAAACAAACAACCCGTAAGAAAAACATTGTTAGATGTATTTTATTTCATATTGTTACATGTAATTTGTTTCATTCTTTGAGAGAATCATTCTTCAACATATATAAATAACACAATGTATGTAAACTTTTGTTACAAAAATCATTTTAAAGTGTTAACTATAAGATACGTGTAATAATCGTATGTAGTGCTAACATGATATTTATTTTCACTTCAACATGCCTTCAAGATGAAGTTTTCATGTGGATGAGAATATGCTCTAGGGTCAAGTCTAAAAACACAAGGGACACGTTTTAAATGAAGTACTTGTTCCATCACTTTGAGTGTCTTTATGTTTGTATTAAATTAGTAGCTACCAGTGGTGATTCAGTTCCATCATCCATGTACTAGTTGCTAACTTTGGCACAATAATAATGGACAGCAAGAAATTTAACTTTGGCACAATAATAATGGACAGCAAGAAATTTACATTTGATGATGCTTAATTTTTAAGCAACTTATGGAGAATTAATAAGTGATTTTGTAAAATATCCCACGTGGAGAACAAATTTACAAAGCATTTTCTTTCACCTAAGGTGACCATGTGTTAGTTCGGTTAGGTTATGTGCTATAACCGTACCTATAACAGATGTCTCAGTTTCTAAATTATCGATTGGTTTTAGTTAGGGTCATGCTAATTACACACGCCAAAAATAATTTTCACACCCCTAAGTGCCGCGCTATGGCCAAAGCGGGGCGCTTAGGTCGACAAAAGTTGATACGAGGTTTGACTGACTGACTGACATGCAGAGACATAAAGGTGATACGAGGTTTCAGTTGTCCCGTGAACCCTAAGCGCCGCGCTATGGCCAAAGCGCGGCGCTTCGACCCCAAATGCTCACTTTAAATCCCTGCTCAGACTCGACATTCATCATTCGATTTGTTTTTTGTCGATTTTCTTTGCTCTATTAGTTACATGTTTTGAAAAAACGATGTCGTGGTTAAGCAACTATCTTTTCGGTCAATATTCTGACGAGTCAGTTGTTCCTGATTCTTACGAGGGGACCGCTATTTCTGACTCGTTTGAGAAACCGGTGTCGTCCAACTTGAGGGAGACAGAGGTTGTATCTGGCATTCGTTATCGTGATAACACGGTGAAGCTAGATTTGAATACCCCTGTGGAGGACCCTTACGCACAACAAGGTTATTCGAATTTCGGTTACGGTGGCGAGTATAGCTTTGTACAGCAGGAGTGTTATCCAAACAACAGTTACGGTTGTCAACAGAGCTTACAAGGTTATTCGAATTTCGGTTACGGTGGTGAGCAAAGCTTTGTACAGCAGGAATGTTATCCAAACCAGAGTTACGGTTGTGAACAGAGCTTTGAACATCAAGTCTATTCGAACCTCGGTGACGATGGTGAGCCGGAGGATGTGTCTGTTGACGAGGAAGGTTGTTACCCGGTTACATTTTCGTTTGATACAACGCAGACCTTTTCGTCACGTAAAGAGTTGGTGCGTTGGGTACAAGACACGGCAAAATACAATGGTTACCTCATTGTGACTAAGAGGTCGAATAAAAGAGGAGAGAATTACAAGATTTGGTTTCAATGTACTTTTGGTGGGGAGCATAAGAGTATAGCTACACAGAGGAAAACGGGTAGCAAGAAAATAGGCTGCCCGTTCGAGATGATCGGGTTTTTGGAATCATCCGGAAGTGTTTGGATGATCGAGGTGACGAAGGCGAAGCATAACCACACTCCTATTGAAAACTTCGAGGGTCACACGTATGCGAGAAGGCTTTCTTCGGAGGACAAAAAACTGGTTAAGGAGTTGGCAGAGCAAGATATTCCCAACCAAAGTATCTGGCGAACGCTGACAAAAAACAATCCGGCTAGAAAGCTTATTCCGAAAGATATACACAACGATGTTCAGAAGATCAACGCCGAAAAAAATGTCGGGACTTCGACCGGCGCCTCAGACGTCAAGTACCCGCAGCACGTTTACGCTGACCTGCCTCCGGCAGCGCGTGAGGTGGCTCGGGACTTCGATCGGCGCCTCAGACGTCAGGGCGCACGCATTGACTGGATCGTCCAGACGCTCGTTGATCTACGAGAGCTCGCTGCGTTGCCTCCACTTCCCCTCCCACCGTCCCCACCGCACGAGGATTAGTACATTACTTTGTTTGTTTAGTGTTTTGTTATGTATTATGTACTCAGTTGTACCTTTTTGTTGTGTATTGTGTGTACAAACTGATATATATATATATATATATATATATATATATATATATATATATATATATATATATATATATATATTGCAGTTAATCTTCTATTTACATCACGTTGGTTCTGGATTGTTTACGTTTAATTCTTATGGCTTTCTGTACATTTTATTTAACGTGTTGGTTTAATTTAACAAAATAAACAACGTTAAAAACTTATATTATACACATTCTATAAAAATAATGACGTAATTATAAAACAACTATGAATTATATGTAATAAAACTAAAATAAAAATTTTTCCTCCAAAAATCTCTATCAAACTAATTCAAACAAAAATCCCTACCAAACTAACCCACATCAACCCACAACCAATCTGTTTAAAAAAAACATCCAAAGCGCCGCGCTATGGCCAAAGCGGGGCGCTTTGGTCTTGGTCAACAGACAAGGAGACTGACTTCTGTCAGTCCTTGTCTGTTGACCAAGACCAAAGCGCCCCGCTTTGGCCATAGCGCGGCGCTTTGGATGTGCAAAAAGACAAAAGGCGTGTGCGAATAGACCAGGCCTTTAGTTATAACCGGTTCGCTTAATACTGTGTTGGAAAATATTGTTCGTCAGCTTCAGACTAGGTTGGATCTACCAAGTTTCTATTAATAAACTATTTTTGTCCGGATAAAAGAGTACAACTGATATCTTATTTATAATAATAAATATAACAATATTTTTACACACATAACATATATTGTTTAACGGGTCAAGTTATTCTACAAAAGCTCCTATTTGTAAGAAGTATAAGATTTATAGAGTGACAAGTGTCCAATAACCTAAAATTAAACCCACTACATCACCAACCAAAAGCTAAACACCCACCCCCACCCAAAAACCTAACCCCCCACCCCCAAAAACCTAACCGCACCCCCACCCCCTAAAAACCTAAAAACCTAAAAAATCCTAACCCCCCCACCCCCACTACATCACCATCCTTAAACAATGTTTAAGGGTTTTTTTTAGTGGATTTTTTAGAAGCCTTTGTACCTTTCTTACAATTAGGATCCTTTGTATTTATCTTAATCCATTGTTTATAAAATATAAAGGTTGATTTTGATGTTGGATTAATTCAAAACATTAGTTATCAAAAGGTCAAATTGAACCATTGGTTACTTCCATGATTTGGGTTTTGGATGGTAATCGAGATGTGATTTTAAGGGAGAGACCTGACATTTCAAGTGATCCAGGTTTGATTCCTGTCTTTTCTTATTAGTTTCGGCGTCATCTGGTGATGATGGAAGACTAGGCGAGTAGGTGGTGATCGCTAGTTCGATCCTTGAACTGAACGAGTTTTACCTCACCGCACTGTCATGCCTTCGGGTGAGTGTTCACAGTCTTCGGCCCTAGGTGAAGGTTTTCCCTAGTTTGGAGACGAATGTATCCTGATGTGGTAAATTTCACCAGTTGTTTAAAGGATTCACTGCCAGTTAAAAATGTGTTTTTAAGAAAAATGCTAATATAGGTTGTGGACGTGCCTTGTAGTGACCTAAGTTTTACAAAAAGCTAAATAAAATGTGTTTATAAGAAAAAAAAAATAAAGATAAACCTTATCCATATGTAAACAAAAACCTTTTTATCCTTTATCTTCTTGATACTTTTTTTAGTCGGTGTCATTTTCAATGAATTTTGACAGGCTTTGCCCTTTATAGGGACTTTTGTTGCATGTTTTGTCCTTTGACCCTAACTCTGTTAATTTTTTTGGTTAAATATGGTCATGTGCCTTGCACATGAGGGCATTCTTGTCATTTCACCATGCCAAGGACTATTGTGTAAATAATTTATATTGAGGGACTATTTTGTAAAAAATATATATAAATAAAAAAATAGATCAACTCTCCCTCTCTCTCTAAAGTCTCCCCCTCCTCTTCTTTATCTTTTCTCTCCCTTTCTACGATCTGCTCCCGCCTCACTCTCTCTACAATCTGCTTTTCCAAACAAGAGTGATCTAACAACCAAACGGCACCACCACAACCACCAGATCTCCGGCCATGAACTCGAATCTCTGGTGGAATCAGAATGCGGCGAATCCAGTAGAATGGCAGTGTAACTCCGGCGATGGCTCCGGCGACGGTTACGGTCGGTTATGTATTATCCTCTTCCGAAGCTGAAACTGAAATCCTAGCTACAACATCCAGCTCGAAAATGATCGAAAAACACCTCTAGAACGGAGATCTGTACATCGGAAGCTTTTCTAGCAACGTACCGCACGGACTTGGAAGATATTTATGGTCCGACGGTTGCATGTATGTAGGAAAGTGGAGAAAAGGTAAAGTGACAGGAAAAGGTAGGTTTTCGTGGCCGTCGGGTGCGACGTATGAAGGCGAGTTTAGGTCCGGCGAAGTTTGGAATAGGTCCAGTGAATCCGCAGCCAATAAGTTGCACCGTTGACAACATTTTAAGACCATCGATAGGTTTTTAAGCTGATTGTGGAGGTAGTGGTGGGTTTTGGTGGAGGCGTTGGCTGATTTGTGGTGGGGTTATGGTGGTGGTAATGGTGGTGGTAGTGGAGGTAGGAGGTTGTGGGTTTTAGGGTGAAACTGATTGTGTGTGTGAGAGAGGGTGGTAGAGAGAGAAAATTGTAGGGAGAGAGAGAGGGTGATTTTATTTTCAAAAATGTTTTGTTTTATTTTTTTATATAATATTAAATAAAGGGGTTAAAAAGACTAAAATACCCTTGGGTAACCAGACTTAACAAAAAAATCTAACTGGGTTAGGGTCAAAGGACAAAACGTGCAACAAAATTCCCTATAAAGGACAAAACCTGTCAAAATTTGCTGAAAAGGACACCGCCTGAAAAAAGATATCAAGATAAAGGACAAAACTTGTAATTTTTCCAAATATAAAGGTTGATTTTGATGTTGGATTGATTCAAAACATAGTTATCAAAAAGTTAAACTGAACCATTAGTTACTTCCATTATTTGGGTTTTGGATGGTAATCGAGATGTGATTTTAAGGGAGAGACCCGACATTTCAAGTGACCCAGGTTCGATTCCTGTCTTCTCTCATTAGTTTCGGCGTCATTTGGTGATAATGGAAGACTAGGCAAGTAGGTGGTGATCGCTAGTTCGATCCTTGAACTGAACGAGTCTTACCTCACCGCACTATCATGCCTTCGGGTGAGTGTTCACAGGCTTCGGCCCTAGGTGAAGGTTTTCCATAGTTCGGAGACGAGTGTATCCCGATATGGTGAATTTCGACAGTAGCCTATTTAAAGGATTCATTGCTAGTTAAAAATGTGTTTTTAAGAAAAATGCTAATATAGGCGGTGGACGTGCCTTGTCGTGACCTAAGTTTTACAGGAAGCTAAATAAAATGTGTTTACAAGAAAAAAGAAAGAAAAACCTTATCCATATGTAAATAAAAAACGTGAAAATGAAGCTAAATCTATCTATACTTTCTATAAAAGGAAAAATCTCAGTGACATAAGAAAAGCTGATGTAGCAGCCAGAGATGCTGTCCAACAATGCTTTTCTTATGTCATTACTACATCATAAAGCCTAATATATAAAATCACTTTAAAATTCAAT
Organism: Helianthus annuus; assembly: GCF_002127325.2. Classification (NCBI taxonomy): domain Eukaryota; kingdom Viridiplantae; phylum Streptophyta; class Magnoliopsida; order Asterales; family Asteraceae; genus Helianthus; species Helianthus annuus. Next base: position 82,303,655 of record NC_035439.2, read on the forward strand.
CAAAACTCTGCCCTTCATTTAAAAGTCAAACCTCTACACTTCATTCAAAATTAAAACCTTTGCTCTTCATTCATAATTCAAACCTCTGCTTTTCATAACAAAAGTAAACCTCTGGCCAGATTCAAAATTCTGGCTCCAGATTTAAATTTCAAAATTCAAACCATATATTCGAACCCTATAAATAAGATATATGAATCTGGCTCCACATTCAAATTTCAACTCATCTCTCTCACTCATATCTGGGAGCAAATCTCTCTCTCTCAAATGCATAGCTCTCATGATTCAGCCGATTAATCTCCGATTACAGTTCTTTGTTCGAGCATTTGTTGATTCTGTTTACACATTATCGTTCCAATATCACGTGTTCGAACATTTGTTGATTCTGTTTACACATTATCATTCGACTATCATTGTTCCAACATCGTCGTTCCAATGAAGCTTCCCTTCACACATCAACGTTTCAACATCGATGTTGCAATATCATTGTTATAACATCGTGAAAAGTTGCATGTGCTACCTTCTTTGATGGGAGAGTTGCATTGTTCCAACATCGTTAAATCAAAATTCAGCTTTTTTATGTCAGTCAGATTTTCTTCTTTTATAGAAAGTATAGATTGTTGCAACATCGTGAAAAGTTATATGTGCTATCTTCTTTGATGGGAGACTTGCTTTTTAGGTTTGTGGCTTATTTTTACTAACTATAGTTTAATTTGATTATGAAGAAACAAGTGTTGATAATGTTGATAGTTTTTATTAGCAGTCACATTTTAGAATATGTTAATATGCATATTGATAGTATTAAATTAAATAAACATACATAGAAAGATAAAAATTTACTGAAATATGCATAAACTATTACACACTAGAGTTAACACCTGCTAGGATTTCGTAGACTCTGGCCTTTCTCCATGTGATTTCATGCTCTCATTTGTTTTTCAGATCAGTTAGCATGTTGCAGATTTTCTTATCCTGTTTTAGTAGTTGTGTCAGAAACTCTTCTACATTCTTCTGGAAATCTGATGGAGGAGAGTGGAGGACTTCATCAAGCAATGCTATGTTGTTCCAGGTTTTGTTGTAATTAGTGTCATAAGTTATGCCGAGTTTTCTGTTTAGTTCTTCATCTGATCTTTTTTCTTTGAGTGACCACATCGAGAATTGTGTTTTAACATCGCTGGTGTCTGACCAGTGGTAGAAGCATTTGTTTGCCATCTAGATTTTTGTTGGATTTTGCTGATTCTGATTTGTTTTTGACAGACAGTGATTTATAAGACAATTTGCTGATGTTTTGAATCAAACTAATCATTGGTCTTTTATAGTGTTTAAAACGCCTCTATATGGTAAATGAAGAGGTTGATTGTAATTATGATACTTCATTTTTTTCTTTGAAGTTTTAAAATTTGTCCCTTGGGTTTTTTGATATTTAATTTTATAGTTTTCCCATAAAAGCTGGGGTTTGAAAAGGTTTTTGCATTAAAAGGCTGCTGTTTTGAAATACAAATTTATATGTTTATATTAAATCTACACGTTTTGCTTGATTAGATTATTAAATTTACAATGAGTTTAAATCTGATTTCTTGGAATGTTTGATCACGTTTTGCTACGAAGATATCATACTTTCACATCACTTGAGTAATATATAAGTTAAAATGGCGTCATACACTTCTGCAGAGTCTGATGATTTAAAGCAGCGCTTTATCAGGCAAATTGAGGAACATGTGTATGAGGATAGGGCTACTCTTCAAGAGCTGAAGAGATGTTTTGATGGACTGCACGTTGGCCTATTCACGAGAGAGCAGGTTTCCAGAAATCTGATGCGGATGCCTTTAACTTCCGTTCGTGAGCTTTGTGTTGTCAGTAATATAGAGTGCGGTGATAGAGACGTGGAGTTCATTGCGATGATGAAGGACATACATCGAGAGGTTCAGCAATCGATGGAGTTGAAGCTAAAATTTCTTAATTCTTGTTGTTACTGTTAGATTTGAAAGTTTCGTTGTTCAGTACGTTATGTAATTGTTGATCTTTTAATGTCATGAATAAATGAATAAATTTTAATCTTATGAATCTTTGTTGTCGCATTTTACTTTTACTTATTTAGTGTTTGAGTTTGATTTAGATTATGTTTTGTTGAATTGTGTGTGAACAGATGTTTGGTAAGTCAACAGAGGTTTAATAGGATTAAAGGTCGGTTTAAGGGTGAACAGATGAGCGCAACGACAAAACAATGTATAAAATTTGATCATTAATAACATTTTTTTTTGAAGAATTTGCTCCTCCAAATTACAAAGACTCAATATTTAGAGTTGTAAAAGGTTTGTTGTAGCTAAAGTCTGGTAAAAGAGAACATCTGCTGATGAAGAAAGATTGAAGAAGCAATGGTCTGATATGGGTGAACAGATGTTAAAGAACAACAGATGATATTCAAAATATGCTAATCAACAGAGGTTTTTATAGTAACAGTGGTTAGGCTAATAGCAGATGTTGGGAGTTTGTTAGTCTATTAGATTAGATGTTGCTCATTAGGGGAACATTGTAATTGCAATCTTTGTATAAGCATGCTGCTGACATCATTCTTCTCATTCTGATGAAACAACTGTTTATCGTAACTACTGTTGATTTACCACTGCTGAATAAGTGAATAAATTTTAATCCTATTAATCTTTGTTGTCGCATCTTAGTTTTACTTATTTTAGTAAGCATAAGTATTATTATATAGTTTTGAATATCATCTGAGGATTGCAGACCGATATTGATGTAGATGTGTAATTGTGTCCGAGTTTGATTTAGATAATGTTGATGTTGAATTGTGTCTGAACAGATGTTTGGTAAGTCAACAGAGGTTTAATAGGATTAAAGGTTGGTTTAAGGGTGAACAGATGATTGTAAAGACAAAATAATCTAGAATATTTGATCATCAATAACATTTTTTTTTGAAGAATTCGCTCATCCAAATTACAAAGAGTCAATATTTGCTGTTGTAAAAGGTCTGTTGTAGCTAAAGTCTGGAAAAAGAGAGCATCTGCTGATGAAGATTGTCTGAAGATGCAAAGGTCTGCTATGGGCCAAGAGATGTTAATGAACAACAGATGATATTCAAATTATGATGCTCAACAGAGGTTTTCATAGTAACAGTGGTTAGGCTAATAGCAGATGTTGGGAGTTTGTTAGGCTATTACATGTTGCTCACTAGATGAACATTTGTAATTACAGTCTTTGTATAAGCATGATGATGCGGTCTATGAAACAACTGTTTATCTAACGACTGTTGAGTTATCACTGCTGAAAACAACTGTTTTTGAAACCTCTGCTTGCCTAAAAATTCATCCACTGCTGAAAGGTATCGACTGTTGTCATAACTTCTGTTTATCCTAATGACTGTTGATTTACTACTGTTTCCAACCTCTGTTGTTGCCCAACAGAGGTTTCCAAACAATTTGTCATCGATTATGAGAAGTGCTTAGGTTAAAAGCATGATGATGAAAACATTCTTCTCATTCTTATGAGAAAAAAGTTTGTTATTCTGCTACATATATTTCCATTTCTATTTTAACTTCTTCCATTGTGATCATCTTAACTGTCACAACAATTATAACTTTTGTTTATGCTAATGACTGTTGACTTACGCTGTTCCTAACCTTTGTTGTTGGCCAACAGAGGTTTTCAAACAACTGTCATTCATTATCACAAGAGAGGTTCTGACGTGGACAAATGCTAGCTAAAAATTAGAACACTGCTGAAAGTTATCATCGGTTCTCATAACTTTTGTTTATGCTAACGACTGTTTGACTTACACTATTCCCAACCTCTGTCGTTGGCCAACAGAGGTTTCCAAACAAATGTCATCCATTATCATAGGAGAGGTTCTAACGTGGACAGATGTTAGCCATCAGATATTTGTAACTACTTCCACGCCAGCATTCACTTTTTCTCTCTATATAAACGCTGTTTCATCCCTAAATCGAGCTTCTACCACTATTGTCTTGAATTCGAAATTCTCAAACGCAGTTTCCAACATATTAAAAACCCTCCAACTTAAACCCTGTTTCAACCCCAAATCACCTTCTTCTCCGATCATGGCTCTGAACATCAAAAACCCTGATAACTACCTCCCCATCTTCGAGAAAACCAGCAAAGATACCAGCTTTCACTCAATAATTGACCTTTTAACGTCATCAAAATACAAATAAATCCTTTCTGCTGATGCTCCGGTTCATACGGAACACTCCGACAATTTTGGTTTAATGCTGAAGTAGAGTCTGAAGATAATAATCCGGTTGCCATCACATCTAAGTTCGGAAAAAGTGTGGTTCGAATTTCCCCATCTACAATTTCCACTACATTTGCATTGGACGACTTGGGAGGTAAGACCAACTTTGAAAAACGTGAACTTCATACAGAGTTCATTGAAAGAGGGTATGATGCACAATTAAAGGAAGTTACTATGTACAAACCAAACTTCCCTCCGCCAATGAAATTTTTGTTCCATACTCTTTTAAGTTGTCTCTCAGCCAAGACCACCATATTTAATGAGATACCTTTAAACATTCAGTATTTGGGTTATGCTATTTTAACAAAATCTGATTACAATTTATCACAAGCACTGTTTTCTGATTTGTTGACTAATGTGAAAAAATGTGAAAAAATTGAAAAAGGTGCTCGTAATAATGCTTTTCTGTTGTATCCAAGACTTCTAAGCGACTACTTACGAAAACAAGTGTCACAAACAGATTTTGAACAAGGTGTAGCTTTTCAAATAAATAGTCTTACAAGTAAAACTTTTACCAGACATAGATAAAGAGTCAAAAGTTTCAAAAGGCAGAAACAAAGGGGGATGAGCCTGTTTTAGATGCGTCCACATCTGTTGCTCAAACCTCTGTTGTTGAGCCAACTGCTCATGGTGATCATGACACCACAACCGTGTTGTGAAACTCACACCAGCAAAACACAAAAAGAAACCTTCCACATCCAAAAAGCCCACCAAAACCAAACAAAATAAAAAGGGTCCTCTGGAAGATGAGATCCCAGAGGTTAACCCAGTGACAACACAAATGTCACTTGAAACCACTACTGCTACTTCCTCACAAAAGGATCATGTTGTAAGCACAGTGACACCATAACGTGAAGTAGACCTTTCATATGAAAGTATGTTTAAAAGCCCATTTCCTAGGGCAATCTCACTTTCTACACCACAACCCTCTTCTTAAGTTCCATCAACAATATTACCTCTGTTTGAAGCAATTGAAATTCAGAATCAAAACAGTCCCTCTCATCCACACATTACTGAGAGTAGAACCCAACAAATGACTGTGTCTGAACCAATTCAATCAGCTATCCTACAAACAGTTGAGGAGGTTATGCCCATTGAGTTTTAAAAAACTCTTGGTGGTAGTTCAAGTGGAGCAGCCACTACAACTGTTGAACCCATTGGTGATCAGTTGGACAATGTTTATATCATTAAGACTCCCTTGAAGGCAACCACTGATGAGGTTACAACTGTAATCTCTGCTTCAATGGGAAGTCTCCAGAACCAAGAAAAAAGGGGCATTTGTTTCTAATGATATGGAGTCTTCTCCTATTATCAAAATAAATACAACCACTACAGGTGGGAATTCAGATGATCCTATTAAAGTAGGCGATGAATTGTGTTATAAGGATTTGACGGTTAGAGTGTCTACCATTGAAACATATGTTGCTAAAATGAAAGAAATGATGAAGCAGATGATAGAGATTTTTAAAATTCAATCTAGCACTCAACAAATTGCCAATGAGCTTTAGAATTTTGTGCAACCCATCCTTCAAGCTCAGAGGAATTTAGCTGAAAGTAACTACAATTCCCATTTGGAATTTATCAGAAATATGGTTGATGTTAGGTATAAAGACACACAAGCAGACGTTAGGAACATTAAGGAACATCTGTTCAAACTTACTGGCTCTACCCCTACATCAATCTTTGAGAAAGATGATGATGATGATGCCAAAAAGGGGGAGAAAGATTCACTGAGAAAGTTGCCACCTGATTCAAAAGCTAAACCAAAACCAAAGGTGCAACAACAGCCAGGGTCAGTTGTACAAAAATCTTCTGCAAAAGCTTCAGAAGCTGGAAAGGAAAAAGGGATTGATGAGATCCTAAACAAGAAAGGTGAAGAGATAGCTTTGGAAAACCAGAAGAAGCAAGATACAAAGGAAAGCACTGCTAATCCTACAGAAATTGTATCTTCTGCTAAACCTAAATCCAAAAGCATCAGCAGATGTTAGCCAAACAGCTGCTGAGACACCAGTTGTTTCAGCAGAAGTTTGTCAAATATCTACCATGATCATTTTCACTACACCAACAACATTCCAACCACCTCTAACATCATAAAGACTTCCCATACATTCACCTTCACCACCAAAATGTAATCCTTTACCAGAAAAACCTAAATCCAAACCTTCTCCAGAAAAATCACCACAAAAGAAGGAGAATATAGCTTCAACAACATCATCACCAATTCACCCAATAGATGTTGATACAACAAAAGTATCAACAGATGTTAGCCAAACAGCTGCTGAGACACCAGTTGTTTCAGCAGAAGTTTGTCAAACATCTGCTATGATCATTTTCACTACACCAACAACAATCCAACCACCTCCAACATCACAAAGATTTCCCATACATTCATATTGACCACCAAAACATTCTCCTTCACCAGAAATCATGTCCACACGTAAGATAAAAACTCATATTGTGTTACAAGATGATGAGGAGATAAATCAGCAATCCCTGTATCATCTGCCCCCATTCAAAACAGTCCATCCTCATCATTTCCACCTAGAGAACCTACTTCATCCCTTCCAATTGCTACACTACCATCAGTCATTCCCCTGGAAGCTCAATATCCTCTGGAGTTAGTCATTGTTAAAGGTGAAATTGAATCATTCTTCACAATAGAGGATCTATCTAAAACATCCTTCCCATCTTTTTATGGCTATAACAAGCCTCAAAACTTAGATGAGTATCTGAAATTAAAAGTAACACAGGCTGAGGTTATAGCGAGAGAGTATAGCATAGGGATGGATGACAGGGAATACCAGAGGTTCTTATCATTTCAGCTTAGTAAAAGTCAGAAAACTTGAAGACTTTGCTAGGGACCTGAGTAAATCCATGTCTGAGAGGCCAGTAATTCCTGAGCTTCAGATGCAACTAAGGGGTGATTATGTTGGACACATTATGAAGTATGAACCATATAATGCAACCAGAAATCAATTCAAAGACTGGTCAGCAGATGCTCTTAGAGAAGAAATCGATAGAATCACAAAAATGCGTAATGATCCTCTGGTAAAGCCAATTCCACCTAATTGGAAGAAAGTCAAAACAATGGATTCAGATGAGGCATTGAAATTTAAAAGAATGAGAGCAGAGCTTGTGGCTGCTGGTTATGGTTCAGCTAGATCCATTGCCAGATGATCTAAACTGAAGATAGTTGAGACCTACAAAAAGCTGGAAGAACTTAGAGCTGAAGATCCAAATGTTCCTCAAAACCCAGTCTATCATACAACTGCTGCTCTGTCTCAAAAGATCCATACTCCGAAAAACCTTCTCTCATCATCTGCTTTATATGAATCCATTGCATATTTAGTTAGCAGACCACAATCACCAAACTCATCTTCAATAATTCTTTTCCCAAGAAAACCAGTTGATCCAAAAATATTAAGGTGGAAGTCATGCTAAAAAACCCAAGTATTGACTTTGATCAGATCAGATCAGATGGTAGTGTTTAAGAGATTAAAATGGACAGTGCATATAATCTGAATGCATACGATCTCCAAGATTTGTTAGACCTTCAACTTGAAAGGGATGATGAAGAAGACATGTTCTCCCTGGACTTTGAACCACAATTCAAAGGACAAATCAGGGAGATGTTGATGAGAAATAAAAATCAGTAATAAAGAAGGGTTTTGGTATCATCTGTTGTATAGGGAGATTGTTGGATCAGCAGCTGTGACATTGAGGCAGGTGATCGTGTGTTCGTAGTTAATGTTTGTTGAAACTTAAGTTGTATTCGAATTCTATTAAGTTTGTTAGATATCTTTTATATGTACTTATGTCTAGAAACAGTTTACATTGTCAATGGGTGGATACTCCCTTTTTTGGATAGGAGAATGGAAATAATCGTGTGTAACTGATATATTAACCGATGCTCTATGTTTATAATTGTCTTTTAGCTATAAAAGATAACACGTTTTGGTACAATATCTATATACCTATCTATACTTTCTATTAAAATATGTTATGCATGGTTTTCTAAAAACCACCCGTGTTTGCACACGAGTCTTACTACTAGTGCTATATAATAAAAGAAACCAATAAAAGGACACTTGTCATTATTCTAGACCATCTATTATTACTTAATTGTAGATAATTATATTTAATTTAAATTATTAAATTTATTATATGTTTCAAACATTTAAGAAATTACGGATAAAGTTCCATAAATTATTTTATTATTTATTTATATAATTACTAGGTTATTATTCTAGACCATCTACTCTTACTTAATTGTAGATAATTATTATTTAATTTAAATTATCAAATTTAATATTTGTTTCAAACAATTAAGAATTTACGGATAAAGTTCCATAAATTATCTTATTATTTATTTATATTAATTACTAGGTTAGAAATTATATCTTAATAATTGAAACAAATATCGAGCATTTTCATAACGAGGGTGGAGGGAACAATTTTCTTATTTATATTAATTACTAGGTTTGAAATTATATCTTAATAATTGAAACAAACATCAAGCATTTTCATAACGAGGGTGGAGGGAACGATTTTCTTGCTTAACAAATAATTTATTTAATTAATATATTTAAAATACAAGAAGAATAATAACTGCATTTATCATAATAATAAATTTATCCAAAAAACAACCATTCTTTTAAGATGCAACTCAAGTCCATATATTTAAATTTTAAAGTTATATAACTTAATAATTACCGATAATTTATAATTATCTAATTAATTTAAATATTATTTTGTAGCTATAAGTTTATCTAATTGGCTAATTGCTATATGCCTAATCTAACCATTTCAACAATATTTTTAGAACTAATAAATTAAGACCATTGTTATTTAAATAAAACTTGGGTTCACGTCGTGAGATAGTCGATGATATAGTTTGTCTTCTAATCGATGGTTCAAATGCTTTCATATTTATAAACTTGACAAACATCAAAAGTTTTGATCATACATAAAACAAAATTTTGTTCGGTCAGAAAAGTGTCTTAAAATATCATTTTATAATTGCTAAATCTTCGTTATTAACTATTTGGTATTTTATTTACTTAACCTGTGTAATACAAGGATTTAAACCGACATATTTTTTTTTATCAAACTAGTTGTTACCTCACTAAATCGATTTCATAATTCTTGAATTTGCATGTCCAAAACCTCATTAAAAATGTCAACTTCAAAATGATGTCGATTTGTAATGACATTCTTTCGGTTTCTTGGATTACCATAACTTTCCGTCATGTCCAACAATCAACGAAAAGCACAAGAAGTCAAATACTCAAACAATCAACGAAAAATACAAAAGTATAAATATAAAAATTACAAAATTACCAAAAAATCAAATAATCAAACAATCAACGAAAAGGACAAGAAGAAAAGAAATAAAGAATACTCACAATTCATAAACAAACTTCGATTTTTGCTTGTTCGAATTAGATGAATCAATGGACGATGCCGCTTGTTCTTGTTTTGCCTCCTGTTCGATTAAAGATGAATGATGAATCAACGCTGATGAGTGTTCCCTGTTCGAATTGAACAATTCTGTACGTAGGAGTGCTCCCTGTTCGACTTTGAGTCTTTGTCGTTTCGTTTCCTAATCGTTCAGCCTTCTGCAAATGTCGCGTCACAGCCACTTCATATTCAAAGGGTTATTAGTTTATTATGTATTGGACTATTGGGCTAGCTATTTATCAATAGAATTGGCGTGCCTTATCAATTAAACTATTTTGGACTTATAATTTTAAATAAGAATTGGGTTGCCTATCGATTATAAACTGATTTCGACTTTTGTATTTTTCATTGGGCTAGATATAAACGCTAAACAGCTTTTGGGCTTACGAACTTATTTTTTTCAAGGATATCCTCGTAGTTGTTTAGGAGTATCATTTGTATAAAACCGGAAAAAATACACTACCGATACGAAGTTGAGCCGTAACCCATGCTACGGCTCGTAAAGAGCTAAGTCCGCTCCTGTCCGTCACCACCAATCACCTCCACCACCCATTACCACCAATCACCCCCACAAGGTAATGATTTATTCCATTCTTATATAATAACCAAACAAGAAATCGTAATAATCCATTTCATTTCTTTGTCTATTTCGCTACTTCGCCCATTCAATTTCTTAATCTATTCCATTACACATCCTAATCCTAAAATAGCCTTCGTCATAAAACAAACAGCAGCGATATAAGGCAAGACACGTATTTTAATGTTAAAAAGGCAATGGATACAAAGGGAAAAGATCAAATAGGAAGTTAATTTTCGCTAGGAAGGATAGGAAGCCATAGGATTATGACATGTGGCAAATTTTAAAATAAAGAGAAAGGGTATTTTAGTCAATCCAACTCCTTCTTCTTCCTTTTTCAAAACCCAGTAAATTCAAAAACCCACCATTTTCAAAACCCACCATCTTCAACTATTTCTTCACTTTCTATCTCAATAATCACTACATTATAGTGCGATTTTCATCACCAATCAATGATTCAGAACCCGATCAACGTGTTCTTTAGCTTTTTTTGAAGAAAACCCAGTTTAATTTCATAAAAAAATCTCGTTTTTTCCGGTGATTTTGGAGATAATCACTCGATTCGTTCGATTCGAGCGTTGATAAGTGTTTCTATCATTCAAAATTTGTCAATTGATGAAGAAATCGGCTTCGATCCATGTAAGAAATTCTTTAATTTCATTTTCATGATCTGGGTTTTTGATTTAGTCATTGCGTTTTACAATCTTTGCGGGGGTCCGGGGGCGGCAGCCCCCGGTAGCGGGGTCCCAGGGGCGGCAGCCCCTGGCGGGGTCCAAGGGGCAGAGCCCCTGGCTGGGGTTGAGCTGCCAGGTCAGCTCGGAAAATTTTTTTTTTTTCGATTAAATTGCTGTACTAAAAACGCATCAGAAAAATTAATTTTCCATAAATTGGCTCATTTCGAAGACAGTAATTCGTAGACAATTCAGACAGTTCACAGTGACACATTTTTTAGGTGTTTTCAGTCCATTGCGTTTTAGAATGAGTCATTTTTAAGTGTTTTCTGGCCATTGCGTTTTACATATAAGACATTTCTTTGTGTTTTTGGTGCATTGCGTTTTAGGTAAAACACATTTTTATGTGTTTTCTGGCCATTGCGTTTTACAAATAAGACATTTCTTTGTGTTTTCTGGCCATTGCGTTTTACAAATAAGTCATTTCTTTGTGTTTTTGGTGCATTGCGTTTTAGGTAGAACACATTTTTATGTGTTTTCTGGCCATTGCGTTTTACAAATAAGACATTTCTGTGTGTTTTCTGGCCATTGCGTTTTACAAATAAGTCATTTCTTTGTGTTTTTGGTGCATTGCGTTTTAGGTAGAACACATTTTTATGTGTTTTCTGGCCATTGCGTTTTACAAATAAGACATTTCTGTGTGTTTTCTGGCCATTGCGTTTTACAAATAAGTCATTTCTTTGTGTTTTTGGTGCATTGCGTTTTAGAAAAATGTCATTTTTTAGGTTTTTTTTTTCATTGCGTTTTACGTAACTGGTGGTTTTTCTATTGCGTTTTACGCAACTGGGTTTTAATTTTTTTTTTAAAATATAGCAATAGTATACTCGTTTTAAAGAAAAAAAAACGCTCGTTTTTTTGGTGCAATTTTTATAAAAAAATAATGTCGTATGAAAGAGTTATTAACGTTTAAAAAATGGGGGGGAATTGGAGGAGAGAGAAACTATTGGCTTGGATTGACTAGAATGCCCTTGAACAAACTCACGCGCCTCTTTTATTCTTTTCAATTTCCCTGATTTAATCTTAGCCCTTGATTAACTTAATGAATGGTCAAGATCACTTCCTATCCTTCCTAGCCAAATAAACTTCCTATTGTATCTCCACCCTGGATACAAAAAATAAAAAGAGACCATACCATGACAAAAAGAAGAACGGACATATCTATAGAAAAGAAGAAACAATAATAAAATGATATTTATGACTAAAAAATGAAATAAATAAGCAAATTCCTAATAGTAAAAGTATTGGTAAATAAATTTAAAGTGTATATCTTACTGGTTCCACGAAATGTGACTCTATTGCTTTTGTTGAGATAGAAAGAATAAAGCTGTTACACTATAGGGTGTGGGGCATAGGTTGAGCGGTGGATTAGGTCTAACGCTGGTTACATCATACCGGCTAAGCGTTGGTATGACGTCGTCCCTTTGGCATGGGATTGTGTCTGGGGTGGGGGGGGGGGGGGGGACATGGCGGGCCATAGTTGGCTAGCTCAATGTAGCCGTTGGAGGTAGCAGGTATGCAAAACCAAATTTAAAAAAAAAATACATTTTTTTACCTATAAATACCCAACCCCAAACCATATTTTTTCCCACTCTTCTTCACCCACACCCACACCAAAAAAAAAAAAAAAAAAAAAACGAACATGGTGCATTGGACCGAAGAGGAAGAAATCGCACTTGTGAGATCGATAAATTGTGTTTTTTTTATAAATCGTGACATCGAGAAATCGCACTAATTTTTTAGGATTGTGTTTTATGTAAATTTTTTTAAGATTAATATAAGTTGTGTTTTTTTATATAATTGTCAAGAAAAAACACATGGCAGCCCATGCCGGTCTGGCAACGCCGCTACCACACCCCACTTTTTTGGGTGTGGACTGGTGGAGCTCACATCTGTCACGTTTCGAGCAATGCCCTCAACCCATGCCCCTCCACAACCTATAATCCAAGGCTATACGTTATGGGGTGGCGTCTCATGTTACCTAACCTAAAATTTTAGTTAAACGCCACACCATGCTCTTAACTCCTATTTAAACACTTCTGTTGGACAATATATTTGTTTCCATATATTTTAATCGATTTAAAAATGGATAACGACCAAGTTGTAGGATAGCGATTGGACTAAATATATGGATGCAATCTAATGGATTGTTCAAAGTTTTTTTTTCTTTGGTCAACAATCAAGTTTATTGATTACCTGGGTTGTAAACTTGTGGTTGATGTAGCCAGCAATTAGACTAGGTTCTTTGACTGGGTAAGAGATCATCATGGTAGTGAAGTTGAATTATATATTGAACATAATGGGCGCTTAAATATTTTCCATTGATTTAAGCTTCGTTACCTTTTGTGATATACTAAGGAGCTGTTTGTTAACATTTTAATGAGGCTTTTAATGTTTCAGACCTCTTACTAGTTCAATACTTAATTGTGCAGACCTCTTACTGGTCAATACTTAATGGTTCAGACTGTTTGTTTCACGAGCAGATTTCAGAATAGTTTAAACATTTGCCTCTGAATGGTTAAGCATTATACAGAGTTTGAATGATTAAGACCTCTAATCTGAATTGGTCAGACATTTGCCTCTGAACGGTTAAGCATTATACAGACTCTTAATTGTTCAGACCTCTTACTGGTTCAGCACTTAATGGTTCAGAACTTTTACTGGTTCAGCACTTAACCATTCAGATGTTGCCAAACAGTCCCTAAAAGAATATTAGTAAAAACTAAAATGTTTATGTGTGGGTTGGAGATTTTTAAGTGTACACTTGTTTGTTTTTTAAGAGGTAAAATGTTTGGAGTTTGCGGACCACATCTCTAGAAGAAGAGATGGACCAAACCTCTGCAGTTTGCAATAAAAAGGTTGTTTGTTTTTTTCAACGTATGTAAACTTCTAAAATAAACTAGTGGTGGTGTACGAACGGTAGTGGTGGGTGGTGGTGATGGTGGTGGACGTGGACGGTGGGTGGTGGTGGCGGGTTCATTCCATTTTATAAAAAAAACATCGTTATAACTTTACAGTATTAAGGGTAATTACAATGTTTATATCTAACAAAAACTCCAAAGTACTTGTCACTCAACGAATCTGTGACTATGGCCATATTACACATTGGCTACTCGTGTCCAATTGTGAAGATTATCAAGTAATGTATACAAACCCCATAATACCGGTAGTAATTGTAGAATACAAAGACTTAATCCATGTAAATATAACTGAAAAACATTTAAGGTTTTGTAAAGCAAGTTGATAAAAAGAAGAATGACTCACATTGTAGACTTAGGGTTTTTACTATAAGCTTTCTGATAATATTTTCTGGTGATTTTCCTGAGTTCTTAAATAAATATGCAATGCACACGTGTTAGTATAATAACCTAATTCAACTTTATCAATACATCACGAGATCAGAACCCCAACGTAGTTAACAAAGCATAGCCTTATTCAGGCAGCGCCTTGACATCCGTTGCTGGGTTCAAGATCGATCGGACAGGGTATCGAATTAGTGATCAGGGGTTAAAACACTTACAACGGGGCAAAGCTTTGTGAGAATAGGGGTATTGGGTATACTATTTTCGTGCAGAATGTTGAGAGAAGAAAGAAAATTTTGAACGAGTTTGAATGTCTAATGCTCGCTCCTTTATATAGCTGAAATATGAGGCTTTCGCGCCCCGCGGTAGACTAAGCCAATCCTATCGCGGCCCGCGATAACCCCTAGCTAGGGCATAGGTGTCATTAGTCACCGGTATAGACTTGACATGTGAATGACATGTGTCCCTAGGTGTGTTCGGAAAGTAACAAGGCTTTCGCCACCCGCGGTAGCCTTTCCTTAGTCTGTCGCGGCCCGCGACAGACATATAATTATTATTTTTTTCATTTTTCATGTTACATAGCCATTTTGCAGGTTTGGGATCTCGATTATTCAGAGTGTTGGGACATTTTTGTGGGTTGTTATACTCACCAACTGAATTAGGGTTAAAGGACATAATGCGCAAGGGTTTGCAAAGATTGAGTACGTTTTTTTTTTTTTTTTTTTTACTTTTTGAAGACAAATGACACACTTTGCAATCTAGTGTCAACATAAAAATCGATTTTTGTAATTTACTCTAAGTAAATAGTAATTCAATAAGAGTTTTAATAAAATGGACAAATATGTAATATATGTGGTTTAGGAAGAGAAGTATATAACTAGTTTTAAAGGTTGGGTAAATATATAATAAATAATTTAGCAAGGGCCAATGGTCTCTAGATCAAGTGGTGGAGAGCTTGCATTTCTCTTGAGAGATGCAGGTTCGACTCCCACTTGGTGCAGAGTGAGGCACTGGTGGGCAATGATAGGAGACCCAGGGAAACCTGGGTTGAATCCTTGAGGCAAACGGGTTTTACCGGTAGGGCTGTAAACGAACCGAACGAACACGAACAAGACCTTGTTCGTGTTCGTTCGTTAAGAAAATAAATGTGTTCACAGTCGGTTCATGAACACTTACCGAACGAGATTTTATGTTCGTGTTCGTTCATTAAGGAAATGAGCGTGTTCGCGAACGGTTCACGAACGCAAATAAAGTTGGCGAATGCGACGAAGGATAAAGATAGATGGCCCAGCGAGTAGCACTTGAATTAGAATCCCTCATTGTGGAACGGAGGTCGATCGTATTCGACGATGTAAATAATGAGAAATGAAAGGGAAATGATGCATAAACAAGGTGAAAGTGTGTTTCCTAGTTTAATTGTTAGGGTAATAAAATAAGTAAGAGTTTAATAATATAAAAAGTACAAATAAAATATAAGAAAGTACAAAGATCTTCAATTAAAAGACAAACATACAAACATAAACGAACACAAATCAACGAATATTCACGAACACCTTACCAAACGTTCACGAACACAATCGAACGAACGAGACCTCTGTTCATGTTCGTTCATTTAACTAATTGAACGAAATTTCTTGTTCATGTTCGTTCGTTTATTAAACGAACGTTCGTTCGTTTTTTAAACGAACGAACATAGATGAACTTCCCGCCGAACGGTTCATGAACGGTTCGCTGAACGTTCGGTTCGTTTACAGCCCTATTTACCGGTATTTTCACTGTCGTGCCTACGGGCGGGTGGGTTACCGGGTTTTCTCCGGAATTGGTGGTGGACTCGGGTTACTCTCGGAGTACTCCGTTTGTCCAGTGGGTGCCCCGAGAGTGCTCGGGATTAAGTTTGTTGGTCGTTAAAAAAAAAAAATTAGCAAGGGGATATATGTAAATCACTGCGTAAAACAAAATAAAAATATAACATCAACTATTTTCTGATGTTCTCGATTCGTTTCAGTTGGTTAAAGATCGAAACTTTAATGAATTTAAGTGGGAATAGGTGGGTTTGAAAGCTAACACATACAACTAAATTCCAGAAAAAGAATCACTCCTCTGGTTAAAATTGTGTGAGCTATGACTCCCTAAAGTCCGGTCAAAGTTTCTATTAAAAAAGTGTATTTTGTGCATTCATTATTTTTAGGTGAGTTAAATGCATGGTTGGTCTCTTTAGTTTGTTATTTTTATAGAGTTGGTCTTAGTGCTCAATAATTACAGAATTAATCACAGTGATTATAATTTTTAAACTTGGGTGATCGTTATCACTAACCTACGTCTATTTTTTTTGTTAAGTCTATATGAAATGACTGAAATACCCCTCATTATTTAAAAACAATTAGATAAATAAAAACGTTATTATATTATAAAAATAAAATCATTATCTCATATTCTTCACTGTGCCATCCTACTGGAGAACTACCCACCATCACCACCACAATCATCCTCCACCAGACACTCTCCGACCAACCAACAACCACAACCCCCCCCCCCACCCTCAACTACTCATTGTCGCCACAACAATCATCATCCACCGTACACCCTCCGACCAACCAACAACCACAACCCCCACACCCTCGCCGCCCCTCGAGTTGATGATTCCGGAGCTCAGTGGCGGAGCTTGACCAAAAGTTCTGAGGGAACGGAAAGTCATTGGACCCAGTTTATATATTGTATAAATATTTAGGCAAAATAATTTAGGGACAATCCTATATAATTTTAAAATTTTCAGACAAAAATCAGAAATTTTACACTTCTAATCGAAACATTGGGGGTTGCACCCCCACCTTCCACTAAGCTACGCCCTTGCCTGAGCTGCTCATGAACTAGTTGGATCTACAAACAAACCTGCTGGAAAACGAACCGGCAACCGAGCCTGCCGGTACGCCGCTGCCTCTGGGTGAGGAAGCCAATGCTGTGAGTGTGAAATCTTTTGTTCTTATTTCTTGAAACGATAGATTGCAAGTTTGAGCGATTGGCTGTTGGTTGGTGAGGCGGTGGAGGTTGGTGGTGAGGGGGTGGTGGTAATGAGGTGGTGGGTGGTAGTGATGGAGAAGAGAGGGTATGTATGTAGAGAGAGAATAGAAAGGAGAGAGTATGTGTTTGTAGAGAGAGAGAGAGAGAGAGAGAGTAAAAGACTGTAGGTGTATATATTAATACTTTATATTTAAATGTAAATTACTAAAGTACCATTATTTTATACTTGAAATTACCAAAATATTCCTTCAGTTAACATACAATATGGATGTAGTTAAGTCTATGGAGTAAACAGGCGATAAAATGAAAACATCAGGGAGGGAAATAGCTATTCTTAAAGGTTTGGGACAAAACCGTTAAAGTAACCAAACCACAGGGAGCAAAACAGAAGTTTACTCATATATATATATATATATATATATATATGTATGCATGTATTTATTTATAAGTATCAAAAGGCTTATAGCCTAATGGTATCAAAGTGTGTACATAATTATGTTCATTGTTAATTGATTGAGGGTTCTAGTCATAAGGTGGATAAAAGCGTAGCTTTAGGTGTGGGATTAGAGTGTGTGAATTAGTCGTTTATATTGTCGGAAACGTAGCTTTCGCAGAAGGATTAGGGGTGGGTTAATTGGGGACTCCAACAAAGTTGGGAACTGAAAGGAAACCACCTGAACAAACTCCGATTGAACTCATTCCAACAGCTTTGGAACCGGCTTGTCAAACTATAACTAGTAACCTTAAACCATAAATCTAACCCTAATTCAACGCAAGATCTAAACCCTAAAGCTATATTATAATCTTAAAAGTTAAACCGTAAACCCTAATGCTAAATCACTAAAGATAAACCTTAAAAGTTAAACCTTCAATATATATATGTAGTGTTTATCAAACAAGTTCTAAGGCCTATGGAGTAATTTCAATCGAAGGTCATTCCTCACTTTTTTTATTAAATAATAAATGAGCCAACCTCAAACTTATTAACTTATTCAGACTAAGGGCATGTTTGGCTAAGTTTTTTGAAACAACTTATTGACTTATTGGCTTTTTGAAAAGTCATAAGCTCCAAAATGATGTTTGGCAATGAGGGTGTACGTGAGGAGAAAAAGCCAATAATTCAATAAGTCACTCCATACTGACTTTTCCAAAAATCCAATAAGTCAATAAGTTGTTTCGAAAAGCTTAGCCAAACATGTCCTAAATTCAATCTTTAGAATTTGAGCTTAATGAAGTAATTTTGGACTTTTTAATTAAACAACCAAGCTCAAATTTATCCTTAACTCTATAATTGTAGGGTAAATTATATTTTTCGTCTTTTATGTTTGTAGTGGGTTGCAATGTATAGCATTTAACTTCAATAATTACAGTTACAATCCTTTATTTGGAAAACGCATTACACCTTTCGTCCTTTAACACTAACAAAGTTAAAATTTTCAGTTATGTCTATCCACTTAAGGGTATTCTGGTGATTTCATGTTTTTATTTAAGATGTTCATTAATAAATAAACACCATCTTCCCCAATCCCCCAACCCTAACCCTAGAATCTCCCCTTTTCATCTTTCTCCAACCAACCTCTACCCCCACCACTCCCATGTGTGCCGTTTTTCTAATCTTTTTCGCCACATCCAACAAGTCAACCACTTGATACCCATTTAAAGCCGTTGTCAAACTTTTCTTTAGTCAACTTACCTTTCTTAACACTGCTTGTCAAATTAACTGGATGATAGATATGTATATACATTAATATAAAAGCAATCTAGAAATATTTCATGAGAGTAAAAACTCAAACCTTTGACTCTGCCTAATCCTGCATCCAAGAACTTTTGATTGACTTCTTTCAAGAAAACTTGATACCCATTTAGAATCAAAGCCGTTGCTATTCCGGACCCCAATAGACCACCGCCAACAATAGCAACCTTTTTTATCTGCTCGTTACAATGGCGAACGGAACAGACGGTAACGAATACGTGTTGTTATTGTCGATTAGTCCTGGGTTAAAGCACGAATTTGTGTTTGCGATGAAATCGCAATCGGAAAACTACGGTTTGTGTGGCCGGTGAGTAAAAAACCTAAAATGTTGTTTTAGGGCTCGGAAATGAGGCGAAAGTTGAGATTTGTAATGAATCAGTGTGTAATGAATCGGTTTGTAATGAATCTGTTTGTAAGGAATCTGTTTGTAAGGATTCGGTTTGTGATGAATCGATCTTGAATGAATCGGTTTTGAATACGGACAAGGAAGAATCAAAGAGTGACGTTGTTGATCCAGGTAGAACGGTGAATGAACGGATGAGCGAGGTGAAATCAGAGGCAATGAATGAATCTGATTTGAAATTGGAGGTGAATGATCATGTTAATGATAATGTTAATGGGGATGATAAAATTGTGGAGAATGAGGATGTGATTAGTTCTGACGGGGAAGATGATGTTTATTTATTAATGAATATTTCAAATAAATATGAGAAATGACCAGAATACCCTTAAGTGGATAGACATAGCTAAAAATTTTAAATCTGTTAGTGCTAAAGGACGAAAGGTGTAATGCGTTTTCCAAATAAATGATTGTGACTGTAATTATAGAAGTTAAAGGTTATCCATTGCAACCCATTACAAACATAAATGACGAAAAATGTAATTTACCCATAATTATATTATGGTCTACAATCTTTCTTTAATTTTTTTAAACAACTGATTAGCTCCCAAAAATCTCTCATCAACAAACTAAAAATATAATTCACTCTCGGGTGGGGGTGCCCGTGATGTGGCGTGGTGCGTGGGTGACCATGCGTGGAACACCGCCGCCGATCCTTGTGATCACGCGTTGAAACTTGAAAGTTACCGTTGAGATGGGTTACCGTTGGGGGTGATGATTGGGTGTGGTGAGTGATGGACACCCTCATTAAAATCCTTCACTAGTGATGGAACCAATTTCGATAATATGGCGAAACATGATTGAGTGTGATGAGTGATGAGAAGGGGAGCACCCCCACCCCTAATTAAAACCTATACCAATGTTCATACATATCCAAATTTTCAAACAACGCTAAATCATTAAACAGAACAATAATGAATGAAGTAACATATGAATCG
Source organism: Helianthus annuus (assembly GCF_002127325.2). Lineage (NCBI taxonomy): Eukaryota > Viridiplantae > Streptophyta > Magnoliopsida > Asterales > Asteraceae > Helianthus > Helianthus annuus. Next base: position 82,324,095 of record NC_035439.2, read on the forward strand.
AGGACTATAATTCCATTTCGTCAAACACTTGAGACAACATAATTCTCACCTGTCACGGGTGTTACCGGTCCCATACGCTGTTTGTGTAGCCCTGTCGCCCGACATATGTCGTGTACACATTAACCCTAAATCTCACTCTCACTCACACTCACACTCACACCTACATATATGGAGTTTAGCTCATCACTCTCGGTCGTCAAACACATTTAGCGACTAAACTTTAGTTTTCTTTCTAACAAGAATGATGCAATATTTACCAAGTCATGGATATGAGTTCACTAATTGTTCAAGTATTATCAGAAACTTGGTATATGATCATGGAGGAGGTGATTTATCAGCTAACAGCGAAGCGAAGGTGGCGGCAGAGGCCGAGGCGAAGGCGGCAGCTGCTTGTAACCGACACAGCGAAGCTGAACGCAGACGCCGGAAGAGGATCAATGGCCATCTTGCCACTCTCCGTGGCCTCCTCCCCAACACTGTCAAAGTACTACTCACTTTCCACATTTGCTCATATTTAATAAAACTGTAGTTTTTATTATTATTATTATTATTATTATTATTATTATTATTATTATTATTATTTTGGTGTTGTGTTAAACGTACCCCATATTAAAGTACGTTTAGAAATTGGAACCCGTGTTTAAAAATTGAAACATGTTTTTAAATGAGTGTATAAAATCGGAACCATTTTTTAGCAAACAAGTTTAAAAATATTTGTCTGAAAGTAATCATAAACCTAAAACTTTCATCAATCAATATTATTTTTGTAGTTAAACATGAAAGTTTAGGTAATTATATGTTTGATTAATTAGAACTTGTACATTGTCTTTTTCAACAGGCGGATAAAGCTTCGTTACTAGCAGAGGTAGTGCGACGGGTAACCGAGCTAAAGAAGGTGGCTGCCGAATTGGAATCGACGGGTATGGATGAAAGTGAAGGATACTACATGATACCAAGTGAAAATGATGAACTTGAGTTGACATACGTTGGAGAAGATTCTAGTACAAAGAAGATTATGATAAAAGCACGTATATGCTGCGAAGATAGGCCAGAGCTGATCGTGGAGTTAACGAGAGCGTTGGGATCAATGCATGTTAAATTAGTGCGTACCGAGATAGGCACATTGGGTGGGAGAATAAAATGTGTGTTATGGGTTCAAGTCTCGTCGGTAACAAAAGACCAAGGGTTGCAAGAACTACGAAGGGCGTTAAAGGTGGTTACGGATCGTGCATCGCTCATGGATCTGCCTAGAAACAAAAGACCCCGTGGTTCGGATACATGTGTCTGAAATTTTGGTGTTTCAGAGGTATTTAAAATGTCAAGGGTATCAAGTATTCTTGTATTTGTGGCCCTTTAAAAGGGTATATTTGTGCATTAGTTATTGATTCTTTGTATTTTGAGTTAATCTTAACTCGATAGTTGATAATGGCAATAAAGTAATGATAAGCAGGTTTGATGGGGTGGTACTTTGGTAGGCAAAAGAATGAACAAGCTCTGTGTTCGATCAGTAATCAAAAGGGTACTTGGCAAATTTAGTTATCTTTGAAATTTACTATTGTATATTTTTAAAAAGGTTTCTTATTTATGGTCAACTTTTGTTATAACTTTAATAATAATTGTGTGGGTGTGTGTCCCTATATATATTTTGCCATGCTATTGAGTTTACATATATTGATGATAAGTTTAATACATAAAATAATTTATATACAAATATTTAGAACATTTCAAATATAAAGTTAAGTAATTTAAATCCATTTCAATTTTAACTTTTAATATGGAGCATGCAAGTATGTAATATGAAGATTCTTTAAGCTTCAAGCCAAGCTCAAGCAGAAGTAGTTGAGTCGTTGAGCGCAGGGGCGGACACAAGTATAGTTCAAGGTGGGCGGGCGCACCTAGAGGTGTACAAAAAAACTGGTTTTAGAATCGAAACCGGAAAAAAAAAACCGAAACTGTTTTTTTTTTAACCGGTTTTTTTTATAACCGGTTTTTTTTTAACCGGTTTTTTTTTAACCGTCGGTTTTTATACCGGTTACTATTTTTGATTTCAAAAACCGGTTATTAACCGAACCGGTTATTAAAAAACCGGTTAAAACCGGAAAAAACCGGTTTTTTTGGGAAAAACCGGTCCCAACCGGTTATACCGGTTATTGTTTTGGACCTCAAAAACCGGTTAGTAACCGGAACCGGTTATTAAAAAAACCGGTTTTTATTTTGGGTGAAAAAACCGGTTTTTTTTTAACCGGTTTTTTAAAAACCAATTAACCGATTTGTACACCTCTAGGCGCACCCCGGGGAAAAAAATTTAGTGCTAAGTTCCGTCGAAAATCTCGTCCGCACCCCTTGGAATTTTTCGTCCGCACCCCTTGGAATTTTTCGACCGCACCCTTGAAATTTTTTGTCCGCACCCCTTAGGTAAAAAGTGTTATCAATTTATAATTTTTTTAGTAAACTCTTATTTAAAAAAAAAATACTACCTAAATTATATAACTTTTAATACCTAACTAACTAAACCCAAATACCCATACCTTTACCCCTTATAATTTTCCTAACTAGCTAGCCCACCAAGTCTTAGCCCATTAACCAAACCCAACAATATTTCAAACTATAATAAAATAATTAAAGCCCAAAACCTTTAGAAATTCTCTCCCGCTCTCTCTCTCTCTCTCTTGCGTCCCTGCACTGCCAACGAACAACATCACCCAGCGACAACAGTCTAGCCGCCAGCGACCACCGTAATCAACCACCATACCACCATCGTTTGACGCTAAATCTAACCGGAATCCGAACACGGATAAGTTTCTTTGTTATTTTGATGATTTTGGTTGATATTATAGGAGAAAAAAAGGTAATAAAGTTGTTAAATAGGTTTGAAATTTTGTGTGTTTTGACGTTGTTTATGGTTGTTTAGATGATTTTTAGGGTGATTATGTTGTTTATATATTTTTAGGGTGATTACAACTTACGTTATGATTTATAGGGCTTGAATAGTTGAAAATTAAAATTAAAATTGAAACATTATATTATGGAGCGATAAACTTATATTATATAGAGAAAGAATTGCTTAAGAAATTAGCTTTAGATGATGTTTTGGATAGATTTCAAAAAATGAAAACCCGTTGGGCGTCGACGTTTTAATTATGTTTGTAACAAGGTTTGACATGTTTTTGATGATTATATAAATTTAGTTTGATGTTCGTTTGTTTTACATGACCCGACCCGACCCGATACGAACCGATTTTTTTACTTATATACCTAGGGGCCTAAAATTTTTAAAAATGTTCCGTACCCTCATGAAAAAATTCCTGGGTCCGCCACTGGTTGAGCGTTCATTAGTTGGCTCGACTTTTTTACTAACTCTATTTATTACACATTTTTAGGACGGCCAAATTTTCATAGGAGATACTCCTCAAAAACCTTTTTTTAATAAATGTGATCGATATGTTATCACATACGGATTAGCTATAATTAGAGAATAAAGATTTCGGATAACATTTTTTTTTTTGTATGCACAGTGTGTTTGTGGTATAAATAAAGCGAAACATAAGTGTTTGGTTAGTGGTTTGATATTGTTGGGTTACGTCGCTAAAAAAATCATTTATCATTGCTGTGTATTCTTTATCTTTCTGCAAACACCAAGTAATTGGTGCAGCACCATAGTAAACCACATTTCCCGTTGTACTCGGACCACCATTAGCATCAATATTATAACTATATCACAATAGCCACATAACATACCTTCTGCTTTTCTCGGATAAGTAATCGCATAGCTCGCGGTTCCCTTCAAATATCGGAGCATTTTTTTAATAGCTACCGCATGACTATGTCTTGGAATTTGCATGTACCGACTTACAATGCCAACTGAATAAGCGAGATCCGGACGCATCTGAAGTAGATAACGCAAACACCCAACTAATTTTCGATAATTGGTTGCTTCAGCTTCGTCTTTGGCTTTTGATAACTTTAATTTGGGTCCACTAGAACAAGAACCGAATTACACTCATGCATTCCCGCTTCTTTTAAAATTTTCCAGGTATATGCTTCCTGTTTGATTTTAATTCCATTTGCGCCTTGTAAAACTTCGATACCCAAATAATATGTTAATTTTCTAAGACAAGACATGTCAAACTGTTTCGCCATTTCTTTCTTGAACTCATTAATAATAGACAAACTTGAACCTGTAACGAATAAGTCATCAACATACATGGCTAAGATTAGTAAAGAATTACCCACAATCTTTCGATACACGGCTTGTTCATTAGTATACTAATGGAATTTTAAAGTCTTCAAAATGAAATCTAATTTCATATTCCAAGCCCTCGGTGCTTGCCTTAACCCTTACAATGCTTTGAAAAGCTTATAAACTTTGTGACTTTCTTTCAGTTTAACGAATCTTACGGTTGAAGTACATAAACGTCTTCCTCGAACTTACCGTTTAAAAATGTCATTTTCGTATCTAAATGTTCTATTTCCCAACTCCACGGCTGCAGGGGGTTATTGCACGGACCTCCCGGCCGCTGGAGTGATCCCACTCCACAAGCTAACAACGTCCCAATGCTGCCTGGCGGTGAATACCCCATCCCGAGCTAAGTCCGTTTCCCTCTGGGAAGAAGGTGGCAGAATACCCCCTGCCTGCACATACCGTTTTGCTACAAGTCTCGCTTTGTATCTAACAATTGTCCCATCTGCATTCTTTCCAATTTTGAAAACCCACTTTAAACCGATTGGTATAACGCCTTTCGGTAAATCCACAAGTTCCCATGTACGGTTTCATTCGATCGGATTAATTTCTTCTCGCATTGCCTTAACCCATTCGCCCTTTAATTTTGCTTCGCCAAAATTAGCCGGTTCATCATCAATTAAAAATCAATTTACACATATTTAATCCATAGTCAATATATTTAATAGGTAAAATAGACCGGCGAGTGGAATGCCTAACCTGAAATTCATCTACTAGGTTGCTCTGGGCAGTTTTTGAGCTGCTGTGAGCTGATTATGGGAATCTGAGCTGATCTGACGTCATTGGGCTTGGGTTTATCGACCCAAATCTAGTATCAATCACACCACCCTAGTAAACCGTAAAATACCCCGGTTCGGTTTCACTTCTGGTGTGGTTTTCAGAACTTTTATTCCAGTTCCGCCCCTTTGTTTCATCAAATTCCACGTCTCCATTTATCACAATTTGTCGAGTTCTCAGATCATATTTACGGTAACCTTTGGACATGGGTTCACTTCCAAGATGCACCAAAATTGCGAACCGATCATCGAGTTTTTGAACACCCATCTCGACTTTTGCAAAAGCAATACAACCAAAAACTTTAACATGTTCTAAATCAAGTTGTTTACCTTTGTATTTTTCATATGGAGTAGCTCCCACCAATGCACGCGTAGAAGACCAGTTGATTAAATATGTCGCATGTCTGACCACTTCACCCCATATATAGTTTGGAACCTTCATTGCTTTCATGATACTCCTAACCATCTCCATAAGTGTTCGGTTTCGATGCTCGACCACGTCATTTTGTTATGGTGTATAAGGGGTTGTCAAGTATCTCGTAACACCCTCTTCATCATAAAAATGATTAAACACACGGGAAGTAAAATCTCCACCTCTATCGGTTCGTAAAGTTTTAAGCAAATTTCCAGTCTCTTTTTTCACCATTGACTTAAAATATTTTATTGTTTCGAATGCTCCACTTTTCTCCTTCAACAAGTAAGACCACTTATATCATGAGAAATTCTTAATAAAAAATATAACGATTACCTTTCATAGTCGATGGGGAAATTGGTCCACACAAATCACCATGGGCTAATTCAAGCTTTCGAGATGCTTGAAAAGATGCCTTCTTTTGGAACGGTTTTCGCGTTTGTTTTCCAACCATACACGCTTCGCACACCTTATTCTCGTGATGAATCTTTGGAACTCCTAAAACTAACCTGTTCATTTGCTCAAAGGTCTTGAAACTAGCATGCTCGAGCCTCGCATGCCATAACCACTAATCTTCGTTGATTTTCGCCATGAGACAAACCGGAGTGCCCACTTTCAATTTCACCTTGTACAAACGGTTTTTCGAACTAGCCACCCGCATCAATATTTTTCCACCACTATCAAACATTGTTAGAAAATCATCTTTCATCCAAATTTCACATCCAAATTCAGTTGCTTGACCCAAACTCACCACGTTACTCTACAAATCTGGGATATAATAAATATCGGTTAAAACCCTCTGCTCACTGGTTTTACCTTCAAATAAAATCGATCCTTTTCCTTTAATTGTCACACGCGAACCGTGACCAAACTTCACGCGTTTTTAATAGTAAAAGCATTTGAATTGTGGATTTAATTAAAACGCGTTTTTAATTAGTTAAGTCGTTTAAGTTCACTTGCCTTCGGTATATTGATCGATTTTTTTTATTTTATTTTTTGGAAGCCAAACAGTTATTGTCTAGATATCACAAAATCGCAATTTGCAAGGGTATCAAAAGTCCTTTCTCCACATGTAAATTGAGGAATATGTGCAAACATGTCTTCATATCAGTTTCTGACTTTCTGTAGTCTTTCATCTCATGCGCGTGTATCCAAGGGAAAACAACATAATGACCGTACCATATAACACATGATCTTCATCCATTGTTATGCAATTAATCTAACTCAAATATTATCATGCTTCATATATTTAACCTCAAAGGTGTCTCTAAATATTGTGATGGTTCAACTCGATTATCATTATTCTCTTCTTAGTACAAACATTATTTTTCTTGTTTTCAATTGCATCAATGATTTCTGTTACGATATCGATCTAGTTTGAAAACGAAAAACAGTTATATAGCTCGGAGAGGAAAGATTGGGCAGAGCGCTCATTGGGGATGTGGCCGGTCTCAGCCTTCCAAAATTACAGACTCAAGTTCGTAAAAGATGACAACTTTACTAAGACCACCTGCAGTGGGCAATATTTCTGGCGTGATCCCCCCAAACACGCTCAAAAATGCCGCCGCCCCACCCCCGCCGGCGTGATCCAGCGGAAATCCCCCTTCTAGCATGATTTAAAACACGATCAAATGGTATTTGGGTGACCAATCAGATGTATCCTACTTTTTCTTGACCAATCCCCCTTTTTGTTAGTTTTTTGTTTTATTTAATTCTTTAAACCCCTTTTTAACATAATATCTGCATTACACCCATTTTAGAAAAACGCCCGATAATGCCCCTTGCTTACTGAACTGCCACATGGCGGAAAACGCCCAAGGGTGGGGGTATTATTCACCCTTACCACTACGCATGGTCTAAGGAAGTTAATAAGATGAATTAAGAAGCGCGTATGTTTTAAATAATACAAATAAATTTTATATATATCGAATCAAATCAAACCATATCAAATCGAAAATAACAAGCTAAACTAACCGGTTGTCAATTTGATTATAACTTTTCAAATCGTATTCAGAATTTGGAATTTTCTACGGTGAAAAGGAAAAGACATAGTATAATACTATTGTGTGGGTCCACAAACTCTTCTAAGATTTTCATGACAGAAAAGTAAAATGTTTGAATACATATTTTGTTTTATATTAAAATAAAACTAGAATTATCATTTGAAATATATTAAATAAATGGAATATAACGAAATTGGTCAATTCACTCATAGAGCCTTTCACTTTTTTTTTTCTTTTTATGTGATACCATCTTATAAAATCTTGTTACGTGTCCAGTGTCATAGTAAGTATAAATCAAAGGAGCTTCCTTTCACTTAATGAAAATATATGAGATTATTGGAAAAACATTGTGAAATTGATATCTAAAATAAAATTAAATGGAAAGGGTTTAAATCATCTTATCATGGGTAAAGTGGAGAATGGGGTTGATATTCGATTCTGGATCGACACGTGGGTGGGTGACCTTTCCTTCTTGGAAAGGTGGCCCAATTTATTTGGTTTGGAGGTGTTTAAATCGTGCAGGGTTGCAGAGAAAATGGAAACAAGAAATGGAAATGGAACTTTCAAATGGCAGTGGTCTAGACAGCCTTTAACAGAAGAGGAGCTTAAGGAATGAAAGGAATGTTACGAGGTGCTCAGTAGTGCGAGTCTCTCCAATGGTAAGGATGCATGGTGTTGGAATGGTGATAGTCAGATTGGTTTCTCGGTAAAGGTGGTTAAATCGGCCCTGATCACTGACAGAGGTAATTGTCACCCTCCAAAATTTGTGTGGTGCAAGTGGGTGCCCATTATGAACTGGATAGGCTTCCTACAAGAATAAATTTAAGAAGGAATGTGGACAAATCATCGGTAATGTGCCCTTTTTTCGACGATGTCGAGGAATCGGTAGAGCATTTGTTCACCGCTTGCTCGGTAGCTTTGGGGGTGTGGTCGGCTTTCAGTGTTTGATGTAACCTTCCGCCGCTTTACTTTTTTGAATTTAAAAACATTTTAGAAATCTACAAGTTCAGTAAGCGGAGTAAGAAGGAAGACAAGATCATTTACGGGTTGGCTATGATAGCGTGCCGGTGCATATGGAAAGAAAGGAACGGCGTGGTTTTTAAACAGAAAAGATATAGCCCGCAAGAGATCATAGGGGAGCTTAAATCAAGAGGTTACGCTTAGGTTAAAAGTAGATCTTCATGTAGTTATAATAGTTGGACGGAATGGCGTAAATACCCTCTGTACATGTAATTTCCTTGTCCTTTGTCCGTTTGGGTCGGGTTGTTGTAGTTTGTTTGGCCTTTTGCCCGTTTGGGTCGGGGGTTGTTTAATGAAGTTTAATTTAAAAAAAAAAAAAATTAAATTACGACATTTCGTCATATTAATTAACTGTAAATGTAAATGTAAAAGTTTATCATAAATTATAACTCTAATTATTAATTTATTTAAAGAGGGTTGATTTGTTTTTCTTATCAGAACTACTTCTATTTATTTTCCAAATGATTTCTCTCTAAGTTTTGTTTATGCCGATCTTGGATTTCGTAATTTTCTCTGTAATATAACAATTTTTTTTTTTTTTTTTTTTTTTTTTTTTTTTTTTTTTTGTAAATTTCAAATTTTGCTAAGTTTGTCTGGTTATGGTTTAATTTAACATATTAAAACCATGCTATTTTATATCTTACACTTTTTTTTTTCTGGTGATTGTTCAAATAACCATAATTTTGAGAGTGTATCGTTAAAAAAAAGATAGAAAAGAATAAGTTATGAACTACAGGAAACGGATCGTGAAATCCAGAATTAATTGAATATATGGATTATTATTAAAAGTCTGTATATTTTATACTTAGTTAATATATAGTATATAAAAGGATAATATATTAAAATTAAAAGTCTGTATATTTTATACTTAGTTAATATAGTACATAAAAAGATAATATATTAAAATAAAAATATAGGACAGTATATAATTTTTTTTTGAAATAATAAGACATCAAAAGTTAGAAACTTTAGGCTCGTTTTGAATTCATTGTTACTGGTTTTTCAATGCTATATTGAAAGTACAAAGAAAACTCTTTGAATGGTAACTTTTCAATATTCCTAGGTGTTTTTGTTTCCATGATTTTCCCGTGAAATTTAAATAGTAGAGTAATGAGTTAACAATAAAGAAAAAGAGGAAAAGGTACTTTGTGTGAAAGTGGTCGATTAAGATTATAAAGAAAAAGAGGAAAAAGACGAAATCACCATGCAATTACTTTTATGTCTTATACTTCTACACGTAAATAAAATTCATATTGTTTTTTGTTTAATTAAATTAGTTTTAAATATATAATTTAGTTTATTTTTTAGTTTAAATTAAAAAGCGATGGATGAGGGTACTTAAGGGTTGTGCCCATCAATGAGTGTAAGCAGTGTCGTTTCTATGTTTTCAGAGACCCTAATCGAACTATGAAATGATGGCTCTTTTGCAAAATTATCATTTTCAACATATTTAGTAACAAAACCCTCCTCATTTATCCGGGCTTGGGACCGACAATTATAAACTAAAAAGTTTATAATTGGTGTAGTTAAAAACTTTTTTTTTTTTGAAAGTCATATGTTTCTATAATTATAGTATATTTTTAAATAAAATCTACGTTTCTGGCTTTAACCGAGGCAAATTGTTTGATGAAATTATCGTAATCACGTTCTTCTAAAAAATCTTTTTCTATTGACACAATAGCCACTTTTCACTAATCTCTTCTCTTCTCTGAAAGTCTGAACAGGTTCTCTGCCTTCCAAACACAGCCCCAATCTTAACTTGCAACCACAGTATCAATAATCAATTGCAATTCCACAAGCAAAGTCACAATCTCAGACACAATAACAAAGACAAATTTTAGGGCAAACATTGATTGAGTAAAAGACACATATATAAACCTATACCAAATGAAATAGCCGTTAACCTACCTTAATTTCGGAATTAACATGATGACTCCCCTAATTTTTCCCCAAATTATGACTTGGGAGGCCATCATTAAGCTCAGTCGTAATAGAAGCGTGTGCGTGTCCATCCACGGTGTCATTTGGAATAGCGAGGAAGGAATTGCAATGGATCTTCATCATCATCTATGGTTGCGTGCGCCGTGCCCCGTGAGCGAGCGTGCCTGACATGTGTCTGACAACAGACAAGGTAAGAATGCAGAGCAACCCTAAGTTTAAAACGATTGGAATTTGGACGAAGTAAGTTAAAAACATCGGAACAAACCCATATTCAATAGTTGGGCATTTGGGCTTGGAAGCTAATATTATTGAAGAAGGAGGCCCAGAATCCAAAATCTTGAGGCCCTTAAAATTTGGAGGCCCTAGGCCTTTGCCTAGATTCACAAGCCTATTGGGCCGGCCCTGAGGGTAAGTGAGTGTATGTATGTGGTGAGTGCAAATGTTGTGGTGTTTTCTAGTTATGTGTGAGATGAAGGTTGTCACACCCTGGCTTTGCGGAAGCGTGGGTTTATTTGGTGTGACTTCTTAATACCATAGCTTAATCACAACAAAGCTATATGAAAGTAAAACCATGATGTTCATCCATTAATTCAAGTTTTAAAAGTAAAATACGACAACATTGTTTTCAAAAGTCGACACATGCAACGGATTACAACAAGACATAAAAAAATATTGTTCATACGACACAACCATAAGACATGAAATAAACACAGTTTAAGACTTGTGACTCGTCCAGGAAAAAGTCACAATCCCTAAACTCGGATGACATCATTTCTCTTACGCAGCTTGACGACATAGCATACCTTGCCAGATCCCTAATTTCCTGAAATACATGTAATTTGAAAAATCAACAAAAGTTGAGCGAGTTCATGTAAAAGTGAGTATGTTTATAAATCGTTAAAGTACGTCCCAATGTAAAAATTTTCCTGGTATGTAGCAATTAAGGAAAAAGAGATCACCACTGGGTTGCAAAGCCACTGGTATGTAGCAATTAAGGAAAAAGAGATCACCACTGGGTTGCAAAGCCACTGGTATGTATGAAGTGATGCAGGAAAACTTAAACCTAGCAAATTTGTACCGGGCCTCGGCTGTAAGACACAGTCACCTCTATGGGCCTCCCCGGCCTCACGGGTGTGGGCTCGCTACACCCAAATAGATCTATCACTCTTGTGTCCCTCGGTCCTAACTACGAGGATTAATGGCCTTAAGCGTTGTACCCACCACTCACATGATCTGTACGTCCTAACCCTCCTTAAGCTAACCATACCATGTATAAAAATGTTCTAAATAATTGTAACATGTATTTCACCCCCGAAGTTATAAAACTGAAAACAGTTAAGAGAAAAGGGGGACATGAACTCACAGAAGTGCGTCTCGAAATAGTCGGTCCCAAATCAACCTGCTGCGTGACGACCTACACGTACTAATTCCTATTAGACAGATGGCCGTGCCTTGGCTTAAGGTTTAACGTTTTTGGGAAATAGTTAGACAACTATTTCGTATTTACACTTCTTAATTATTTAATAGGTATATTCCTTCCTAAGGATGGGGGTATTAATACATGTGTGTTTTATAGTTCCGAAAATATATTTTTAAGTCTCACTTGAAAAATATATTTTTAATTACTTTGTCTAAAATGTTTTAATCCCAGAATGTATATATTTTCCCCAAAAATATTATATTTTATTTCATAAGTTTTCCCAAAATAATATTTCACCAAAAATATACTAATATGAGTATTTTTCCGAAAAATAGATAAGTTACATTTTTAGAGTTTGCGTTGTATTACGATACTTATATAACTTAAACATTTATTCTTGTGAGCGCGTTGGTATTATTTTGGGAGTCGTAATTTCATGATATTTCAAGTAATATTATTTTTACCCTAAAAATAATATATCTAGTTCACAAAATAATCACATAATCACACAAGCGTCTTATTATAAAATATATATTCTAAATATATATTTAACAAGTTTTATTTACGAAAATCCACCTCCGGTACTTGGTTATTTTTGAAGTAAAATCACGGCGAAGTTTATTTTGAAAAACAAGTTAAAAATATATTTGTAAATATTTGTTAGAAAATATATTTCTAAGTGTTATATTTTTAGAAAAATTTCGCCAGAGTTTCATCTGTAAATGGAGGCGTCCATGCTTTTAGCATATCATTTTCTTTTTGTAAAATCAATCAACCAATTTACCAATCAACAACATATAATACTTATTCATCAAACTTAACAAAAATAAGACTAAACCATAACTCATGAACATGAAGGTTTTGTAAAAATATGTAGTAAATCACTAACACATTTAGTAGGTTTTGTTATCTCTAAAAATAAGTTTAAATTCTTGAAAACTTTATTTTTAAAGATCTTGAAGTTTCACAACTTCTAGTCAAGATTTAAAAAAATATTTCTTTAAGAAATTTCATTGTTACACAAGTGTTTATACACTTGTTTTATTACTATAAATGCTTCTTGTTCATAAAATATCCGGGTTTTAACAAAACTAGTATTTTCACCACTTGTAGATCTTTAGATCCACAAGTTTACAACTTCATTTTACAAGAAAAATTATGTTTGTTCAAGTTTCAAGTTCATGGTGGATGGTTTCATCATCTTCCACATTTCTAACACTAACATACTACTAGTTCATGTTCTTGGACATGATCTAGTATGTCTAGATGATGATCCATCCTACTTTTAGTAACAAACAACATCAAATATTATCAACTATACCAGATTCACATGATTTACACACATAACTTCTCTTTATCCACCTTGTTCATCTTATGTTCAAGACTTTAAGTTATATTCTTTAGTGTTCTTAATTTTTAACCATTAAATCAACTATTAACCACCATAAACAAGATCAATATGATGATTAGAAGCACTTACTACTAGCACAAGGCTAGGGAAGAAACAAGATGTAAATGTGGTGGATAAAAGAAATCTAGAGCGGTTCTTGAACTTTCGAGAGCACCGGGCTTGTTTGTATAGCTCCTTGCACCTTTGGATGTATGAGAAATGAGTGAACAAGGTTTGGAAGTGGGTGTATGATGGTGGTGGGGTGGCGGCCGTGAGGTGGTTAGGAGGGAGAGAAGATGAGTTGGTTGATGTTGTGTTTATGAAAGAGAATGGTGGACTAAGGTGCACATTTATAATCCAAATTCAAGCTTAATCCATCATGTAAAGTGTCATCTAGATACCCAACATTAGCAATAAAATAATCAAGAAAAATGGAAGTGGGTCACCCCTTGAGGTGACCGTCAAGTAGGGGGGGGGGTAAGGGTTGGGTGGTGATGGTTAAGTTAGGATCTAGTTGGATTGTAAAGGTTCTAGTTAGTATGTTAAGTGTGTTATTTAGTATAAAGGGTGTTAGGGTGTTCGGGGACCCTAACTAGCTCAGAAGAGTGAAAACTATGTCTTTGGCAATATTTTTATGTTCCGGGTAAAGTCCGGTTGTTCGGTTGGATATTGATCCGTTAAAGTGCTAAGTAAAGCTATAAAGTGTCGTTTAAATTTAATTTTAATGACACATTAAATTCCCGACACTTTGGAAAGTGTCTAGGACTATTTTACCAAGTTTTTGCACTTTACTAGTTATGTTAAATGCTGAATTTTCGTATGTAGTGCAGAATTTTGTAATTAAAGTGTATTTTAGGCACTTCCGGTCACTATAACTATCTCCTAGTGACGCAGTTTTATGATCCTCACCTCCCTACACTCTCTACTAGTGTAGTAATCTATTCCCGGCTCATACTGGCCTTAGAAACAATGTCTGTCTAGTGCTGGCAATGTCAGCATGTTTACTGGGTTATCCGCTCACTGTGCTAACTGTGCTTTCGTGCATCAAGTTTGTCACTAATGTTTTGTGTGTAATAAATGAAGTGACATTAATAAAGTATGATGCATGAGTATGTATGTATCAGAAAACAGAAAGCAGTTTAGTCACAGTAATTAAGCACTAATTAAATATTAATTAATTTGTACGGATACCTGGATTTGTGAGGGTTGTCACAAAGGTTGTGTACAGTGATGAATCTAAACTAAAATTTTAGAGGTAATGTTTAATTTTTTTATCGTACTTTCATACAATATATACGAAATAAAAATAAAAACAGAATAACAAATAACGTTAATCAAACACCTAATAGATTTCACCTCTTCAGTTTTTTTAAAAACTTGAAATCGAGTCTCTACATCCTCTTCTTTTACTTTATCAAAAGTTTTTCTTTTAACCGTACAAATTTGAGCGTTGTTCAAATACTACTCACCCATTCAATTGCATAAATCCGTCTTAATAACTTCATTTAAAAAAAGTCTTTTAATGGTTGCGGTTGCAAGTGGTAAAACCAACGCTAACTTCAACATTCGGTAAACTAAAGGAAAAGTATTGGTCTGTTCCTCTTCAAAATCAAAAGAACTCAAGTTATTTGGGCCATGTGGACTTTTAATATTTTGTGTTTATGTGAGCTATTGAATTTTAATTATAGTAGACTTTTAACCATTTATAAGTGGGCTTTCGAACATAAATTTACGGTAAAGGGTGGTTGTGGGTTAATCCGGTAAACCGTTGGCCTTCCCTTCCCTTATTATCTTTCATCCCAATGGTGCCGGTGAGTTCTAAATTTTTGTTTGTTTGTCTTTTTATTGGACGTATTTTTTTTTGTGTAAGCTGGGACTCCGATTGTTGATGAGACTCCTTTGTGTTTGGTTCCTCCGCCTAAAGGGTATCATGTTCTTATTCAGTGGTGGTTGTCTGATATTGATTCTGCTTCGTTGTTTTTTTTTTTTTCATAAAGTGAGTTGCTTTATTTGAATCTTGTATTGATGGTTGTTTTGATCTTGATAGTTGATTGTGTTTAGTTGTTTGTTTACTGTAGTGTTCTAGATTTGAACCTTAGAGTGGGTTGAGTTGGCAGTGATAGTTCAAAACATTTTTTCCGACAATTGATGACGATGGCGTGACAATGATGGTGGAGGGTAGGTTTTTGACCCGCAATCCCACTTTGCAGCTATGATTACAGGAAACTTTGAGACAAACTCTGTTTTTTTCAAGATCCACACATGGTTTTGATTTTTGTTGTTGGTTTTTATATTTTTCAGTCGATCATAATGAGTATCAACTTATCTAAGACATCTATGAGTCATGATTTTGGGTGAATTCGTTTGTTAAGATTCTCAGATTTCGTAAACCCGAAATCAGAGTCGGGGGCATAAAAGAAGTTTGGCGTAAAAAAATGTTTGCCATAAAAAAAACTTCGCCGTAAAAAAAATTTAAACCCATAAAAAATTTTGGCGTAAAAAAAAATTTAAACTCGTAAAAAACCGTTCTGCGTAAAAAATATTTGGCGTAAAAAATTTGTTTAAAAAAAACTTTAAACCCGTAAAAAAATGTTTGGCGTAAAAAATATTTGCTGTAAAATAATGTTTGGCGTAAAAAATGTTTGGTGAAAAAAAAATTAAACCGGTAAAAAATTTTTTGGCGTAAAAAAATTTTAAACCCATAAAAAAATGTTTGGCATGAAAAAGTTAAAAAAAAAACTATAAAAAATATGCTTTGTAAAAATCGATAAAAAAGTCAAAAAAAAAAAAAAAACTATAAAAAATCCGATTTGCATGAAAGAGGAGAGAGAGAAAGAGTTTGTGGTTTGAGTTTGGACAATAGACAAATGACCGTAATATACTTGTCACAATAAAATATTAAAAACATAATAAGACAAGAAGATTTTAAAATGTGTTTTATTTTCTTTTAATCTCAACCATCTATCACAAAAGATCACTGGTGGATAAGTGGTTCCTACGGTTCTCGCAACTAGGGGTGATTTTTATTTTAACTCATCCTTATATATATGTCTTTTGTTTTATGTTGTTTAATTAAAAGTTTTTTTTAGTTAAAAATAGGAAAATAAAATAACTATGCGACCTGATAAAAATGCCTCTGAGTTAACATTGGTTTTTGGATGTAGTTAGTGGGTTCAAGCAAAATGATAAAAAATTGCAAAAGTAGACCCAAACGAGAAAAAAACTATTTAAATTAAAGTGACATTTTAGACCAAAGATCAGAATTAAAATGGCAATTTACTCTCTACGTTATCATCAAATGTTTTTGTACGAGGAATCTTCTCCATTATGCGTGACCGCAACTCACGTATGTAGTTTATATTTGTTAGACATTGCGTAGTGGTAAGGGTGAATAATGCCACCACCCTTGGGCGTTTTCTGCCATGTGGCAGTATAGTCAGCAAGGGGCATTATTGGTCGTTTTTCTAAAATGGGTGTAGTGGGGATGTGAGCATTATGTTAAAAAGGTGTAAACAATTAAATAAAATAAAAAAACTAACCCAAAAAAGGTATTGGTCAAACCTAAAGAAGTTAGCTGTGATTGGTGGTTTCCAAATTCATATAGCGTGTTTCAAATCACGCCGGTGGCTTTTTTTTTGCAAAAACACGCCAGAAAACGCCCCAGGGGTGGGGGCTCGGCGTTGTTGGGCATTATTGGGGGAGAAAAACGCCAGAATCCTTACCATTACGAGTGGTCCTAGAATGTAATGTTTTTTACTCTACCTTTTGTAGTTTTGTTCCTACTAAAAATACTATTTGCGAAAATTGCGAATATATAAACTTGTGATTATATTTGAAAGAGTTAACTGCCATTTTTGTCCATGTGGTTTGGTCACTTTGGCCATTTCAGTCCATTTTTCAAAAATGCGCCATTTTCCTCCCCGACGTTCTGGAAAGGTGCCATTTCAGTTCAAAAATCATAACCTAGTTAAGTCGGTTAGTAAATAAGGACTGATTATGTAAATTTGTAACATAAAGGACTGATTGTGTAAATTTGTAACACCACCACCACTAGCCCTGCCACCACCACCACTCCGCTGCCACCACCGCCACCACCGCCACCACAGCCACTGCCACCACCACCACCACCGCCACCACAGCCACCACCACCACCACAGCCACTGCCACCACAGCCACCACAGCCACTGCCACCACCACCACTCCGATCTGCCACCAACATCTCATACCACCATCTCCACCTCGTTCACCACGGAGGTCGGCGGTGAACGAGGGTTGTCGGAGAGGATGACGACGATGAACGGAGGTGAACAATGGTGGTGAACGATGACCGGAGTGAGGTTCAGGTTAAGTTCAGGTGGTTATCCGGCACGGTGGTCTCGAGAACTCCGAACACAACGGTGGTGATGTGCTTGGTGACTGTTGATGAACAATGATGGATGGATTGGTGTATGCTCTGCAATCACCACCATAGTATGATGAATAAGTTGAAAGTGAAATTGCTCAGAGGAACTAGGCTCCGGTGAGAGAGATTTTGGTTTCGTTGGAGAGAGTTGCATAGATGGGATTGGAGGATGATTGATGATAATGTTGTTGCTGCTGTTACTGTTGCTTCCTTCAAATATTATTTCCCACAATACAATGGAAACATATTGGTATTCTTTTGGCCTTGCTCCTGGTAGAGGCTACATTATGAGGGAAAACAACTATTAATAGAGGCGATGATGATGATGATGAATTTGTCGTCGTCTGAGTGGATCGAACAAAGCTTGAAACAGACCGTATCTTGGCGGGGTAATATCCGGAGGCTTCTATTTGAAGCAAACGTGATGTTTGCCGCCGCCACCGCACATTCTCGTTCATCGTTCATCACCGCACCATCACATTCTCGTTCATCACCGATTCACCGTCACCGATTCACCGATTCACCATCACATTCTCGTTCCATCGTCATTACTCCGACACGCTCCTCATCGCCGCACAATCCGAACACCGCAGTCACCTCCGACAACCATTAACACTACCGTCTCCTCACCGCTGCACCATCACCATAACCCACCACCACTTCACCGTAAACCACCGTTCACCTCTGTCATCACCTCCGTTCACCGCTGTAAAACCGACAACCTGCAACTCATCTTCATCAATCATTATCACAGTCGGAGAGAGAGAGAGATAACGACGAGAGAGAGAGAGAGAGAGAGAGAGAGAAGGAGTGGTGGTGGTGGCGGTGGTGGCGGTGGTGGCAGCGGAGTGGTGGTGGTGGCAGGGATAGTGTTGGTGGTGTTACAAATTTACACAATCAGTCCTTTATGTTACAAATTTACACAATCAGTCCTTATTTACTAACCGACTTAACTGGGTTATGATTTTTGGACTGAAATGGCACATTTCCAGAACGTCGGGGAGGAAAATGGCGCATTTTTGAAAAATGGACTGAAATGGCCAAAGTGACCAAACCACAGGGATGAAAATGGCAGTTAACTCTATTTGAAATCACAAATTTTACCTTATAATGGTAAGATATTATTATACTGCATATTAAATTATATCCTTAGCCACAATATTTATTGTCTTCTTTTTTCTTTTAATTACAAAAATGCCATTAACACACATATTTTTTTGAACGGCTAAATTTTTTGTTACCAATGGGATTTGGACCCTCACCACATGAAAAGACAAAGCCTTATCCAATACCTTGATACCACTAGACTAAAGGCCCTTTGGTATTTTTGTAATTAAATCCGTTTTGAGTGACCTTTGTAACCCTCTAACTGTTATGAATATATCATTTGTATGGTGACTATCCACATGTATAACTCCTATCTCTTTGATTTCTTTTGTATTAATGCATGTGCCTATATATAGTGGCATTTGTATATGGTGTAGAGATATCAATCAATAATATTTACATTCCCTCATTCTCTTATTCTTCTCTTTATATTGCTAATAGGTTTAGTTGTTTTACAACACGTTATCAGCACGAGTTGCTGCAAGATGTTCATATCCATGATTTGGTTTTCCTTCATCCATTTAGATCGTCACCACATGTAACAACCCTTGTAGGCGATACCAACTAGTCACCATGGCTGCCATCCTCCAACTAGCCGCACCACCTTCACTATGGTAACTGTTCTTCGCACGTGGCCTTCGTTTTTGATATTGATTTTAATTCACTAACAACCATCGTAGATCGCACAGTGTACTAGCGGGGCTGCCTTGCTTTATTCTGTTTGGCTAGCGAGGTACGATCTCGAACATGTTCGTCTTATTCATTCTATATAAGCCTATGATCGTTTCAAGAAAATATAAATAAAATAATAACTCCTAAAAAAATCATATAGCGATTCTGTAAGCTAATATATATCTTCTTTTATGCTTAATATGAAAACATAGGATATGTGATAAGTTTTTGATGGGAAAATGGGAAATTATGTTACAGTGAAGTTGTTTGGGATGGTGATGATATCGTTACTCTCATTGGATAACAAATATTCAATATAAAGTAATAGGAAATGGCAAAACTGTTGAAGTATGAGTTTATCAAAAATAAATGATTTAGTGATGTTAGTAAAAACTTATGGGTCGATAGTTTGTTATGACTAAACTGTTAATTGTAAAATTTAATCTCTGTAGTGTCACAAAACATAATCTTAGAAATAAGATTGATTATAAGCGTGGTTTCAAATAAATTATATTAATAGCATTACATGTATGATGTAGAACCAATATTAATTTTATATATAAGTTTTTTATTTTATTTTGTAAATGAGTCATTTGCATGTTCGTACACATTTATGTACAGCTAATCCATATTAAAACACTATCATCTAAATAAATCCAACTTAAATAATTTATATGTTTTAGATTTATAAAAAAGAGTGTTAAATGACTAACATATTATATATAAGTTAACCAATTATGAGTATGTAGATACGTTTAGTACTTATTTTTATTCAAGTTAACCAATTATGTGTATGCTGAATCGATATGACTACTATTACTATAGACATTTATCCTTTTATCTACAAACGACGATGACGATATTTTATCTAATAAATATTTGTACCTTATTTTCATGAATTCATGACGTGTTACTATTAACTAAAAAAATTGTTTATTTTAAATAAATAAATAATAACTACTAATTTTATATTTGTAACTTCCTTAATGTGTACTAATTTCATATTTGGATTAATTGTTTGAAATATAAAAGGGCTATAGGTTTTAATACTTCCCGACCGTTTCTAGTTTATCACTAAATGTCAATTGTTATGTTTTCTTTAATACCCTAATAATCTTGGGGAAGATGATTTGTCGGTGATGACGATTGATCCGCCTATCTCTTCATTAGGCAACTACTAGATGAGAAAATACAAGGGAAGCAAGTCACGTATATTTTGTATTTAATTTTTAAAAGAACACACTTACATCACTAAGGAAATACAAAAATGTCCACATCTTGTTTCTAATTAAAAGCAAATAGTTATCTTATTAATATAAATTAATTTAGTCATCAAACGCAAGTTTGTTTTTCAATTTAGTTTTATAATCCTTACAAACGGGTTTGAAATGTTAGTAAATGCTTTTCAAGAAAGTTATATTTCTTAAATGGTAATTATTGTTTTTACATCATTTTAAAGATTTATAAGTCTTGATAAATAATGGAAATGAAATTCAAATGCTATTTAAGGGATCATGAAATAGTAAGCGTTACCGTGAAATTTTTAGTTGTTTAATGTAGTGCTAAAATACTTTTTATATTTCTACTTGAATTATATAAATATGCATTTATGTTCCAAAATGTAGTGCTAAAATACTTTTTATGTTTCTAGTTGAATTATATAAATATGCATTTATGTTCCAAAGAATACTATGAAGTATCTTAGATACGTGCTCCAACGTGTGGTTTCTATGATTATAAATACTACACAAAATTTAAGAAATACAAAAGGTTTGTATGGTGTAGTGCTTTAAAAATACGGTATTACTACAAGATCAAGAATAATAAGTAATGTTATTAATATTTTGATTCAACATATGAATTTGTATTTCATACAAATATTATTTTGTATAAACGTTTTTGGTCTTATGGCCGATTTCGATGGAGATGATTGAACCATGAATACAATAGAATTAATGAATTTTCTATCTTAAATGATGTTATCAAAAGTGAAAATTTTAATTGGTTACATGTAATACATATGATTTAAATATTTGCTTTTAAGTGTGATAAAAACGCATATTTCATAAAGTTTTCATACTAACTTTTTATGTGGTCACATATTATATTATGATGCCATGTATTATATAATTCGACTTTATTTTATATTGTGTATTTAATATGTTATCATATACTCATTTGTAATATTCAATCGATCATCTAAATTAATTTAATATCTCTCATGAAAGGGAATTAAAAGTTTAGACATGACACCCAAGATGTCATACTCCATAAATCTCATATTGAGTTTGTAGAAGGTCATAAGATGTTAGACCTTATATGGTTCGGACATGTAATTACTTCTCTATGGTGTAATGCAAAGAGAAGATTCTTTACAAGGTAAAATCGGATAAAACAATTTTCATTTGTCGTTCTCAAATATGCTAAAGTAGCAATATTATGTAACAAGGATAACAACTTCGAAACGATTTCATATCCGTTTGTCCGAACCATGAAACTTGGTTGATTTACATTATTCCTTGAAGTGAATATGATTATAAGAACTTTGAAAATGTTGGGATGATGGATGTAATTGAGAAACTTATAATGCTGATCATGTTACTAATGAGATCCTGCTATCAAAAGTTATAAGATAGCCAAGTTAATAATGAGACCGACTATCAAAATTGTAATAATGATCACAATGAGATTGACCACTTGTAGTGAGGAATTATGGGAGTGATTATAAGAACACATTGTTATCTCACATCTTATGATATTGATCATAAATCAAAATTTTATGAATAATGATTATTTGATTAATTGGCATGAACGGTTAGACCACACCGAGTCAATAATGATGTGAAATTTAATGAAGAACTACAAGATTATTCTTGTTAAGTGCATGCAATATTTGCTCTCAAGGGAAGTTAATGATATACCAACTAATGTATGGTTTAGATCCCTAAATATTTTGGAAATAATAAGGGAATATGTGTATCCCGACATGATACCATTTAGTATTTTGAAATCGATGCATCGTCTAAATGGTTATCAAATCCACAACCTAAAGCTTGTGTGATTGTGGCTTAGCTAATGTGATAGCAAGCATATTAATCCAGATTACTATTGGTTACAAAACCAATGATCAATTCACATCAAGCCAATAAGTTATAGTTTTCCCTATACAGTTGGTTTTTGGTCAGGAACCAAAAATGTCTCATCAAAGATTTTGGTTGTGCGACATATATTGAAACTCATCCACCAAACCGCACAAATATGAGACTTCTAAAAAGTTTAAGAATATGTTGGGTATAATAATCATCTATGATTGAATACTTAAAGCCATTTGTTAGAAATTTGTTTATGGCTCATTGGTTTTTCACTTTAGTGAATGAATGTGCCCAACATTAGGGGGAGATAACAAGCAGTTGGAAAGTGAAAAGTGAAATAAATTATCATGTCATCTTGCTCCTCAGATTATAAACTATGAACTAGAAATTTAAAGTATTTTCATTTACCAATATTAAAGAAGAAATTACCAGACAAGTTCACTGACCTAAATAGAGTGACTAAGTAAGTCACATAATCAACTGCTTGTGCTCTAGTTATATTTGTGTCCAAGAGGACAACCGCATATTTCGTAATGAGTCTATTGCACGCCTGAAGCGTGGTAGACTAATCGATTCCAATAATAAAATTCCTCGAAAATTGGAGCAAGTAATTAAGATGGTCAAGTCGAGGTTATAGTAATAGGATCTCATGCATAGACATTAGACATGATGGTTCAATAAGAACCTCAGGTACCTGAAAACAAAGAGATCTCAATAAGTTGTATCATGTCTAAGATATGTATGGAATCGAATAAAAATTGACGTCGTTATACTTTTGTATATAATGTAGCGCTTAAAATGATTAAATGACGAGGATCAAGATTTAAGATATGCCTATGAATGAATATTAAGAAATGATTGGCCAAAATAGAAAGACGCAAATAAGGCAGAGTGTAGTTCTCTAATGAAATGGAAAGTTTCTGGACCAACAGTCCATACAACTGAAGTTGTAAAACATGTTGTATATAAATGTGTCTTTTACGCAAATCATGTGAAAATCAAATTAAGTGATATAAGTCAAAATTAGTGGCACAAGAATTTTTACAAAGGCTTATAACTGATTATGAGGAGATGTATTCTCCCATGGTGGATGTTTTGACTTTCCAATATCTTATTAGTCTGGTAATATATAAAAGAGAATTGACATGCGTCTTATGAAAGTTATGTATCATTTGATACTAAGTCATATAAAATAAGTTCTCGAGAATATTATGATTATTATATAAATTCAGATCTGAATACATATACATGTTGTATATGTTATTGAATTGAATAAAATTGGAACTCCCCATGAGTATCCTAAAGAATTTGAGTGCTTAAGAGGTCAATTGAAACATCTTATGGATATAATTATTGTGCACCAATACTCCAATAAACATAAATAGAAAATGTGTACCTGGTTATTATGTAATCTCAATGTACAAGTGTACAAACATGGTACAATATGGATTTTGGAGATAAAAGCAAGTGTTCTTGATATTTTTGCATATGATATAGATATCTATGTGTTAAAAGGACAAATTTATGCGGCAAAACTTCTAAAGAGTGAAATCACATGCATATTTGGATAAGATGGAAAGAATTCCATCATGGCTTGATAATGCTAGAAGCATTAATGATGTTAAAACCACAAGAATGTATTATATGAAGTTGACAAAATACGTATGGACTAAAATAGTTGGACCGAGTATTATACAACTCGAGATATTCGCATAAAGAGGGATATAAGTTTGATTAAATTAGCCATGTTCTATGAGCATTCTACTTTTAAAAGTTCACTATAATCGCAATTTACAATAATGATGTCTAGGCCTCATTAAGAGAAATTGTCGAGCTTTTAAAGGGAGAGTTTTTTGAATGACCTTGGCACGATCTAATTATTGTTCGAGTAATAATTATATTTTACTAATCCCTCAAGTACATCTAGAAGATGATGTTTGGATATTTTAGTATGGACATAGTTGAACCTTTTAAGTATGTTAAAGGTTGTTAAGTCATTTGTTATAAGAAATGCCTATTATCATCTCTTACAAAAGTAGAGATTCTCATTATAGAAGTACCATCGTTAAATGCATAAGTGCGTTAATATGTTTTGCTAGCTATGCATGGTTATAATATCTTTCACTTGAGCTTATTGTCATGATATAACCTTTGTCAAGCAAAGAGACATTGGAATAAGTTCAAAGAAATATTTCAGGTATAAACGACATTTGGTTATATTTTACTAACCCATCAAAACAAGTTTGGTTAGTCTTGTAGATGCAGGAATGTAACAAAACAAAGTCGTGGATATGATAATTTTTGGAAGGAGGCACCTAAAGTCTCGTTAGAAGATTATACAACATTGCTCAACATAAAGGATTGCACATTAAGGGATCAAGAGACAAATCATTCGCTACAAAAGCTTTGTTCGACTTTCAAGGATGATGGACACACGTCACTTAAAGGATACATGTTAAAATGAGGGGGAGACTTATTCAAGTTGCATTCTTTTTACCTTAACTAAGTTTTTTCCTATTGGGTTTTCTTAGTAAGGTTTTTAATGAGGCAACACACTTGATACAGAAGTATCAGGGGGAGAAAATACGCGCTGCACTCTTTTTCCCTTGGCTATGGTTTTATCCCAATGGGTTTTCCTAGCAAGGTTTTTAACGAGGCAGCATATATCACCAAGCGTATTAAAGGTATGTGGATAGTCAAGGGGGAGTGTTATGAATGTATCATTTATATGGTGACTTTCCACATGTATAACTCCTATAACTCCTATCTCTTTGATTTCTTTTGTATTAATGCATGTGCCTATATATAGTGGCATTTGTATATGGTGTAGAGATATCAATCAATAATATTTACATTCCCTCATTCTCTTATTCTTCTCTTTATATTGCTAATAGGTTTAGTTGTTTTACATCAAATATTTCTTTTTATTTTTATTTTTGACTACCAAGGTTTTGGTGCTTATCATTTGAACCAAAATGACAAAAACATGCAAAAGCCGGGGACCCAAAAGAGAAAAAAAACTATATGAACTAAAGTGGCAATTTGAACCAAACCCCAGGATTAAAATGACAATTTACTCTCTATTTTATCATCAAATGTTTTTGTACAAGATATCTCTATGGGGGGTCGGGGCGCAGCGTGAAGAATGAAATATCACGCGTGGACTTGCGTGATACACCACCGCCACCATCAAACAAAACACGTGAACTTTATAATAAGTGGCCACATGACACGTGAAGAATTGAACGGTTCGATGGAGATGAGTGTGTGGTGAGTGATGGGCACCCCACTAAAATCCAACACTAGTGATGGAACCAAGTTTGATGACGTGGCGTTTGATAATTAGGTGTGGTGAGTGATAGAAAGTGGAGCATCACTACCCTTATGTGTGACCGCAACGCAACTCACGTATGTAGTTTATATTTGTTAGAATGTAATGTTTTTTACTCTATCTTTGTAGTTTTGTTTCCAGTAAAAATATTATTTCCTAAAATTGCAAATATATAAACTTATGATTATGTTTGAAATCACAACTTTTACCTTATAGATATTTTGATAATAGTAAGATATTATATTATAATACTGTATATTACCTATTGTCTCTTTTTTTTCTTTTAGAGTTAACTGCCATTTTCGTCCCTGTGGTTTGGTCACTTTGGCCATTTCAGTCCATTTTTAAAAAATGCGCCATTTTCCTCCCCGACGTTCTGGAAAGGTGCCATTTTAGTCCAAAAATCATAAGTCAGTTAAGTCGGTTTGTAAATAAGGCCTGATTGTGTAAATTTGTAACATAAAGGACCACTTAAGTAAATTGTATAAATATTAATATAATTATAAAATATATAATATAAAAACACCACCACCACTAGCCCTGCCACCACCACCACTCCGCTGCCACCGCCACCACCACCACCACCGCCACCACAGTCACCACCGCCACCACAGCCACTGCCACCACCACCACCACCGCCACCACAGCCACCACCGCCACCACAGCCACTGCCACCACTCTCTCTCTACTTTCTTTCTCTATGCTCTGCAATCACCACCACCATCACCTTTACCTCTCTACTCCGGTGACCGGAGTAAATCCGGCCATCTTTCCGACACCCCACACCCCCACGAACCAAACTAACCACACACCCCTCCACATCTCACAGATCAGACGAGAGAGGGAGAAAGTCGGAGAGAGAGAGAGAGAGAGAGAGATAACGACGAGAGAGAGAGAGAGAGAGAGAGAGAGAGAGAGAGAGAGAAGGAGGCGGGAGAGAGAACCGGCGACGGTGGGGGTGCCGTTTTTCCGGCGAGTTGCAGGCGGCGGCAGTGGTGATGAAGGTCTGATGATGATGATGAAGATCGCGATGATGATGAAGGTCGATGATGATCGGTGATGATGATAACAGATGATGACGATGATAATGTGGATGGTGGTGGCAGTGGCTGTGGTGGCGGTGGTGGCGGTGGTTGTGGTGGTGGTGGTGGTGGTGGTGGTGGCTGTGGTGGTGGTGGTGGTTGTGGTGGCGGTGGTGGTGGTGGCTGTGGTGGCGGTGGTGGCGGTGGTGGCAGCGGTTGTGGTGGCGGTGGTGGTGGTGGTGGTGGCAGCGGAGTGGTGGTGGTGGCAGGGCTAGTGGTGGTGGTGTTTTTATATTATATATTTTATAATTATATTAATATTTATTCATTTTACTTAAATGGTCCTTTATGTTACAAATTTACACAATCAGTCCTTATTTACAAACCGACTTAACTGGGTTATGATTTTTGGACTGAAATGGCACCTTTCCAGAACGTCGGGGAGGAAAATGGCGCATTTTTGAAAAATGGACTGAAATGGCCAAAGTGACCAAACCACAGGGACGAAAATGGCAGTTAACTCTTTCTTTTAATTACAAGAATGTCATTAACTCACGTGCTTACTCTTTCCTTCTTTATGATATTTTTGTAATTAAGTTATCTTTGAGTGACATTTATAACCATCAAACAATCATTCTTTTTATTTTTATGTTTTGATCACTAAGGTTTTGGTTCTTATAAATTTTACCCTCTCAACTTTTGTTAGTTTTTTTTTAAACAACTTACATTCTTATCCTTTAAATTTTAACTAATTTATTAAGTGTCCCCTCAACTTTTGTTGGTTTTTTTTTTAAAACAACTTACCTTCATACCCCCTAAATTTTAACTGATTTATTATGTTTCCCTTCAACTTTTGTTAGTTTATTTTTAAAACAACTTACATTCGTACCCTTTAAATTTTAACTAATTTATTAAGTGTCCCCTCAACTTTTGTTAGTTTTTTAAACAACTTAAGTAAATTTATTAAGTGTCCTGATGCGTGTTAGGTGTAATATATTTTAGGTGTATTTTTAAGCCCTTTTACACTTTTTTAGCCAAGTTTTAAATTTATAAAACACGATATTTACTAACACTAAACACACATATGGGCAAGTGCACCCATCGTGAGCGTAGTATAGTGTTGGTAAGATACCGAGGTCGTCCAAGGACACAAGAGCTTTTAGTACCGGTTTATCCTCAACGTCTAATCAAAACAAAAGTTAGAAAAAGATTTTTAAACTAGAAAAATAAAACTAACTAAAATGCTGAAAAATAAAATAAAAATAAAAACAGATAGACAAGATGAATCACTTGGATCCGACTCGTGTGTAGTGTAACCTTTGATTATTTCCGCACTTTTGCACATTTTAAGAGATTATCTTAGTTATTGTAGTAGGCCCCTCTTTTGAAGGTGACGTTACCCTCAACCCAGTAGTTTGAGTCAGCAAGGATACAATCCTAAAGGGTCAGATTATTGAAAGATAATTAATTAAGTTATTAATGCATAATGTGGTAGGCCCCTCTTTTGAAGGTGACGTTACCCTCGGCTAAGTAGTCCGAGTCAGCAGGGATACAATCCTAAGTAGCCGGGTTAAAGTTTTAATAGTAGTTTAACTTATGAGGGGATCAAAGAGTTTGAACCCCCGCTATCCAATACCGGTGGGTATTGAAGGAGGTCGTACTAAATTTGACCCAGGTCCTTTGCAGGATCTATACACTGAACAATGGCAAGAACCTTACCAAACCGTTCCCTTAACCCCCGACCAGGTAGCCAACATATCTCCATATAGACCGTGAAGATATGAATGGTGAAAATCTTTTATTTTCTATAGACAGTAAAATAATGCCAAGACACCACGGACAAACGATAAGGAAGAATCACCTTCAACATAAGAAACTAGTTATTAAAGTCATTAATACATAACTAAATAAAAAGTGCGAAAAGATTAAAAATAAAAGTATTACACTAAACACTTGTCTTCACCAAGTGATGTAAGAGACTTAGGCAAACATGGCCTTTGATTGTCAAGAACTCTTACGATCAATCTTGGATCCCGAGACGACTCACACACTCTATGATGGACAATGGATGATGGTGGTGGATGATGGTGTTGTGATGGTGGTGGGTGGTGGGTGAAGTGTGAGAGAGGTGGTGTGCCAAGGGATGAGTTGCAAGTGATCCAAGCACTCCTATTTATAGGCTGAACAAAAGCCCGGGCACGGCTTCGTGTCCATTGGGCACGGCCCCGTGTCCATCCTTCTATCTTTCTTCATTAATTGCAGTTTGTCTGCATTAGTTGACCACGCCCCCGTGTCCGCTGAGCACGACCCCGTGTGCAGATATGTACTATCAAGATTTGCCTGGATTCTGCGAATCTTATAGTTGACCACGGCCCCGTGTCCGCTTAGCACGGCCCCGTGGTGGGCGATAGAAGCCTTTACAACTTTGTCTTTTTTGCTGACACTTGGGCACGCCCCCGTGCTCACTGAGCACGGGGCGTGTTCAGCCTTCTGTTCTCTTGTTTTGCTTGGGAAGATGCCGTCGGGGGGTCGAGCATGCCACGTTTGTTCCTTTTCTTGTATTTATGTTAGATTTAGCTGCCTTTTGCTTCTTTTGTTCATTTGAGCTCATTTAATCCTGAAAATACAAAAGGAAGACAAAAACACACTTTTTCCAACATTAGTACTAAAAAAAGGTTAGTTTTATGCCACAATTGATGTAATTTATATGTTGCATTTTGTGCACATCAAATACCCCCACACTTGAATCTTTGCTTGTCCTCAAGCAAAACTCTTTATAATGTGGCTTTACACTTTCCAAATGGAATGGGTAGAAGAGAAGGTTTTTGGGCTTGTCATAGAGTGTTGGGATTTCCAAGATTCTTTATTAAGTTTTATTTCTATTTATTTACAATCATATTCGTCATGATTTATTAAAAACGTTTCATAAGATAAATTACTTATTAGGGCATAACATGCCTTTTTAAAATTTTATTTATATACAAGTTCACATACCTCACGGGGGATCACTCAACACTCGGCCGAAGGTATTTTTAGTGAATCACTCGAGAGCGGCATGGAACTTACTCCTACCACAAGCTTGCCAAGCAATCAATCCTCCTTCTTTTTAACTATACACCTTTGTAAATATCAAGAGGACTTTTTTGGGTGAAGGGTTAGGCTTGGGCTAAAGGTGGGTAGTTGAGTTAGTGGTTAGTAAAAGGGCGAAAAGCGTAAAAAGCGTCGATTTTCATAAGACTCGTTATTTTTCAAAACTTTTTATTTTGATGAAGCATTTCTTTCAAACAAAGTTGTTTTTGATACACTTGTTTGTTTATTTCTTTGGCTTCATCCTCATTCATTTTGTTTTCAAGTCATAAGAAAAACCGAGCTTTGTTACTAAAATAAAGGGTTTAAAAGGAAAAAGGGTTTAGGTAGTTAAAAAGGGTGTTTGGTTTTGGGTTAAGAAATGAAAAGGTTTAGGCTCAAAGGGGTTAACTAGGGGGATTTTGGGTAGGTGGTAAAAAAAAAAAAGAAAAAATAATGGTGTAGAAATAAAAAGGGTTAGTCCTAATGCCTCCATCATTTAGTTACTCCGGTTTAAGTTGGTAAGGAACGGGAATGTATAGTCGTGGCAAGTTCTAGAGTTGTAAGAACCAAGCGGCTATTCACACAAGAAAAGAAAA
Source organism: Helianthus annuus (assembly GCF_002127325.2). Lineage (NCBI taxonomy): Eukaryota > Viridiplantae > Streptophyta > Magnoliopsida > Asterales > Asteraceae > Helianthus > Helianthus annuus. The sequence continues at coordinate 82,354,588 of NC_035439.2, forward strand.
ATGAGCATTTAGTTTAAAGATATGTATTTGTATGCTCAATAAAGGCTCAAAACTCACTTTTGTGGGAATGGGTTTTTATGTGATCAAGTATATATAATCAAATTTTAACTAAGTTTGTCATGCCGTTTCATAATTTTCTTATGTTGGTTCTTTTTATCACGACGCTATCGGTTGTAAATTTGTAAAAATATAATCTTTTTAGAATTTTGAAATTCTCAACTTAAACCTAGACAAGTAAAAAAATGAAAATTTTTGAAAAAAAATTGGGGTGATTAGCGGTTCCAATAGAGTTTTGTGTAAGGCTTGTTAATTAGGACTTGCAAAATTCAAAGTTTTAGCATCCCCCCCCCCACACACTTAAATTACACATTGTCCTCAATGTGTCCCAAAAATAAGTTTTTAGGTTAACTGAATGTGTAAAAAGATGTGAAAAACAAAGATTTGTGTTACTGGTTGTCTGGACACGGCCCCGTGTCAGGTGAACACGACCATGTGTTCAGATTGCCAGTAACGAAAACATACAGAAGGTGGACACGGGGGCGTGTTGGCTGGGCACGACTCCGTGTCTGGCAAAAATCTGCAGAATTTATACAAACAGCAGGTCTGGGAGGTGGGCACGGGGGCATGTCGGCCGGACACGACCCCGTGTAGATAATCTGCAATGGTGAAAAACAGGTTTTCTGGCTTCGGCTGTCCCGGCTTTAGTAGTACTAATATTTAGCACTCTAAGCCTCATATGTACCTGTTTTATCAATAAACACTACCCCAAACCATAGCAAACATCCTAGATTACCAAGTTCAACATCCAAACCACAAAATTAAAAATAAAAAAAAATTAGAAAATAAAAAGAGTTAACGGAAAAGTAAATTGTTCAACACTCGGCATGCAAGCCGGAAACTGTTCGATAGAAAAGAGGGGTTAACCTGTGGGATCACCAACCAGCTGCTCCTGCTCCTACTCCACTGCCTAGTCCAAGTCCTCATCCTCATCATCACCTCCTCCTCTGTGCCCTGCCATGTATTCCCGGATGTTCCCGATGTCATCTTGAATATCAGAGATGTTTCTCTCAATGGCTCCGACCCAGTTGTACGTGTTGCTGGCCAAGTTATAGGTGTTCCTGGTGCACATGAGGTTTTCCTGCAACAAATCATGTAAGCTTTGAAAGTTAGGAAAACCGCCTCCTTGTGAGGAGGACTGGCCCGGATCACCATGGGGCTGGTGTTGGAAATGACGGGGTGGTTGGAACTGTGGAGCGTGAAGGACAAGTGCTTCTTGTGGGTTCCAAGCATGCCCTTGGACCCTCTGGAAGCTGACCGACCCATCTTCGGCTTCATAGATTAAGTTCATGGAGCGACAGATGTGTCTATCTAATCTCCCTGACCATGGACTCCTTTCAAATGACCGAGGCATGTTCACGAAGCGCTTGAAGAGACGGTATATCCAACCCCCGAAGAAGATAGGGGTTGGTGAAGTAGCAAGCTGGTTCCAATGCATGTTTCGGAGCAGGAGGTATGGAACATCAAGGTGTCTACGGTTATGGATGCAATGAAGTACTATCAGATCTCTCAGCCCGACAACGCCACTTCTATCATGTCTTTGACTAAGAGAGTAGGTGAGGACCCGATGGATGTAACACTAAAGAGGGTCCCTCAACCTAGTACTCTTAGTGCTTCTTAGGTTGTAGTGCCCCTCTCCAATTTGTGCCCATGCAGCTTGGCGTTCGTCTTCAGCAAGTTCACGTAACCCGCCAGTGTTTTCTTCATTCCCCGCGTCTTCCTCCTCATACAACCCCACCATTGACCCAAAATGTGTCATTGAAATTGAGTACTTGGTTCCCCCACATCGGAACTCCACACCATTATTGTCAAATGGCTCGCACCTTGAGTTGAACACAAATGTGCTATAAAATTCTAAAGTGTATTCGGGAACCGAACGAAGGCGGGTAGTAAGGGCGACTTTTAGCGGTCCGGTGACTAGGTTGTTGAAGCGGTCCCTTTGGTTCACTAATCCCAAAAGATCCGAACACACTTGTCTTGCGTATTCTTCCGGTCTTGTTCAAATTGTATCATATCTTGCCCTGGCATCGAGCTCACTTGCGTTGAACCTTGTGAATTTCTTCGACATCTGCAAGAATACTGTTGGTGCATTGAATGTCTGTTAACTACGTCTTAATCGAGTCTTAGGTCTAGATAAGATAGATTAGGGTTTGGAAAACAAGAAAGTGGGTTATTTGATGTAATTCCGCTTGAAATGACAATATGTCATTTCAAGCGAAATCATAATTCTTGTTATTCCGCTCGAACCAACATAGGTGATTTCGCTTGAGTTTGATTGAAGCGGAATCAGGGTCCGCTTGGGCATTTCAAGCGGAATAAGCATCAGTATAAATAGGTGTAGGTTGAGTTCATTTGCAACAGTTCGAGCGGAATCAGGTCATTTGTATAGAGTCGAGGTGCTGCCGGATTTTTGTCAGGAATCATTGTAAAGGCTCAGAGATCATTAATAGAAAAGAAATTGAAAGGAAACACGCTGTTTGACATTGTTAGCTTTGATTCCGCCTTAGTAAATGATGATGAACTGCTCAACTTGACTGTTTAGGGTCACCGGAACGATCCAACAAATACACCAAAAGTTAGCATGAAACGGTGAAATTTTCGGAGAAAACTGAAAACAGTGGGCTAGACCCGGCCCCGTGCTCAGCGGGCACGACCCCGTGTCCAGGCGTCTGTTACTCAAAAACTTCATTTCGACCCGTTCCCGAAAACTTGAAAATTTTTGGTCAAGTAGGTGCGGTTTCCCCCGAAAATGAAACCCCAAGTGCCGTTTTTCCCAAAACAAACCGTTTACCCCTTCGATTTTATCTTTTTCGGTTCAAAAACAAGGGTTTGGGGTTTTTTTGAGAAATCGGCCGAATCTATGAACAATACAAGCGGATTTACTTCCCATAACACTAATCTAAACTAATGCTAACAGATTTATGTAAAAATTTGAGGTTCGATCCGGAAGAAGTTCAAGAACCCTAGATTTTTCCCCAAATTTTTGATGTTTTAACTACATGCAAGTATCTAATCTAACTACTAATGATCATAGAATCATACCTTGATGTTGTTAGAATGAGAGGGAACGTCGGAATTCTGCGGAAAATCGCCTGAGCCAGAGAGTTTTCGGGGAAACGGGGCGCGTGGAATTAGGTAACTGTTATGAAAAAGGGGTTTTATCCCGCCAGTCGCGCGGACACGGCCTCGTGCCGAGCAATATATATATATATATATATATATATATATATATATATATATATATATATATATATATATATATATATATATATATATATATATATATATACAGGGGAAGGTTCAAATGAAAACCACTGGTTATTGTGAAAACTCGAAAACTAATTAAAAAAGGCAAAAAAACATACAAATTGTTTTTTTTTTTGCAAACCAAATTTCGCAGGTTTTTTTTATATAAAAAAAGTTTCAAAAAAAAAAAAAATTTTTTTTTTGTGTAGTGCACATGTGTAATACTACACATGTGTATGTGTACTACACATGTGTATTATTACACATGTGTACTACAATTTTTTTTTTGAATAAAAGTTTTTTTTTATATATAAAAACCAACGATTTTTATAAGAAAGATTCAAAAAAAAATAATTTTGGGTGTTTTTAGGCTTTTTTTAGTTAGTTTTCGAGTTTTCACAATAAAAGTGGTTTTCATTTGAACCATCCCCTATATATATATATATATATATATATATATATATATATATATATATTTATTTATTTATTTAAGTGCTCGTGTGAGTGCCCTGTTTTTCCAAAACTTGGTTAGAAGACTTACCGATTTTGATGTTTATCCGCTTGTTCGTAACTTACCAGGTATGATGTTGATGCTTTTACTCTTCGACCGTTTTAAGCGAGATTTCTTCTTCCTCATCCTCAATGAATCCTTGGTAGAGTTTCAGCCGTTGGCCATTGACTTTGAATGGAATTCCATTCCGAGATTTAATTTCTACTGCACCGTGTGGGAAAATATGGGTGATAGAAAAAGGTCCTGACCACCTAGACTTTAATTTTCCAAGAAATAATCGGAGTCGTGAATTAAACAAAAGAACTTGATCTCCTACTCAAAATTCATTAGGTTTAATATGTTTGTCATGCAAATTTTTCATTCGTTCCTTATAAATTTCAGAGTTAGAGTATGCATAATTCCTTAATTCGTCTAATTCATTTAATTGACAAAATCGTTTTTACCTGCAAATTCTAAATCTAAGTTTACATTTTTAATTGCCCAGTAGGCCTTGTGAGCTATTTCTACCGGCAAGTGACAGCTTTTTCCATAGACAAGCTTATATGGGGTTGTACCTATTGTTGTTTTATAAGCAGTTCGAAAGGCCCATAAAGCGTCATCTAATTTATCAGCCCATTCCTTTTTATTTAACCCTACGGTTTTTTCAAGTATTCGTTTTAAACCTCTATTAGTCACTTCAGCTTGTCCGTTTGTTTGAGAGTGATATGTTGTTGAGACCCGGTGATAGACCCGGTGACAGACCCCATATCTTGTTAAGATTTTTACAAGTTGATGATTACAAATACTAATATCCTATCGGTTACTTCGGTGATAGAGAAAGGATCGGGATTTTCAAAGCTTGAATCCAGTTGTTCGATCGTTGGTTCCTCATATTAAGAGTATGAAGGTGGTGGCTCATATCTTGATTCTTCAAAGTATGAGTATGAAGGCTCATACCTTGGTTCATCAAAATATGAGTATGAGGGAGAAGGTTCATACCTTTGGTCTTCATAGGATGTGTATGAAGTCGATGGCTCGTACCTCGGCTCCTCATAATGGGTGTATGAAGTGGATGGTTGAAATGAGTTGTAATATTGAACCGAGTGCGGGTTACCACAATTAGTGCAATAGTCTCCCCTATAATCATCCTCCTCATAGGTGTAGTTGTAGCCTCCTGAGTATTGATCCATAAGAATCACTCAACAGACCACAACAGAGTCTCGGGACTAGCAAACAAAAATAAAAACGAAAACAGAGGCTGGACACGGCCCGTGTTCGGGGTCTGTATCTGGGTTTTTTAATTAAAAGTTACTGGTCTTGTTGAGCACGGGGGCGTGTTTAGTGAGCACGACCCCGTGTTCAGACTCTGTATCTGGGTGTTTTATGAAAAATATGCAGCACGACCGCGTGTTCAGTGAACACGGCCCGTGTTCAGGCTACTGTAAATGCAAACTAAACTAAAATGCAGAAAAATGTGCGCGCGTTTTGAAAAAGTTTTGAAAAACTTATTAGGCGGTCGATTTTAAGCTTTCTTAAAATCCTTGTGTCCCCGGTAACGGGGCCAAAAACTTGATGCGTGTTAGGTGTAATATATTTTAGGTGTATTTTTTAAGCCCTTTTACACTTTTTTAGCCAAGTTTTAAATTTATAAAACACGATATTTACTAAAACTAAACACACATATGGGCAAGTGCACCCATCGTGAGCGTAGTATAGTGTTGGTAAGATACCGAGGTCGTCCAAGGACACAAGAGCTTTTAGTACCGGTTTATCCTCAACGCCTAATCAAATCAAAAGTTAGAAAAAGATTTTTAAACTAGAAAAATAAAACTAACTAAAATGCTGAAAAATAAAATAAAAATAAAAACAGATAGACAAGATGAATCACTTGGATCCGACTCGTGTGTAGTGTAACCTTTGATTATTTCCGCACTTTTGCACATTTTAAGAGATTATCTTAGTTATTGTAGTAGGCTCCTCTTTTGAAGGTGACGTTACCCTCAACCCAGTAGTTTGAGTCAGCAAGGATACAATCCTAAAGGGTCGGATTATTGAAAGATAATTAATTAAGTTATTAATGCATAATGTGGTAGGCCCCTCTTTTGAAGGTGACGTTACCCTCGGCTAAGTAGTCTGAGTCAGCAGGGATACAGTCCTAAGTAGCCGGGTTAAATTTTTAATAGTTGTTTAACTTAGGAGTGGATCAAAGAGTTTGGATCCCCGCCATCCAATACCGGTGGGTACTGAAGGAGGTCCTACTAAATTTGACCCAGGTCCTTTGCAGGATCTATACACTGAACAATGGCAAGAACCTTACCAAACCGTTCCCTTAACCCCTGACCAGGTAGCCAACATATCTCCATATAGACCGTGGAGATATGAATGCTGAAAATCTTTTATTTTATATAGACAGTAAAATAATGCCAAGACAACACGGACAAACGATAAGGAAGAGTCACCTTCAACATAAGAAACTAGTTATTAAAGTCATTAATACATAACCAAATAAAAAGTGCGAAAAGATTAAAAATAAAAGTATTACAATAAACACTTGTCTTCACCAAGTGATGTAAGAGACTTAGGCAAACATGGCCTTTGATTGTCAAGAACTCTTACGATCAATCTTGGATCCCAAGACGACTCACACACTATATGATGGACAATGGATGATGGTGGTGGATGATGGTGTTGTGATGGTGGTGGGTGGTGGGTGAAGTGTGAGAAAGGTGGTGTGCCAAGGGATGAGTTGCAAGTGGTCCAAGCACTCCTATTTATAGGCTGAACAGAAGCCCGGGCACGGCCCCGTGTCCATTGGGCACGGCCCCGTGTCCATCCTTCTCTCTTTCTTCATTAATTGCAGTTTGTCTGCATTAGTTGACCACGCCCCCGTGTTCGCTGAGCACGACCCCATGTGCAGAAGCGTATCTGTACTATCAAGATTTGCCTGGATTCTGCGAATCTTATAGTTGACCACGACCTCGTGTCCGCTGAGCACGGCCCCGTGGTGGGCGATAGAAGCTTCTACAACTTTGTCTTTTATGCTAACACTTGGGCACGCCCCCGTGCTCACTGAGCACGGGGCATGTTCAGCCTTCTGTTCTCTTGTTTTGCTTGGGAAGATGCTGTCGGGGGGTCGGGCATGCCACGTTTGTTCCTTTTCTTCTATTTATGTTTGATTTAGCTGCCTTTTTGCTTCTTTTGTTTATTTGAGCTGATTTAATCCTGAAAATACAAAAGGAAGACAAAAACACACTTTTTCCAACATTAGTACTGAAAAAAGGGTTAGTTTTATGCCACAATTGATGTAATTTATATATTGCATTTTGTGCACATCAGTCCCCTGAATATTAATAAAGTTATTATTATCCCATTTACATATAGTGTTGTCGAATCCCCTAGCTCTGTTTGGTGATTAAAGAGACTTGTCAACGCTCAAATAGATCTTCCTTTCGGTCTGCAAAACAGAACACCATTAGCCTCGTCACAGAGGGCCCCGAGGGGGGGGGGGGGTTTCCGTGACCATGCTCCAGCGTGAGGATAAGTAAACTTGCCAGAGACGAAAGATAATTCCAGCGTGACAGAGCTGCCGGAATGTATGGTGTGAGTCCAAGGATTCGAGTATTCAATGCTATGGAGAGAATGTTCGAAGTAAATGTTGTTTTTGTGTGTAATTGTCAAGGTTACCTTCAACGATCATATGCCCAGATGATATTAAAAATAAGCTTATCACATAGCGAGGATCCCAGTGCAATCTAACGGTATTCCCATGTGCCAGAAAAGATCTCTAGTTACGTTGGATACGTGTTCCCTTATCACCAGCGAGATGCTCTTTGCATTTAATGAGGCATGTACCTTCCTCGTGCTTCCTTGGTTAACGCCGTCTCTTTCTTGTTGCAGGCATTTAATGTCTGTGACTGAGAAGATGACGTGAGTTGATGGGCTTCCTTGTTCCCGCTCTTTTATTTAAACACCAGATCCTTGAGACTGTGAGAATGGGCCTTTTAGGGAGCCCAACAGAGTGGCCCAAGATGAGGAGCCCGATCAAGGGGCCCTCGTCTACAAGTCATCCTTAGTCCAGGGTCATGGGCTTCCGTACATGGGTATTGACTTACTAGCTTACGACGCTGCAACTGTATGAGTGGATCTCGATGATGTATCTGCATCATCTCTAATGGTGACCTATTCTGCAACATCTACATGATCCAACGATTTGGGGATTAGAGGTATCTCCATGTGCGTTGATCTGGCAGTTATTTTTTGAACCTTTGATAGGACGGTTACCACCCATTTGATGGTGCCATTAAAACCTCGAAACCGCTCATTATCTTCACTATTCTCTTTCTTTTCTCAGCATTTCACCCTTTATTCTCCCCCTGATTTCATTATTTCTCCGATCAAGAGTCGAAAGGGAAAGCCTCAATTCGTTCTGATGTTACCCAGGAGGAACTGGAATCCTTCATCACATCCTATCGCATTCCATCCAACCTCTCACCATGTCTGTGACATTTGTGCTTGTAATCATTGTGAACAATTCCGTTATCAATGAAATAAAGTTATTGATCCCCAATGTTTGTTTATTTGTGTTTGATATTTTTTTTATGTTTTGACTTTTATCCGATTTCAAACTCTATATCGCTTTCTGGAGAATTATAGGCAAACTGGTGCGTAAACGTAATCAGTTAAACGCGATAAATACTCCGGAACATCAATTTATGCTTAACATACCTTAAATAACCTTTACATAACTTAGAAAAAAGTTTTGAAGGCTTTGGTATGGCAAAAATCTAGTTTATTCGCTTACAGGGACTAAAATTGACAAACTGCGAAAGTATGCCGATTTGAGCTGTAACGAACATTCCAGAACATGATCATAAGTTAAACACACCCTAAGTATCCTTTACATGGCTTAGAAATAGGCTTTGAGGGGTTCGGTGTGCTAAAATAAACTTTATGCTCATTCAGGGACTAAAAGCGTCAGAAAGTGCACAAGTTTGCATTTTCGCGCATAACTTACGTTCTCAATACATCTGGACATCCAAAAATTTATGTAATCATTAAAATATTTTGTTTTGGTGACTGGCTAGTCAAAAATCCATTCGTTGCGTAATTTGGATCGTTTTTGCCTCCGTTACGACTTCCGTCGTAATTAACCGAACAACGCAATCGTACGGCCAAACGAACCAACGTCCGGCATATTTTTGAGCATCTTTTATGTTCCCTATACTTTAACATCCTTGTAGAGCTCAAAAATGGGTTTGACGGGTGTTAGAAGTGCCAAAACACGACTATACGCGCACAGGGACCAAAACTGCCAAAATGCAAAATCTGCTGGTCTGCAGGGTCCTTACGGACCATATGGGTATGCTTATGGTCCGTAAGCCATGCCCAGATCAGCAGAATTGCAATCCAGCCATTTCCACTGTTACCCACCCTTGCACATGGTTTTGTTGAGTCTATGGGCTGGTTTAGGGGCCCCCATGGTTTTCTAAAACTATGGGCTTGATGTGTACGGCTAGGATTGAATCTCGGATAACGAGGAACGATCTTAACGGCTCTACCAAATCTATAAATACGCCCCCCATGCCTTGCCCATTTCCCTCACATTTGATCTGAGTTTTTCTCTAAGTGGTTGTGTTTGTACACTTCCTACCTGAGATTACTTGGAATCAAACCTTGCGGGGACCTTCTGTAAGTATTCTTTCGTGTTTATCGTTCGTTTTAGCGTTAAAACTGTGTTTGACTTTCTGCATTGACTAGTTTATGGTCAACGCGAAGTTCGTTTGAACTTCATAACGTGAGCGTAATCACGATGGTTATAGTCCCTAGTGACTATACCTACTGATTACCACGTTATCTAGGCTCAGTGACGAGTCGTGGTTTCAGCCAAAATGCGTTTTCTCGCGTATTTTGTAACCAAACTACTCTAGGGTATTAAAACCGTTTGTTTTAATACCAAACCTGTTTTATAACTTTACTAAACATGTTCTAGCATGTTTAGCCCGTCGCATTTAGTTTTGTGCTTGTCTAGGGTCGTAAAGGTATGCGATCTAAACAATTGCTTATACCTTCGAACCTGACCCATTTGGTCGATCTTTAGGATCCGACCAAACATATTAGGTGACCATAGTTGTATAGGGAATAACCTTCCGAGGTTATACCTTATGGTCACATCGTTTAACTAGTTGTATGATAGGTAACGTATGTGCCTTAGGTAAATAACTAAAATACCCTTTTTGCGCTAAAATTCATTTTAAGCCTATGTAACATAATTTTTGACATATAAACTGATTTAGCAACAATATTAAGCATGTTAAGGCATACCTTTCTTGTCATAGGGCTAGTTAGGCATTCCAAACGCGTTTTACGCGAACGACGCGTTAAAGTGGCGTAAGCTACCAAAACGGGTCGTAACGGGTCAAAAGCACTTAGGGTAGGTTTCGTTTTAGTATGTAGGCTTTGTTAAACCATATTACATAAGTTCCCATACTTATTTGGTTTACAAACCCTCGTACTACCCGATCCTCCGATAGGTCCGTTTATTAATATAGATACCTATTTTAGGTGCCGTTTGAATCTGTGATCCTCTAGCTTGCTTGGTGGATATCTAGAGTCTATTGAGCAATCTCAAGTGAGTACATAGTACCCCTCCTTTACAGTTTCTCAAACATTTTGGGGTGAAACACATGTGCCTACTTGTTACTTTCATGTTTTTCGTGTTTTCACATCATATACTTGCTATGTTCATTAGTACGTGATTTCATTATGTTTTTGCTACGTATGTCCATTGTGTGCATACTTAGTACATCGTTTTACATGACATTTCATGCTATGTATATTCATCGTACTTAGTGCATTTGTTTTACATCACATGCTATGTATGTTCATCATGCTTAGTACATTTTTCATCACATGCTTACATTTTGGGTATGACATTTGGTTTGTTTAAGTGGGACCATATACATTCATTAACTTTGATCACGCTGCTCGTTAGTAGGTAGTGGTACCATAGGAATTGACAACTCCCGTTCCTGACATCCTGGGTATGTTTGGATGGAAGGAATGACCGTATTCGATTAGACATAACACAGATAAACCTTTAATTTGTTTAAAGGTTTATCACCACAGTCGCAAGGCTTGGATGTATGCATTTTCACAATACCGCATGAATGTTTGTATTCAGTGTAGCTTGCATTTTCCACAAAACATAACATTGATTTAAACCAAGTTTTACTTCAATACATTGTTTTGTGCATTTTTACCTATGGTTTAGTGGATACATATTTCACTTGCCATACATGACATTTTGTTTACACATTACTTGATTGACACTTGACATAGACATTTTGATATTGATAATACGCATTTCATGGTCTACATTTTGACATAAACATTCTGAAGTAATTTTCACAAAGACATTTGACAAATGGTTTAGACATGGGCATTTACATTGGTGGTTTGTTTGGGTAAGTTATTTAAGTGACGAGACGTGTGTAATGTGATACAAGCATGGTGGATACGCCGCTGGTACTTCCTATATATAAGTGCTTGTACTATATTACATGTCGTAGCGTTATTTAAATCATTAAATTTGGATTTATACATTTTTTTACAAATAACATATTTTTTCACAAGACATTGTTTTACAAAACAGTTTATTTTATACAACTTATTTTACTTGGTTATTTATTTAACCACACAAATTTCTTTTTATTTATACATATCATCCGATTTTATCGCTCTTCAAATGGTTTACAAAACAAAACAATTTACAAGGTTCATGACTGAATTTTCTTAAACATTTTCCTAAACATAAGTCATGAATCCTATTTTCACAAATCCTATGTATCTCACAGGCATTTTTATGCTGATGTACCTATTTTCACATGTGTTTCAGGAGCTAATGCATAGGACGTTCGTGATACGCTAGGGTGGACTTGGGCCTTAGTGACAATAAAATGGAGCTAGATTAGTTAAAACTTGTTATGTACTTTTGTTTCTTTTATTTTAAGACAATGTAACTTGTTGGTTCTTGTTTTGAAACAATATATTCCACCCTTGGGTGATGAATAAAATATTATTTAATTACCATGGTTGTGGAACAATAATTCTGTTACAACACTCCCCGACGTTTCCGGCACGATTTGATGTTTTACGTGGTCGGGGTGTGACAGAAGAGTTGGTATCAGAGCCAATGGTTATAGGGAATTAGGTTATTAGTAATACATTGACCTAGACTATAACCTTTCTAGGACCCTGTAACATTTGTGCTTGTAATCATTATGAATAGTTCTATTATCAATAAAACAATGTTATTTGATCCTAATGTTTGTTTGGTTGTGTTTTACATTTTTCATGTTTTGACTTTTGCTCAATTTCAAACTCTACATCGCTTTCTGGAGAATTATACGCAAACTGGTGCGTAAACGTACTCAGTTTAATGCGACAAATACTCCGGAACATCAACATATACTCAACATATCTTAAATAACCCTTACATAACTTAGAAATAAGTTTTGAAGGCTTTGGTATGGCAAAAAAACAAGTTAATTCGCTTACAAGGACTAAACTTGACAAACTGCGTAAGTATGCCAATTTGAACTGTAACAAACATTCCGGAACATGTCCATAAGTGAAACATACCATAAGTATCCTTTACACAGCTTAGAAATGGGCTTTGAGGGGTTTGGTATGCTAAAACAAACTTTTGGATCATTCAAGGGCTAAAAGTGTCAAAAAGTGCACAAGTTTGCACTTTTGCGCATAACTTACGTTCTAAATACATCCGGACATCCAAAAATTTATGTAAGCATTATAATATTATGCCTTAGTGTTTGGCATGAGAAAAATCCATTCGTCGCGCAATTTGGATCGTCTTTCGCGCTTATGCGCATTCCGTCGTAATTAACCGAACATCGCGACCGTACGGCCAAACGAACCGACATCCGGGATATTTTTGAGCAAATTTTAAGTTCCCTATACTTTAACTTCATTTTAGAGATTTGAAATGGGGTTAACGGGGCTTAAACGTGTCAAAAATGCATCAAATACCAAGTTTTGGAGCTGCAGGGACCAAAACTGTAAATCTGCCAAACTAAGGGCTTACGGACCGTGTCAAAGAATTTGATGATTTGAAGCAAGATAGTGGCGAGCACAGGGCATATACTGATAGGTTTGAGGAGTTGAGTCTACTTTGCCCGACTATGGTCGCCCCACTCAACAAGGCTATCGAAAGGTACATCGACGGCCTGCCTGACTCGGTACAAGACATTATTACTGGTAGCAACCCTACCACACTCCGTCCGGCAATCGAGTTATCAGTGACACTGACTGAGTCGCAGATTCGGAAGAATAAATTACACAGGAAGGGTGACAAGGGCAAGAAACAGTCGTCTGACAAGGAAGATAACAAAAAAGGTCAAAACAAGAATGGAAAGGATTCTGGTTCATCAAAAAGGGCAAAGAAGCGTAAGGCTTCCCAAAATTTTGCTGTCACTGCCCAAGCTAACCAGGCAGCTCCCAACCAACTTGCACAGCCTCCAGCAAAGAAGCCCTACTCAGGAAGTGCACCTTTGTGCAATCGATGCAACAGTCACCATCAACCGCAACATCAGTTCCATTTCTGTACTAACTGTGGGAGGTCAGGTCATCTTGCCGATGTTTGTCGGTTTGCTCAAAATCGCGCAGTTCTGAACCCAGTTCAACAAGTTGCTCAGCCTCCTGCTCAGCAACAGGGTCAAGCTGCACGACCACAATACCCACCAGGTGCTTGTTATAACTGTGGGGATCTGACCCACTACAGAAACCGGTGCCCAAGGCTAGCAAACCAGAACCAGAATGCAAACCAGAATCAGGCTCAGGCTCGAGGGCGAGTCTTCAACATGAATGCTCAAGAGGCACAAGCAGACAATGAAGTGGTGAACGGTACGTTCTTTATTAATAATCGGCCTGCATCTGTTCTTTTTGATTCGGGTGCCGACAAGAGTTTTGTGTCATTGTCTTTTGAGCCAATGCTTCGCGTGTCTAGAACGAAACTAGGTAAACCTTTGACAGTAGAAGTGGCAAGCGGTGAACCCATTGTTCTTGATTCTGTTCTCCGCAACTGCCAGTTGAACCTTAACGACCATGTTTTTCCTATTGACCTCACGCCAATGCAACTTGGAAGCTTCGACGTTATTGTGGGTATGGATTGGTTATCTAAGCATCGCGCAGAGATAGTTTGTTCTGAGAAGATTGTTCGTGTGCCGCTGTCGACAGACGAGATCCTACAGGTTCGTGGTGAGAAGCCTGCCGGTGGTCTCAAACTTATGTCTTGTTTTAAAGCACGGAAGTATCTACGGAAGAAATATGTGGCTTTCTTAGCACATGTTACAGCAGATAAAGGCAAGGGTAAGTCTATTTCAGATATTCCTGTCGTTCGGGATTATTCTGAAGTTTTTCCTGAAGAGTTACCTGGTCTACCTCCAGCACGCCAAGTCGAGTTCCATATTGACCTCGTACCTGGTGCAAATCCCATTGCCAGAGCTCCATACCATCTTGCACCGTCTGAGATGCAAGAATTATCTAAGCAGCTTCAGGAGCTTTCTGACAAAGGTTTCATCCGTCCTAGCTTTTCACCTTGGGGTGCTCCCGTTCTCTTTGTAAAAAAGAAGGATGGATCTTTCAGGATGTGTATCGATTATCGTGAGCTTAACAAGCTCACCATCAAGAATCGATATCCCCTACCTCGCATTGATGATCTCTTTGATCAATTGCAAGGCGCTTCTTATTTTTCAAAGATTGATCTACGACCTGGATATCATCAGCTTCGTGTGCATGAAGAAGACATTCCCAAGACAGCGTTCCGTACTCGTTATGGACATTATGAGTTCACAGTCATGCCATTTGGTTTGACTAATGCTCCTGCTGTTTTCATGGACTTGATGAATAGGGTCTGCAAACCTTATTTGGATAAGTTCATCATCGTTTTCATCGATGACATTTTAATATATTCTAAGACGCGAGCTGATCATGAGCAACATCTCCGTCTTACGTTGGAACTCCTAAAGAAAGAGCAACTTTTCGCCAAATTCTCCAAGTGTGAATTCTGGCTTAAAGAGGTTCAATTCTTGGGACACATTGTCAACGAACAAGGTATTCACGTAGATCCCTCCAAGATCAGTGCGATCAAGGATTGGGATACGCCTACTACTCCTACTGAAGTTCGTTCTTTTCTTGGTCTGGCGGGTTATTACCGCCGCTTCATAGAGAATTTCTCAAAGATTGCAGTTCCTCTAACTGCTCCAACTCAGAAACTTTGTGCTTGTAATCATTATGAACAGTTCTATTATCAATAAAACAATGTTATTTGATCCCAATGTTTGTTTGGTTGTGTTTTACATTTTCATGTTTTGACTTTTGCTCAATTTCAAACTCTACATCGCTTTCTGGAGAATTATACGCAAACTGGTGCGTAAACGTACTCAGTTTAATGCGAAAAATACTCCGGAACATCAACAGGAAAACAAGGAGTTCAGAACATAATTAAACTATTCTATCTTCATTTTTATTCTCTAAGGCACAGGTCCGCCCTAGTGTCATGTTCATCATCCTATGGAATAGCTCCTGAAAACACATGTGAAAGTAGGTACGTCAGCATAAAAATGCCTGTGAGATACATAGTTTTTGTGAAAATGGGATTCATGACTTGAGTTTAAAGAAATGTTTAACAACAGTCAGTCATGAACCTTGTAATTTGTCTTGCTTTGTAAACCATTTGAAAAACGATAATATCAGATGATATGTAAATGTAAGGTTAAAAGGATAACCTAGTAAAATGAGTATGTATAAGATAAGTTGTTTGTAAAACAATGTCTTGTGAAGAATATGTTATTTGTATAAAATGTTCTATGTCTCAAATTGAAATGATTCAAATAACGCTACGATATATAATATTATACAAACATTTATATATAGGAAGTACCAGCGGCGTATCCACCATGTTTGTATCATATTACATACGCCACGTTACTCCAACCATTTACCCAAACCAACCACCATGTAAATTGTTCATGTATAAATCAATTGTCAAGTGTTATTGTGTAAACCATGTCGAAATGTCTATGTTCAATGTAAACCACCAAGTATGTATATCAATGTCAAAATGTTTATGTTTAATGTAGACCCAAAATATATCTTGTATGGTAAGTGAGATGTATCAACTAAACCATATGTAAAATGCACAAAACAAGGTGTTGAAGTAAAACATGGTTTAAATCAACGTTATGTTTTGTGGGACAATGCATGCTCTACTGATATTAACATTTATGCGGTATTGTAAACTATGCATACATCCAAGCCTTGAGACTGTGGCGATAAACCCTTAAACAAATTAAAGGTTTATCTAAGTTATGTATATCGAATTCGGTCATTCCTTCCAATCCAATCAAACCCAGGATTTCAGGAATGGGAGTTGTCAATTCCTATGGTACCACTACCTACTAACGAACGGCGTAGCTAATGTTAATGAATGTATTATTCCATGTTAAACAAACCAAATGTCATAGCAATATGAAGGCATGTGATGTAAACAATTGTACTAAGTATGCACACAATGGGCATAAATAGCATGAAATGCAATGTGAAACAATGTACTAAGTACGCACACAATGGGCATACATAGCATGAAATGTAATGTAAAGCAATGTACTAAGGACGCACACAATGGGCATACATAGCATGAAATGTAATGTAAAGCAATGTACTAAGTACGCACACAATGGGCATACATAGCATGAAATGTAATGTAAAGCAATGTACTAAGTACGCACACAATGGGCATACATAGCATGAAATGTAATGAAATCATGTACTATAATGTACTAACGAATGTTGCAGGTATATGATGTGAAAACATGGAAAGCATGAAAGTAACAAGTAGGCACATGTGTTTCACCCCAAAACAGTTTGGAAAACAGTAAAAGAGGGGTTCAATGTACTCACCTGAGATTGCTTTGAATTCCTTGTGTAATAATCACACAATGCTAGAGATCACGGGATATCAAACGGCACCTAATAGGTAGCTATATTAATATACCGGACCAAAATCGGAAGGATCAGATAGTATGCGGGTTCGTAAACCAAACGAGTATGGAGACTCATGAAATATGGTTTAACAAAGCCTACATACTAAAATGAAACCTAACCTAAGTGCTTGCGACCCATTACGACCCGTTTAGGTAGCTTATGCTACCTTACGCGTCGTTCGCGTAGAACGCGTCTGGAACGCCTAACATCGTGACCACAAGGTGTAACCTCGGAAGGTTACAACTATGGTCACCTAATGTGTTTGGTCGGATCCTAATGATCGAGCAAATGGGTCGGGTTCGAAAGTATAAGCGATGGTTTAGATCGCTTACCTTACGACCCTATATAAGCACTATACTAAAAGTGACGAGCTAAGAATGTTAGAACATGCTTAACTAACTTTAGAAAATAGGTTTGGCATCAAAACAAACGGCTTTGATGCTCACGAGTAGTTTGGTTACAAAATACGCAAGAATGCGCATTTTGGCCGAAACTACGACTCGTCACTGAGCCTAGATAACGTGGTAATCAGTAGGTATAGTCACTACGGACTATAACCATCGTGATCACGCTCACGTTATGAAGTTCCAACGAACTTCGCATCGACCATAAACTGGTCAATGCAGAAAGTCTAACATAGTTCGACTTTCGGACTCGAAAAGCGATAAAACAACGTAGGAACACTTACAAAGGGTCCCCGAAAGCTAATCTTGATCAAAGAAACTCAGGTATGAAGCAATACTTCAACTTAGAGCTTTTAGATCAGATTCTTGTGGGTTTTTGCAAGAATGGGGAGGGTATTTATAGGAAAAGTAGAGCCGTTAGGATCGTTTCTTGAATAACGTGCCACGATCTCGCCCGTACACTTGTCGAATTATTGTGGTACATCAGATCTTGCCCCTTATTGGCTGGAAGAGACAAGGGCCAGCTTGCCCTTTCACTACATGAAGAGGCAACAGCATTTAAAACTGAATCTGCTGTGCTAGGGGTGCCTTACGGACCGTATGGGTTGTGGCTTACGGTCCGTAAGCCCTTAGTTTGGCAGATTTACAGTTTTGGTCCCTGCAGCTCCAAAACTTGGTATTTGATGCATTTTTGACACGTTTAAGCCCCGTTAACCCCATTTCAAATCTCTAAAATGAAGTTAAAGTATAGGGAACTTAAAATGTGCTCAAAAATATCCTGGATGTCGGTTCGTTTGGCCGTACGGTCGCGATGTTCGGTTAATTACGACGGAATGCGCATAAGCGCGAAAGACGATCCAAATTGCGCGACGAATGGATTTTTCTCATGCCAAACACTAAGGCATAATGTTATAATGCTTACATAAATTTTTGGATGTCCGGATGTATTCAGAACGTAAGTTATGCGCAAAAGTGCAAACTTGTGCACTTTTTGACACTTTTAGCCCTTGAATGATCCAAAAGTTTGTTTTAGCATACCAAACCCCTCAAAGCCCATTTCTAAGCTGTGTAAAGGATATTTATGGTATGTTTAACTTATGGACATGTTCCGGAATGTTTGTTACAGTTCAAATTGGCATACTTACGCAGTTTGTCAAGTTTAGTCCTTGTAAGCGAATTAACTTGTTTTTTGCCATACCAAAGCCTTCAATACTTATTTCTATGTTATGTAAGGGTTATTTAAGGTATGTTGAGTATATGTTGATGTTCCGGAGTATTTTTCGCATTAAACTGAGTACGTTTTTTTGCCATACCAAAGCCTTCAAAACTTATTTCTAAGTTATGTAAGGGTTATTTAAGGTATGTTGAGTATATATTGATGTTCTGGAGTATTTTTATGCTGACGTACCTACTTTCACATGTGTTTTCAGGAGCTATTCCATAGGATGATGATCATGACACTAGGGCGGACCTGTGCCTTAGAGAATAAAAATGAAGATAGAATAGTTTAATTATGTTCTGAACTCCTTGTTTTCCTGTTTAAGACAATGTATCACGCTTGTTTAATAAATAAAATGTAACTTTGATTTCCATGGTTATGAAACAATTAATTCTGTCCACAACACTCCCCGGCGTTTCCGCCGCGGTTGCACGTTACACGCGGCCGGGGTGTGACAGACCCCAACACAAGTTATCTTGTGTTTAGATCTTAAAACATGCACTTCACCTATCCTTAGGTGATCACCAAAACGTGAACCCAATTTTCTAAAACAATTTTTGAAAACAATCTTCTGTTTTCAAATGATTTATTATGTGGTTTTGAACCCTTTTTGATTTTTCAATTTGATTTTGAAACTTTATCATTTGTTTTTGAATGATTCTTTTGGCCTTGTGCCTTCCAAGTTTTCAAAATCTCGTCAAAGTTTTGGGTTCTAAATAGTGTGAACACGTGCAAACTGGAAGGGTGAATGCCTGTACCCTGGGTTTTCTGTCTAAGGCTAGAGTGTTCGTACAAATCCACATAATCGGACCAGTCACTCTTACCTGGGAACTCTTGGGGTGAGTGTTCACTTATAGGCGAGCATGTCTTTGCTAAGCATTATTTATAGACCCATTTACTTTGATTAGTCACTGTGTGTCATTTGTTTGCTTTGTGATACGGACGAATAACCACCATCCTTGCCTTGTTTTTGTTTCATCTCATTCTTTTCATCTAATCATCTCACTCGTTTCCTCTCATGTTTTCCTCTTTTAGCATGGCTCCTCGACGTGAAAACCCGTTATCTAATGCCGAAATGGCAGACATTCTGGCACAGCACATGGCTGCCGCACTCCCAAACATTATCGCTCAGATAAACCAAGCCAACAACAATCAGAACGCTCCTTGTAACTTCAAGAGCTTCAATTCGGCTAAACCACTGAAGTTCAGTGGTACTGAGGGGGAAACAGGGCTCCTTCAATGGTTCGAGAGCATTGAGAGTACATTCCGTCACGTTCTGTGTCCAGAGAATAGGAAGGTTGAGTTCACCTCTAGTGTTTTTCAGAAGAGGGCGTTGACATGGTGGAACGGGGTTATGAGAGATCGTGGTGCTGAAGTTGCTTTAGCAAAAACATGGGCTGAACTGAGAACTCTTATGATGAGGGAATTTTGTCCTCGTCATGAGCTGCGAAAATTGGAGAGGGAATTTGATGATCTGAAGCAGGTTAGTGGTGAGCATAGGGCGTATACTGATAGATATGAAGAGCTGAGCTTATTATGCCCAACAATGGTCACCCTACTCGACAAGGCTATCGAGAGATACATCGATGGTCTACCTGACCCCGTACAAGACATCGTTACTGGTAATAATCCTACCACTGTCCGTTAGGCAATCGAGTTAGCTGCGACGTTGACTGAGTCGCAGATTCGAAAGGGTAAGTTGCACAGAAAGGGTGACAAGGAGGGTAAGAAACAGGAGTCTGACAAAGGGGATAGCAAGAAAGGTAAAAACAAGAAGGGGAAGGATTCTGGTTCCTCAAAGGGCTCTAGGAAGCGAAAGGCTTCCCAGAATTTTGCCATCACTGCCCGACAGAACCAGGCATCTCCCAATCAGCCAGCACAGCCTCCAGCAAAGAAGCGGTATGAAGGGAATGCACCTTTGTGCAATAGGTGCAATAGTCACCATCTACAGCAACTCCCGTGTCGTTTCTGTACCAATTGTGGGAAGTCTGGACATCTCGCAGAAGTTTGTTGTTCTGCTCGAAATCAGGTCACTCAACAGGTAGCTCAACCACCTGTTCAACAGCAAGTTGCACGACCTCACTTTCCTCCTGGCTCATGCTTTAACTGTGGAGACCTGACCCATTATCGAAACCAGTGTCCAAGGCTGGTTAATGCAAACCCGGTTCAGGCTCCAGCTTGTGGACGAGCTTTTAACATGAATGCACAAGAGGTACAAGCAGACAATGATGTGGTGAACGGTACGTTCTTTGTTAATAATCAACCTGCGTCTGTTCTTTTTGATTCAGGGGCCGATAAGAGTTTTGTGTCGTTATCTTTTGAGCCTTTGCTTCGCGTGTCTAGAACGAAACTAGGTAAGCCTTTGACAGTCGAAGTTGCGAGTGGTGAACCCGTTGTTCTTGATTCTGTTCTTCGCAACTGTCAGTTGAACCTTAACGACCATCTTTTTCCTATTGACCTCACGCCTATGCAACTTGGAAGCTTCGACATTATTGTGGGTATGGATTGGTTAGCCAAGCATCGCGCAGAGGTAGTTTGTTTTGAGAAGATTGTTCGTGTGCCGCTTTCGTCAGGCGAGATACTACAGGTTCGTGGTGAGAAACCTGTTAGTAGCCTCAAACTTATGTCTTGTTTTCAAGCTCGGAAGTATCTGCGAAAGAATTATGTGGCCTTCTTGGCACATGTTACAGCAGATAAGGGCCAAGGTAAGTCTATTCAAGATATCCCTGTTGTTCGGGATTATCCGGAGCTGTTCCCTGAAGAGTTACCTGGTCTACCTCCTGCACGCCAAGTCGAGTTCCGTATTGATCTTGTACCTGGTACAAATCCCATTGCCAGAGCTCCATATCGTCTTGCACCATCCGAGATGCAAGAACAGTCTGAGCAGCTTCAGGAGCTTTTTGACAAAGGTTTTATCCGTCCTAGCTTTTCACCTTGGGGTGCTCCCGTTCTTTTTGTCAAGAAGAAGGATGGATCCTTCAGGATGTGTATCGATTATCGTGAGCTGAATAAGCTTACCATCAAGAATCGATATCCCCTACCTCGCATTGATGATCTCTTTGACCAGTTACAGGATGCTACTTGTTTCTAGAAGATTGATCTTCGTTCTGGGTATCATCAACTTCGTGTGCATGAAGAGGATATTCCCAAGACAGCATTCCGCACTCGATATGGGCATTATGAGTTCACAGTCATGCCATTCGGTTTGACCAATGCTCCTGCTGTTTTCATGGACTTAATGAATAGGGTTTGTAAGCCTTATTTGGATAAGTTCATCATCGTTTTTATTGATGACATCTTGATTTATTCTAAGACGCGAGCTGATCATGAGCACCGTCTTCGTCTTACTCTGGAACTCCTAAAGAAAGAGCATCTTTTTGCCAAATTCTCCAAGTGTGAATTTTGGCTTAAGGAAGTTCAATTTTTGGGACATATTGTCAACGAACAAGGTATTCATGTAGATCCCTCCAAGATCAGTGCGATTAAGGATTGGGATAAGCCTACTACTCCTACTGAGGTTCGATCTTTTCTTGGTCTTGCGGGTTATTACCTTAAATAACCTTTACATAACTTAGAAATAAGTTTTGGGCTTTGGTATGGCAAAAATCAAGTTTATTCGCTTACAGGGACTTAAATTGACAAACTGCGAAAGTATGCCGATTTGAACTGTAACGAACATTCCGGAACATGATCATAAGTTAAACACACCCTAAGTATCCTTAACATGGCTTAGAAATAGGCTTTGAGGGGTTCGATGTGCTAAAATAAACTTTATGCTCATTTAGGGACTAAAAGCGTCAGAAAGTGCATAAGTTTGCATTTTCACGCATAACTTACGTTCTGAATATATCCGGACACCCAAAAATTTATGTAATCATTATAATATTTTGTTTTGGTGATTGTCTTGTCAAAAATCCATTCGTTGCATAATTTGGATCGTTTTTGCATCCGTTACGACTTCCGTCGTAATTAACCGAACAACGCAATCGTACGGCCAAACGAACCGACATCCGGCATATTTTTGAGCATGTTTTATGTTCCCTATACTTTAACATCCTTGTAGAGCTCAAAAATGGGTTTGACGGGTGTTAGAAGTGCCAAAACACGACTATACGCGCACAGGGACCAAAACTGCCAAAACACGACTGCAGGGTCCTTACGGACCGTATGGGTATGCTTACGGTCCGTAAGCCATGCCCAGATCAGCAGAATTGCATTCCAGCCATTTCCTGCTGTTACCCACCCTTGCACATGGTTTTGTTGAGTCTATGGGCTGGTTTAGGGGCCCCAATGGTTTTCTAAAACTATGGGCTTGATGTGTACGGCTAGGATTGAATCTCGGATAACGAGGAACGATCTTAACGGCTCTACCAAATCTATAAATACCCCCCATGCCTTGCCCATTTCCCTCACATTTGATCTGAGTTTTTCTCTAAGTGGTTGTGTTTGTACACTTCCTACCTGAGATTACTTGGAATCAAACCTTGCGGGGACCTTCTGTAAGTATTCTTTCGTGTTTATCGTTCGTTTTAGCGTTAAAGTCAAACTGTGTTTGACTTTCTGCATTGACCAGTTTATGGTCAACGCGAAGTTCGTTTAAACTTCATAACGTGAGCGTAATCACGATGGTTATAGACCCTAGTGACTATACCTACTGATTACCACGTTATCTAGGCTCAGTGACGAGTCGTGGTTTCGGCCAAAATGCGTTTTCTCGCGTATTTTGTAACCAAACTACTCTAGGGTATTAAAACCGTTTGTTTTAATACCAAACCTGTTTTATAACTTTACTAAACATGTTCTAGCATGTTTAGCCCGTCACTTTTAGTTTTGTGCTTGTCTAGGGTCGTAAAGGTAAGCGATCTAAACAATCGCTTATACCTTCGAACCCGACCGATTTGGTCGATCTTTAGGATCCGACCAAACATATTAGGTGACCATAGTTGTATAGGGAATAACCTTCCGAGGTTATACCTTATGGTCACATCGTTTAACTAGTTGTATGATAGGTAACGTATGTGCCTTAGGTAAATAACTAAAATACCCTTTTTGCGCTAAAATTCATTTTAAGCCTATGTAACATAATTTTTGACATATAAACTGATTTAGCAACAATATTAAGCATGTTAAGGCATACCTTTCTTGTCATAGGGCTAGTTAGGCATTCCAAACGCGTTTTACGCGAACGACGCGTTAAAGTGGCGTAAGCTACCAAAACGGGTCGTAACGGGTCAAAAGCACTTAGGGTAGGTTTCGTTTTAGTATGTAGGTTTTGTTAAACCATATTACATAAGTTCCCATACTTATTTGGTTTACAAACCCTCGTACTACCCGATCCTCCGATAGGTCCGTTTATTAATATAGATACCTATTTTAGGTGTCGTTTGAATCTGTGATCTTCTAGCTTGCTTGGTGGATATCTAGATTCTATTGAGCAATCTCAAGTGAGTACATAGTACCCCTCCTTTACTGTTTCTCAAACATTTTGGGGGTGAAACACATGTGCCTACTTATTACTTTCATGTTTTTCGTGTTTTCACATCATATACTTGCTATGTTCATTAGTACGCGATTTCATTATGTTTTTGCTATGTATGTCCGTTGTGTGCATACTTAGTACATCGTTTTACATGACATTTCACGCTATGTATGTTCATCATACTTAGTGCATTTGTTTTTCATCACATGCTATGTATGTTCATCATGCTTAGTACATTTTTCATCACATGCTTACATTTTGGGTATGACATTTGGTTTGTTTAAGTGGGACCATATACATTCATTAACTTTGATCACGCCGCTCGTTAGTAGGTGGTGGTACCATAGGAATTGACAACTCCCGTTCCTGACATCCTGGGTATGTTTGGATGGAAGGAATGACCGAATTCGATTAAACATAACACAGATAAACCTTTAATTTGTTTAAAGGTTTATCACCACAGTCGCAAGGCTTGGATGTATGCATTTTCACAATACCGCATGAATGTTTGTATTCAGTGTAGCATGCATTTTCCACAAAACATAACATTGATTTAAACCAAGTTTTACTTCAATACATTGTTTTGTGCATTTTTACCTATGGTTTAGTTGATACATATTTCACTTGGCATACATGACATTTTGTTTATACATTACTTGATTGACACTTGACATAGACATTTTGATATTGATAATACGCATTTCATGGTCTACATTTTAACATAAACATTCTGAAGTAATTTTCACAAAGACATTTGACAAATGGTTTAGACATGGGCATTTACATTGGTGGTTTGTTTAGGTAAGTGATTTAAGTGACGAGACGTGTGTAATGTGATACAAGCATGGTGGATACGCCGCTGGTACTTCCTATATATAAGTGCTTGTACTATATTACATGTCGTAGCGTTATTTAAATCATTTAATTTGGATTTATACATTTTTTTACAAATAACATTTTTTTCACAAGACATTGTTTTACAAAACAGTTTATTTTATACAACTTATTTTACTTGGTTATTTATTTAACCACACATATTTCTTTTTATTTATACATATCATCCGATTTTATCGCTCTTCAAATGGTTTACAAAACAAAACAATTTGCAAGGTTCATGACTGAATTTTCTTAAACATTTTCCTAAACATAAGTCGTGAATCCTATTTTCACAAATCCTATGTATCTCACAGGCATTTTTATGCTGACGTACCTATTTTCACATGTGTTTCAGGAGCTAATGCATAGGACGTTCGTGATAGCTAGGGTGGACGTGGGCCTTAGTGACAATAAAATGGAGCTAGATTAGTTAAAACTTGTTATGTACTTTTGTTTCTTTTATTTTAAGACAATGTAACTTGTTGGTTCTTGTTTTGAAACAATATATTCCACCCTTGGGTGATGAATAAAATATTATTTAATTACCATGGTTGTGGAACAATAATTCTGTTACAACACTCCCCGACGTTTCCGCCATGATTTGATGTTTTACGTGGTCGGGGTGTGACAATGTCTTCCCGGTCTTGACGATCCGGCGACTTGTTCGTCGGACAGGATAGTGATTTACACCCTTTCTTTTTCATTTTGTGGCGTTCGTTACCCATTGTCACCGTTTAAGCTGAGCCTTCTCAAACACTATGGGATTCACTTTTGTTGGCCAATGTGATCATTCCTTGAAGAATAGATGATACAGAAAGCCAAAACTAGTTCTCAACAGTTGATCCACAATAAGCTATGCTGAAAAAGTTCCCTCCAATGGCAGTGTTTCTAACAACTGATGATACTAAAGACTGTTCTACTCAACAACTGTTCCTCTAAAGACTGCTGGTTACAAAGACTAATGAAGACCTATCAATGGCTGATTATTAAAGCCCTGTTGAAGTCCAAGTACTACTGAATCAAAGGCCTGATCAACCTAGAGGAAAGCACTGCTCAACAACATCAGGCTTAAGCATCAACAGTGGATAGAAGCATCGATGTTTAGTGTATCAGCACTTCAATGTAACAGTGTTTGTTTATTATCAGTGTTTAG
The DNA here is from genome assembly GCF_002127325.2 of Helianthus annuus. NCBI lineage: Eukaryota > Viridiplantae > Streptophyta > Magnoliopsida > Asterales > Asteraceae > Helianthus > Helianthus annuus. The sequence goes on from NC_035439.2 coordinate 82,380,574, forward strand.
AGGTTGTTAGATGGCACTGTCTAGGTGACGTCAGCTAAGATGCTTAGTGGTTAGATTTGTACTATAAATAGAACGATACATGTACTGTTCTATTTGCTCTTTGCACACACTCATCTTGTACGAACAACTAGTGAGCTCAGGCTGAGGAGGAGTTTAGTATTCATGCATGAAATAGTTGAACCTTTGTAATTCAATTCAATCTTTCGACTAATGAAAACATGTGTGATGAAAACTATCTCTCTTTGATTGTGTTATAAAATTTTACTTTCATTTCCGCTGCAATTGTTCTCTAATTTATCTTCTTCCATTTAATCACTTTGTTTAAAACAACACAATCAGGACACACTCAAATCCTAACAGGTTCACGTTTGAGAAGAGAAAAGATAGCGTTTCCCTGCCTTGTTACTCCTTCATGCCTACTTCCACTTACACTAAGGAATAAAGAAACGATTTATCTTCGTTTCTCCATTATTATTATTGGAGCCCCTTCCTACCAGGGATCCTGCTGCTGCTATCGAGGACGACGTTCCTTCCTTGTCTGGTGTAGAGGAGGTGTTGCGGAAGCGTATGTGTGAGAACTCTACACGTGCCTTCAACTTTTCTGAGGGCATCTTGGGGATGGGAGGTTTGAGTCCCTGTTATCCGACTCGCCCTAAGTTCTCCTTTGATGGTGTTTTGGCTAGGTCTTGTTGTTTGGAATTTCCATACTGTTTGTTTTATTATTCTTGTGTCACACCCTGTCTTTTGCGGAAGCGTATGATGTGTGACTAGCTTGTTATCATTGCATTCGATCATAATAAACAACTACATGATTTAAAACGATGTTCATCCATTCGGAAAAATTTTGAGGATCACAAACACTTGTCATTTAAGTTTTAAAACACAACCTTCATCTAGGTTACAATTCAACAAAAGTGGATGACATCTAAACTTGTAGTCTACTTCTAGTTACAACACTTGCGCCCAAGATCCATCCTGTCACCTGAAATACATGTAATTTTGGAAAACATCAACATAAAGTTGAGCGAGTTCATGCGTTTTGCATACCGAGTATGAAAACATGGTATGTATCTTGTATAAATAAAGTATTCTTGCAAAAATCAAGTTTTCTTGTGTACACCACGTACTAATTGAATGTTTGTACAAAGACATTTCGGCATGTGAGGACATATGGAGCATTAGTGTTGGCTCCTTTAAGGCATGTGAGGACTTATGGAGCATTAGTGTTGGCTCCTTTAACTATGTCGATTACCCTCGACTGTGTCGATTAACCTCGACTGTGTCAATTTCCCTTGACTGTGTCGATTACCCTCGACTGTGTCGATTTACCTCGACTGTGTCGATTTACCTCGACTGGGACACCGAAGCACTCAAGAGGTCACATAAGGACCATGAGTGGGGCTCGGCCGTACCCGTTAGATCTAACCCTCGTCCCTAATTACTGAATGTTTTTAATGGCTTGGTACTAGTTTTCACCAAGACTTTATGGCATTTTTAGTATTAAGTCTATGCTCACATGATCTAGTAATTTCTAGGCATTTCTTAAAGCACATCATACTTGGTTCTCGTTCTCACCAAGTGTGCTTCTCGTATTTTTGTATTCTCGATTCGTATTGCACTCGGTACTCGTTCTCTCCAAGAGTGCTTCTTGTATTTTTACTACTTGTAAAAAAATTATAATATTTGTAACATGTATTTCACCCCCGAGAGTTATAAAACCAAAAACAGTTAAAGAAAAGGGGGAGCATGAACTCACAACTTTGCGTTCCTGCGTCGTAAACTTCACCGGAGTTGCTTATCTAGCGTCGTGACCTAAACGCGTTTTATTAACGTTAGTCACTAGACTTGTATCGCACAAGTGCAAGTCACTATCTTTTGTATTTGTGTTCTTGTGTTAAAAATATTTATATTTTTAACTATTTGTCTTATATCATTTTCTCAAAAATAAATATACGTATCTTGTATTTTGCACCCGAATTATGTATTTTGTCCAAGTAATATATTTTCATAAATATATCCTCTTGTATGTGTCTAAGCATGTTGTATGTGTATTTTCATGTTTATACTCCTCATGAGTATTTAGTGTATCTTTACGTCTCAATACGCTAGCACGTATAACACATACTATATTCACTTAGCACAAAAGTTGGTGATAAAATAATATATATTTTTCTCTCAAAAATATACATATTTATATCCACTTTTATTTTTGAAGAAATCCTCATTTCTTATCACCAAAAATTAGGGAAACCTTGGTAATACCTTTAAATACATTTTTAGGGAATAAGTTCTTCAAAAACTTATATTTTTCTAAGAGTCAAAATTTATAAAAATTTTGACAGAGTTTCCCCTAAAAATGGAGGTTTCCCATGTTTTCAAAACATGTGTTTATTTTCTTTTAAATCGTCAACAATCATCAACAACAATTATCAACAATAATCATCAACAACAATTATCAACAATAATCATCAACAACAATTATCAACAATAATCATCAACAACAATCACTAATTTTCCCCATTTCATGAACTTGCATATTTACAAAAATGTGTAGTAATTTACTAGCACATTTAGTAAGTCTTGTTATCTTTAAAAATAAGTTTAATTTCTTAAAAAAAACTTTATTTTTAAAGAATATGAAGTTCCACAACTTCTAGTCGGTTTTTACGAAAATTATTTCTTTGTTAAAACTTTTGTTACACTAGTGTTCGCACACTTGTTTGATCACAAAAAATCACTTTTGTTTGTGTAAGATCCGGATTAGAACATGTGATTTCTTTTGACGCTTGGTCTTTTGAAAATACCAGTTGTGGACACATAGATCGGCTAGTTTTAGACACTATTTCATAAGTAAAAATACTTTTACACAAGTTCATGTTTCTTGTGTGGTAGAGTTTCACCTTTTAACCCTTGCACCATTTCAAACAAGCTTATGTCAAGATCCATGATCTTAACCAAACAGGGTTAAATGATGATCCGAGCTACCACAACGTAGACCGGGCCTAAATAATCACAAATTTCAATTACTACAACATTTACACAACTAGTGAGCTTTTAACCATCATTTTTCATGTTTTTAGTAGACTTTAATGCACCATTTTGTAAGATTTCGAGTTTTAATCATTACACATCACATTAACCACTTCAAAATAGCTCAAGAATGTGTTTTAAGCAACATACCACTAGCTCGAGGCTAGGGAAGTATCTAGACGCGAATGTGGTGGATAAAAGCTAGAGAAAGAGGTCCTTCGAGCTCCGAGTGCACCAAGCTTTCTTATGCGTGACACTTGACACTTGTATGATGTTGGAATGTGAAGAACAAAATCGAAAAATATGATGGATGATCAAGGGGTGTTCGGCCGAAAGTTTTTGAGGGAGAGGAGAGAGTAGTTTTGTGGTGTTGGGTGGTGAATTGTTTAGTGTGCCATCTTAAGGTATTTATAGACATTCCATATGGCATATTCCTGGCATATTCCTGGCATATTCCTGGAATATTCCTAGCATATTCCTGGCATATTCCTGGAATATTCCTAGCATATTCCTGGCATATTCCTGGCATATTCCTGGAATATTCCTAGCATATTCCTAGCATATTCTTTGGAATATTCCTAGCATATTCTTTGGAATATTCCTAGCATATTCCTAGCATATTCCTGGAATATTCTTAGCATATTCCTAGCATATTCCTGGAATATTCCTAGGTTTTCTGCGTTGTCTGCGTTTTGCAGTGTAAGCACTGTGTCGCGTAAGAACACACGGTACGTGCTTAAACTTGAAAAAAATAACGTTTTTAAGCGTTTTAATTTATTTTTCAACACGAACCTGATTAAAATAAAATTTTAATCATAACAGAATATTTGTGGGATTAAATATTATCCGGGCGGCCATCAACGTTCGTTTCGCAGTTTTGTCGCAATTAGTTCTGCTCTTAAAGTGTGTTTCGGGTGCTTTTTAGTGCTTATTTTTGCTTTCATATAGCATATATATTAAACCCTTGTATGTACTCTTAGGTTTTAATGTATTCTTGTTATTGGACCTACACCTAGGCTCCAATTTTATTGTCTGACTGCTTTCTGCAGTTCCGTTGACACAGTGTGTCTTACCGGTGAGTTTACTAATATTTTTGACGCAACGCTCTCGTTTTTGCATAAAGCAATATTTTGTAGTATAAAACGTACATGAATTCACTTGTATGGAATTCAGAAACTTATTTCTCTTGTAAACTAGATCATGTATGTTCATTAAGGCACAGATCACTGTTCATTTAGTGTACGGAATGTACGGAAAAGTGACGGTTGTCACAGTCTCCCCCCGTTAAAAGAATTTCGTCCCGAAATTCAAGCGATGCCATCGGTCGTAGGGGAGTTGTGAAACCAATATGGTCACTTATATTTGAAACACGTCTTTGTGTTCTCATGTCATGTATTTTATCATGCTCAAGTAAATCAATCATGTCTTTTCTGCATTTTGTGGACTCTTGGTCCGACACCTCAACAGGTTGTATAGTATATCATTGACGTGAATCTTATTTGTGGGAACTATGACTGTTCCTTGCGTCAGACTCCTCTAAAGACTAGACACATGAATGTGTCGCGATCACTACTGATCTTTTTCTGGAAGCTTCATCTTGTGAACAATGGTTCTGATCCCTACACCGGGGATTCAATCTTTTCGTTTTCCAATTCACACTACGCCCTTTCTAGGCGCGGCTCTCAATTTAGTCGTGCTTCTTGTCTCAAATTCTTACGATTTCTGCCTCTCATCGGCGTAATCTTTCTGTGTTCTGCGGGCTGTCTTGATATAATCGCATATATGAACGACCTTGCCTCTAGATTTTTCCTGGACCATCTCGGCCAGTTGATCCATTATTCCCGGTCTCCGTTCAACACAACGGGAATTGACTCATTACGTTCCATCTAAAGCTTTACACAAAGCGGTTTAGACGGCGGCGTGATAAATACTGTTGTAGGAAGACTCTACTAAGGGTAAGTGAGTGTTCCAACTTTTTATCAAAGTTTATCACACAAGCACGCATCTTGTTCATACAGTCTGCATCGTTCAACAACTCAGTTCATATTCGAGTTCTTACGATCATCGGTGTGCTGCAATCCCTTGCGATCAGTAAAGATCGTGCAACGTTTTCTTTCAGGTAATAACGCCCAGTTTGCTGCGCGCAATGACTGTACCTATCTCAAGGGTTCTTCTCATGATTCCTTAATCAATGTGCCACGTATGTAATGTCGTGGTCTTGTTGCATCGGCGTACAATCGAGACTTTGTCGAGAGGCGTCACATAATTGCAACTCTAGCTCCTTAGCTCTTGGTTGCAGGGTTGGCATGAATCTCGTTCTTATCCATCATGGATCTGAAAGTTCTCACTTCGCGAATTCGAAATCCGCTTTTCGTCATCATAGCGCTTAACTGTTCTTTCTCTAAGAGTTGCAAGGTAAATTGCAGTTGTTGCTCACGACCTTCCTTGGTCATTGGCCATATGAGAATGTAGTCAATAAGTATATGGCTTATCTAGGTATGGCTTACACGTTCGATTTCATGAGGTCCATGAATATTGTCGATGCATGTGTTAGGCCAAATGGTACGACAAGGAACTCGTAACTTCCAAAGCGAGTCCTAAAGGTCGTTTCAGGGACACTTCCTTCTGGTATACACAGTCATGGACATCCTGTCCTCAAGTTGATCCTTGGGTGGCAACTAGGATCTTATGATTTTGTCTGTTTATGTTGCCAGTCGTTGGCAAAGGATTCTGATTCTCAATTCTCAGGAATTTACGCAAAATGGAACTGCCAACTTTCTCCTCATATCCCTAACTAAAGGTGTCATGTCCTTAACTTCCTCTGTCTGGTAGCTCTTGCAGTTACGTCCGGAGCTCATGCTTTACGGACGAAGTTAGTCGGTAAGACATTATTCGACACTGGTGCTGCTCTTGGCACGTGGTTTATCCTAAACTTCTCTTGACGCTGCGAAGGGGCATTTCTGGCAAGTCTTTTGAAAAGGCTACTAGAACTTCTTCCATCGCGGGGATGTTCCCAGGTTCTGCAGTCTACTCAGAGGCATTTCTATGCCTCTTCGACCAATGAAGGATGTCGTAGATCTGCCGCCTTATGGGGTCTAGCATCCTTGCGCCTATTACACTAAAGTTGGGTTTCATCATTCGCACGAGGGATGCGTCTGATTTTCTCGTATTGACGACTTCAGCTGCATACTTGGATTTCCGATCCATGCTGATTATTATGACCTCACGAGTCAATGGTAACAGAAGGTTACGGCCCTCTGAGTGCCTAATCACGATCCTTAATCGCTTCGACTGTTTAAGCTATCCTTCTATATGCCCATTTCTAAAGAATACGGGACGTCTATCTTACTTGAGACTAGGCCAAGAAGTTTCTTAAGTTCTAAGCATGCAAGGTTAAGGTTGATGCCAGTATTAGAAATAGATGCATAAGGGTGGTTAATAGGGAACGTACCCGTAACCGCATCTGGATCCTAGCGTGGTTCACGAGTTTCGATCGTGAAAACCCTTCCTTGCTTGTTTCTTCTTTGGGCAATCTTTCCTAAAGTGCCCTGCTTCACCACATTTGTAGCAACCGGGTATTCTCTTATTTCTTCCATCTGGGTCCTTCGCCCAACAGGCGTCCCTTTTGTGCCCTTCTTTTCCACACTTTCCACACCTAGGCTTCAGACATCGACCTTTATGGTGAAAAGTGCATTCTCTGCACCTCGGCTTAGTCCCCGAGTAAACATTACCACCTGCCCTATTAATGGCTCCATCAGTGCTCCTGCCATGTGGCGAATTCACTTTCTTTCTTTTGTTTGCTTTAGAGCTTCCATAGTTGAGTTGGGTGCTCATCTTTAGGTTTGAGGACTTCCTCTTCTTGTTGCTTGACGACTCCACATGAGTCTCTTTCTTGTTATCCTCAGATTCCGAAAATTTTCCCGCACGTAGAGCCTCTTCAGTAAGGGTGACACTCATATCGATAGCCTCTGCGATGGTTGAGGGTTTTGAGGTAGTAACCATGCCCCTAATCTGGGGTGCAAGTCCCCAAATGAATCGTTCTATCCTCTTGAATTCCGGTTTGACTAGGTAGGGGACGACCCTAGACAAGTCGTGAAATCGCTGGACGTATTCAGGAATCTTCGGTCCGTCCATTTTCAAATTCCAGAACTCCACCTCAAGCTTCTGGATTTCAGTCCTAGAACAGTATTTCTTTTCCATCATTTCCTTGAGCTCGTCCCAGCTCAGTGCATAAGCAGCATCTGCACCAAGGGTCTGAACCTGAAGGTTCCACCATGAGAGTGCGCCATCCAGAAATAACCCTGAGATATAGGTAACGCTTTGTTGGGGTGAACAGTTACTCATTCTTAGAACTGAGTCCGTCTTTTCTGTCCAACGAACAAATGCAACGGCACCTCCTGTGCCATCAAAATTCAAAGGCTTGCAGTCCAGGAACTGTTTATAGGTGCAGCCAGTTGGAGGGTTATTCTCACTCGTGCCATTGATGTGCTTAGAGCGGAGGGCTTCATGTCGTGCAATTGCCTGCGAGATGCATTCTTGCAGCTCGGCTTCTGTTCTTGGTAGCGTACTGGTGTTTGTGTCTCGCCTGGGCGGCATTCCCTTCTGCCAAAACGGTATGAAGTAGGTTAGGCAACATTCCAGGTGTCTATGAGGTACATAGCACCATAAGCCATTATGTAATCACCCAATTTCACATGTATACATAAATACTCAATGTATGAGCGGGAAACAGTTACTGAGCCTTCACTTAGGCTTGCCAACTTGGCTTAAAACGAACTTGAGGTTACATTGCCTCGGTCATTTAGGTTTCAGTTATTTCCCGCTACATTGGTTTTCTTAGGTTTTTGGCTTTACTGGGGCGTACATTTTCCCTTAGAGGGGGTTGCTCGTGTATGGGTGATAGAGAGTGCAAAGTCGCTGAATCTCTTGAATGTTTCTCATCTTCACTTGCTTAAATGTCGTTTTCCTCAAACGTCTCGTACGCAGGTAGAAGTGTCAGTCACGAAGTAGGCTGAGACAGGCTTCCTACTTTCTTACGTGCTAAAGCACTGATCTATGTGATGTTCTACCAGATGAAGGTGAGGACACCTATATATTGAATTTGGTGTGGTTTTCATTAGCTCGACCCGTAGAGTCCACCAGGATTTCTGTGCACTACAAGTCGTTATTACGTGGGCCCCCGTAATAATAAATTGTCTTGCACAGTTACCCCAATTTTCTCTCGTCCAAGCAGATGACTGATCTAGGAGGGGACACTACTGTCCTTACACTCCTTGCCATGGAAAGGACCATTGCGGAGGTCCATGCGCTAACATTCGTTACTGTTATGCGCGTATAGGCACGATGATTAGATGGAATAGGAATGGAGAGAATTCCTAGTAGTTGGAGGGGCACCTTCGTGATGAATACTTCATCTTCCTTTTCTAGTCAAGTATGTTGTCAATTTTGCTTCACATAATCCGGAGGGATCTCGTCCCGTTGATTAAGAGTTCGTTCAAGGTCGCCGCCTCTGCCTCGTCATCACCACCGTAGTTTGGCATCTTCACGTTCGAGAGGGAAGAGCAGCCATCTCCTACGGAAGTAAGCTCAGAGTCTTGTCTGGTAATCACTCCCAGCCACGAGCTTTGCAAAGGACGCGAGGTCGATAGCTTCATCGTGCGAGTCACGTACCGTAATAGGAGTCGGAGTCGAAAGAATTTTATTCACATCAATAATCATTCCGTACACTTATTCGTATGCATGAATACAAATAACAAATATGCTACTTAGCATAATCAAGTAACTTAATGCATTATACCACGTATAACTCTCGTTTTGGGGGGGGGGGTCATTTTGTCAAGTCTAACTTTTGTAGACTATGCCTTGGTTGGCACCTTACTCTATGGGTATTCCTCACTAATGTCCTTGCCTTGTCTTTTCTTTGAAAAGTGTCTGACTCGTGGATCTTGGCGCTTTCGTGAATGCAATGAAAACCATTTTGTAAAATGTTTTTGTGAAAGCACTTTAGTGATTGTAGTCTAGACTCGAGAAGGAATCCTAGTTCACTACAACCTGGCTCTGATACCAAACTGTCACACCCTGTCTTTTGCGGAAGCGTATGATGTGTGACTAGCTTGTTATCATTGCATTCGATCATAATAAACAACTACATGATTTAAAACGATGTTCATCCATTCGGAAAAATTTTGAGGATCACAAACACTTGTCATTTAAGTTTTAAAACACAACCTTCATCTAGGTTACAATTCAACAAAAGTGGATGACATCTAAACTTGTAGTCTACTTCTAGTTACAACACTTGCGCCCAAGATCCATCCTGTCACCTGAAATACATGTAATTTTGGAAAACATCAACATAAAGTTGAGCGAGTTCATGCGTTTTGCATACCGAGTATGAAAACATGGTATGTATCTTGTATAAATAAAGTATTCTTGCAAAAATCAAGTTTTCTTGTGTACACCACGTACTAATTGAATGTTTGTACAAAGACATTTCGGCATGTGAGGACATATGGAGCATTAGTGTTGGCTCCTTTAAGGCATGTGAGGACTTATGGAGCATTAGTGTTGGCTCCTTTAACTATGTCGATTACCCTCGACTGTGTCGATTAACCTCGACTGTGTCAATTTCCCTTGACTGTGTCGATTACCCTCGACTGTGTCGATTTACCTCGACTGTGTCGATTTACCTCGACTGGGACACCGAAGCACTCAAGAGGTCACATAAGGACCATGAGTGGGGCTCGGCCGTACCCGTTAGATCTAACCCTCGTCCCTAATTACTGAATGTTTTTAATGGCTTGGTACTAGTTTTCACCAAGACTTTATGGCATTTTTAGTATTAAGTCTATGCTCACATGATCTAGTAATTTCTAGGCATTTCTTAAAGCACATCATACTTGGTTCTCGTTCTCACCAAGTGTGCTTCTCGTATTTTTGTATTCTCGATTCGTATTGCACTCGGTACTCGTTCTCTCCAAGAGTGCTTCTTGTATTTTTACTACTTGTAAAAAAATTATAATATTTGTAACATGTATTTCACCCCCGAGAGTTATAAAACCAAAAACAGTTAAAGAAAAGGGGGAGCATGAACTCACAACTTTGCGTTCCTGCGTCGTAAACTTCACCGGAGTTGCTTATCTAGCGTCGTGACCTAAACGCGTTTTATTAACGTTAGTCACTAGACTTGTATCGCACAAGTGCAAGTCACTATCTTTTGTATTTGTGTTCTTGTGTTAAAAATATTTATATTTTTAACTATTTGTCTTATATCATTTTCTCAAAAATAAATATACGTATCTTGTATTTTGCACCCGAATTATGTATTTTGTCCAAGTAATATATTTTCATAAATATATCCTCTTGTATGTGTCTAAGCATGTTGTATGTGTATTTTCATGTTTATGCTCCTCATGAGTATTTAGTGTATCTTTACGTCTCAATACGCTAGCACGTATAACACATACTATATTCACTTAGCACAAAAGTTGGTGATAAAATAATATATATTTTTCTCTCAAAAATATACATATTTATATCCACTTTTATTTTTGAAGAAATCCTCATTTCTTATCACCAAAAATTAGGGAAACCTTGGTAATACCTTTAAATACATTTTTAGGGAATAAGTTCTTCAAAAACTTATATTTTTCTAAGAGTCAAAATTTATAAAAATTTTGACAGAGTTTCCCCTAAAAATGGAGGTTTCCCATGTTTTCAAAACATGTGTTTATTTTCTTTTAAATCGTCAACAATCATCAACAACAATTATCAACAATAATCATCAACAACAATTATCAACAATAATCATCAACAACAATTATCAACAATAATCATCAACAACAATCACTAATTTTCCCCATTTCATGAACTTGCATATTTACAAAAATGTGTAGTAATTTACTAGCACATTTAGTAAGTCTTGTTATCTTTAAAAATAAGTTTAATTTCTTAAAAAAAACTTTATTTTTAAAGAATATGAAGTTCCACAACTTCTAGTCGGTTTTTACGAAAATTATTTCTTTGTTAAAACTTTTGTTACACTAGTGTTCGCACACTTGTTTGATCACAAAAAATCACTTTTGTTTGTGTAAGATCCGGATTAGAACATGTGATTTCTTTTGACGCTTGGTCTTTTGAAAATACCAGTTGTGGACACATAGATCGGCTAGTTTTAGACACTATTTCATAAGTAAAAATACTTTTACACAAGTTCATGTTTCTTGTGTGGTAGAGTTTCACCTTTTAACCCTTGCACCATTTCAAACAAGCTTATGTCAAGATCCATGATCTTAACCAAACAGGGTTAAATGATGATCCGAGCTACCACAACGTAGACCGGGCCTAAATAATCACAAATTTCAATTACTACAACATTTACACAACTAGTGAGCTTTTAACCATCATTTTTCATGTTTTTAGTAGACTTTAATGCACCATTTTGTAAGATTTCGAGTTTTAATCATTACACATCACATTAACCACTTCAAAATAGCTCAAGAATGTGTTTTAAGCAACATACCACTAGCTCGAGGCTAGGGAAGTATCTAGACGCGAATGTGGTGGATAAAAGCTAGAGAAAGAGGTCCTTCGAGCTCCGAGTGCACCAAGCTTTCTTATGCGTGACACTTGACACTTGTATGATGTTGGAATGTGAAGAACAAAATCGAAAAATATGATGGATGATCAAGGGGTGTTCGGCCGAAAGTTTTTGAGGGAGAGGAGAGAGTAGTTTTGTGGTGTTGGGTGGTGAATTGTTTAGTGTGCCATCTTAAGGTATTTATAGACATTCCATATGGCATATTCCTGGCATATTCCTGGAATATTCCTAGCATATTCCTGGCATATTCCTGGAATATTCCTAGCATATTCCTGGCATATTCCTGGCATATTCCTGGAATATTCCTAGCATATTCCTAGCATATTCTTTGGAATATTCCTAGCATATTCTTTGGAATATTCCTAGCATATTCCTAGCATATTCCTGGAATATTCTTAGCATATTCCTAGCATATTCCTGGAATATTCCTAGGTTTTCTGCGTTGTCTGCGTTTTGCAGTGTAAGCACTGTGTCGCGTAAGAACACACGGTACGTGCTTAAACTTGAAAAAAAATAACGTTTTTAAGCGTTTTAATTTATTTTTCAACACGAACCTGATTAAAATAAAATTTTAATCATAACAGAATATTTGTGGGATTAAATATTATCCGGGCGGCCATCAACGTTCGTTTCGCAGTTTTGTCGCAATTAGTTCTGCTCTTAAAGTGTGTTTCGGGTGCTTTTTAGTGCTTATTTTTGCTTTCATATAGCATATATATTAAACCCTTGTATGTACTCTTAGGTTTTAATGTATTCTTGTTATTGGACCTACACCTAGGCTCCAATTTTATTGTCTGACTGCTTTCTGCAGTTCCGTTGACACAGTGTGTCTTACCGGTGAGTTTACTAATATTTTTGACGCAACGCTCTTGTTTTTGCATAAAGCAATATTTTGTAGTATAAAACGTACATGAATTCACTTGTATGGAATTCAGAAACTTATTTCTCTTGTAAACTAGATCATGTATGTTCATTAAGGCACAGATCACTGTTCATTTAGTGTACGGAATGTACGGAAAAGTGACGGTTGTCACATCTTGTGTTTATCCTTTAGTGCAGAGACGTCTTTATGGAACTTGATGCAGGCTGATGTGAGGGGTGTGTCCTTTGTGGTTGAGGGTGTTGAGAATCAGGAAATGGGTGTTGTTCTTGGGGGTGAGACCCCTAATGTTGAGGGTTCGGATGTTGAGGTGATCCCTGGGGATGGGACTCCTTCCCCTAAGGGGCTTCCCCCAAAGAGTCGGAGGGTTCTCAAAATTCTACCCAGATTGAAGACATAAGTAGTGGTGACGAAGATCTAGAGACCCGACTGTCTCAAAAATGCAAGCCTGATCTGGATGTGGGTACAAGTGAGGCTATTCCTGAGGTCCGGAATATTCACTTCAGGTTGCAAAGTGCTAGCAACAAGAAATCCCAGCCTGTTTCCCAGACCATGTCCTAGGCCCTTCCTGTTAGTATCAAAGGCTCTTTATCTAAACATTTGAAGGTTCTTCGGCCGTCCTCTAGCCTTGTCTAGGGACCACTTCTTATAAGTTAGTTGTGAGATTTTTCCTTTGTTCTTGTGTAGTTCTAGACCTTTTATTCTCTTCCCCCCTCTCTTTTTTGTTGTTGCAGGGAAGTTTGAAAGCTCCAATTGCTATCACGACTTTTTCTGATCCCTTGAAGACTAAGAAGGAGGTTCCGGAAGTGAGTGTAGTGCCTACTGAGGCTACTGTCCATGCTTCTCCTACTCAGGCTTCCAGTCAGAGTAGATTTCAGCTCCCTTCTTCGTTCCGGGTCCGGACTCCTTTGGCACCTTTGTTTGCCGAGGGTTGTCCTCCTCCTTATGTTGCTAACTGAAAGATAACTTCTTCTTCCATTATTAACATAGGGGAGATGACCCGGGACTTCATGTCACATGCTCTTCCTCCTTCTCAAAGGTTTATGAAGATTGCGTTGGATCCTAAGAACTTTAAAGACCAGTACTGTATGGCTATATGTGAGAGCTTCTCTCGGGGTGCTGGCATGTTGCGACGTGTTCCGACACTAAAGGAAGATAACAAGGACTTGGAGGATCGCTTGAAGACTTCACAAACCATTGCTGCAGAACTTCAATGCCGCGTAGTGAATGCTGAGAGAGGTCTTTTGGAGAAGGGGATATGTTCCCCTTTTACTCTTTTCCTTTTGTTGTCATACATTTTCCCTTGTTGCTAGAGTTGTGTTTTTCTTATACTTTTCTTGTATTCCCTCTCATTGTTTTTCCTATCAACATGTTGGGGCTTTGTTGAAGGAATAGGAGAGGGCTTGGATTGAGGAGCGGGCCAAGTTGATGAGGGAGAGGGAACAATTGGTTGAAGATGTCAACCATTACAAGGCTGCTGCTTCAGTGTCTAGTTCTGATGTGGAAACCTTGTACGCAGAGTTGGGAATTATTCAAGATGATAACCAGAAGCTAGCTGCAAAGCGTCATTGGTTGTTGTCCCAAGGTTTTGGGCGTTTCCTTGCTGCCTTTACCCAATCTCTAGACTTCAAGGATTCGTTGGAGAGAACCTATCAGGTGTACAAGAATGTAGGGTATCAAGCGGGGTTAAAGGATGGATATGGTTTCTCATCCCAAGGCATAAGGAGGAAGGAGACCCCCCGCGCTACAACTCTAAGGCCAAGAAGCAGTTATCCAAGATGCAGGAGGAGTTCAATGGTCAAACCCCTGCTCTTCTTGTTAAACTGTCTGATAACCCTCTCATGTCTCTCCAAGAACTGAAGTTTGCTGATCCCACTTCCGGTGATTCTCCTTCCGGAGGTTCTTCTCCTTGATGAACATTAGTAAACAATATTCGATATGGTTGTAACTCTCTAACATTTACTTGCTACTTTGACTTTTACTTATGTGTGATAGGGGTCGTTGTGTTGAGGCCCTCTAGGACTTTCTTAACTGCTGCTACATTTTTGTACCTCGTCGTTGATGTTTATTTCTTAGATGTGGTTTTATATGTGGGTGTTTGTGTGTTGGACTTTTTTTTTGCTGGAACTGTTTGCAGCTGAGGCATAGCACCTGTGCTCTGGAGAAACTCTAGTGCCCCGGTGTTCTAGGCTTTTGGTTCCTGATTTGTAACTTTGGCCATTAGTTGTAAATCATGTTGGGTGGGGTGTTTCCATCCTTGCTTTGTTTGCAATATAGTCTTTTGACTACATTTGGTTTGCAGTTTATATACAAGATACAATTTTTCCAATTTGTGATTGCTCCTTGTTGCAGTAAATTTTGGTTTGTCATTTGGACTAGTCGACTTTGTCCTTGCCCCACGGTCGGGCTATTCGACACGTTTTGCTATGTCTGTGTACACGCGTTTTTTTATATGTATAAGGTTCAGAACCATTGGACACGTCTGTCATGGTGTATTGCCTTGTTATTGGGCCATGTTTTGATAGCCTTTAGGTGTTTGAACAATTATAAACAAACCATCCGTTACCATTACTTGGAGTAATATTCCGGTACATGTTTTTGTTCAAAATACATGCATAATACAAAAAGAGAGAACCTATTTCTTCATTGCTAGCCTCACAAAACGACCATTTTACTCCATGTCTTTTTCTTGTTCCCTCGTCCCCGCTTCTTGGGGCGATCTTTCATACATAGTACTTCCTAAGTTGCATCAGGTTCCACGTTCTTGGAACCTCTTTCCCTTGGAGTGTTTCCAATTTGCAAGCACCTTTTCCATTTGCCCACTTGATCCTGTAGGGCCCTTCCCACTTGGGTCCCAACTTTCTGGTGTTTTCTTGCAAACTTGCCTCATTGTCCCTCGAGACCAGATCCCCTGGGACCAAGTTCAGCTTCTTCATTCTGGCACTATAGTATTTTTCCATCTGCTTCTTGTATCCTCTTTCTCGTATTTCCGCAATCTCCCACCTTTCTTCTAGTAGGTTGAGGTATGTCCTGAGGTCATGCTCATTTTCTGCTTCTCTCAACTTCATTCTTGTTGTGGGAGAGCCGATCTCAACTTGGATGACTGTCTCGGTTCCATAGGTCAAGCTAAAAGGGATTTTTCCATTGGAGATCTTAGGAGTCATCATGTATGCCCACATGACATATGGTAGTTCTTCCAGCCAGCCATATTATTTTCATCCCAACCTTCCTTTCATCCCCGTAATGAAACTTTGATTGGCTCTTTCCACTAACCCGTTGCTTTGTGCATGGGTGATGGATGTGAAGACTTGTTGTATGTACATTTGTTCACACCAAGGCCTGAAAGGTTTTCCTGTAAACTGGACTCCATTATCACTGGCTAGCTCTAGAGGGACCCCAAATCTATAGATGATGTTATCCAGGACAAATCTCTTCATTTGTTCACCCATGATCTTTGCCAGAGGCTTGGCCTCTACCCACTTTGTGAAATAGTCAATGGAAACCACCACAAACTTGACCCCTCCTGGGCCTTCCGTGAAAGGCCCTATAATATCAATGGCCCATTTCTAGAACAACCATGACATAGAGACTGGAACCATGGGGTGTTTGTGTCGGTGGGTTAGTGGGGCATGAACTTGACAGTTGTCACACTTCCTGATCTTCTCTAGGGCGCTATCACACATGTGATTCCCGTAGAATCTGGCGTTCATTGACAGTGGCAGACCCATAATTATTTTCATCGGGGTGCGGAATATTGTTAATATTTTAGAGCCTTAGGTATATGAAAAAAAATTCAGTTTATATCGGGCCGGTTCGGCTCGGGTCCTGTAAAACAAAAGAATATCAAGCTAAAATTTATATAATCATCAAAAACACCTCAAATGTCGTTACAAACATATTTAAAATGTCGCCCTACGGGTTTTTATTTTTTAAAATCTTTACAAACATCATTTAGAGCTATTTTTCTAAGCAAGTATTTCTCTATATAGCATATATAACTAATTTTTAACATTAAACACTTAAACAATCATCACCAGACTTCATGATTTTTAACTTTAAAATTATGCCCTAGTTTTAATTGTTGATTCCTTGTAACTACCATTTAAACACACTAAACATTAACTAAAACAATAAAATCAGCCAACTAAAGTTTCAAAAAACAACAAAGAACTAAAATTTCAAACATTTTTAATAATTTTATTTCTCCTAAAAATCCAAATAAAACAAGAAAACAACAAAATAATCAAACCATACCTAGAAAGAGTGATGAAGATGCTATTTTCGTGAGTATGGTGGCCATAATTTACTCTTCTCCGGCGGAATCTGAAGTTGTTGTTGATGCCTTATGAAGACCTGTTGTGCGTTGTTGTTGATATCGTGCGTTGATCACAAAACAAAGAACGAGGTGAGAGAAGGGGAAAGGGCGATGGGTTGGGTTATTATATTTTGGTTCAAATGATATTGTTAATTAGGTTAGGTTTGGGTTATGGAGTGTTTATTAGGTGTTAATTAGGTTAAGTGAAAGTTAATTAGTTAAGTGGAAAGTTAATTAGGTTGTATTTAAAAAAAATCAAGGAGTGCGGTCGAGATTTTCCAAGGGATGCGGACAAAAATTTTAAAGGGGTGCGGTTGAGATTTTACCTGGAATTTAGCACTTAATCTTTTTTAAGGGGTGCGCCCGCCCACCTTGGGCATAAGGTGGGTACGCCCATGTTCATTGCCTTGGCTACTGTCTTAGGCCCTGAATGCATCCCACATACACCTTCATGGATTTCTTGGATCACCTAGCTTGCTTCTTCTTCTTCGTCTACACATTTTAGAGACGATCCCAGGTTTGACCTTCGAAATAGTTGGGTATCTATGATTTCATATTGAAGTGCCTTTACTTTTATTTTCCTGGCCAACGCTTCATCCTCAGGGAGAGTTTATTCCCTTAGGAATTCGATAATGGGGGTCATCCAGGACTCCTTTGTTTTTTCAACAGAAGCTATTTCTTTGTGCATGATGGAAGGTGAGGTAAGTACTTCTACTTTCACTTCCTTGGCCAGGTGGTCAAAGGTCACATAAGCTAGCTTACTCACGGCGCCTGCCTTCCTGTTCTTCCATCGAGGCACGTATTCCAGTTTGAAAGTGATGAAGGTTTTAGCGAGTTCCTTCACATGGGTCACATACTAGGTTATCGTATCGTCCTTAGCATCATACTCCCAATTATATTGCTTAACAACCAGTTGTGAATCCGAGTAGGCCTCGATGTTTCTTGCTCTCATTCTCTTGGCCAGTCTTAGCCCGACTAGAAGGGCTTTGTATTCAGCTGTATTGTTAGTGTTCTCGAAGTCTAACCTGATTGCATATATCAACTCGATTCCCTCTGCTTCTTCGCTGGATGCCCCATCAATGTGCTGTTTTCACACCTCATTCTCTTCTTTCCTTTTCTCTTGTTCTTCTAGCTCCTTCCACTTGAGGAGCTCTTTTTTCTCTTCTTCAGGGACCTCCGTGAGGAAGTCTGCCAGGACTTGTCACTTTACGACTGTTCTTGCGTTGTATTCAATGGCGTGTTCCCCTAGCTCTACTGCCCATTTGGCGAGTCGGCCAGAAAGCTCCGGCCTTGTCACTACCTTTTGTAGGGGCTGGTTTGTGAGCAGAACTACCTTGTTTGCTTGGAAATATCTTCTATGTCTTTATGATGCAAATACTAGTGACAACGTCAGTTGTTCCATTGGTAGATATCTCTCTTCTGGCCCTTTAAGCATCCTGCTAATGAAATATATCGGTATTTGTTTGCCTTGTCTTTCCACCATCATGACAACACTAACTGCTGTCTTGGATGCTGATAAATATAATAAGAGGTCTTCCACAGGTATGGGCCTGGCTAGAGTAGGCAAATTACACATGAGCTTCCTCATTTTCTGAAAGGCTATTTCAGCTTCTTGGCTCCCACAAAACTTGTTTATTTGCAAACATTCCTTCAGGACTTTCATAAATGGGAGTGTCTTGTAAGAAACTTTTGATAAGAAGCGATTGAGTGCGATCAATCTTCCTTTTAACTGCTGAATCTCCTTGAGGGACCTTGGGGATCTCATCTCCACGACTGCTTGCGTTTTTTTTCTGGATTGGATTTGATCCATCCTTTGGTCATTACTACTCCCAACAATTTCCCCTCTTTAACCTAAAATAACACTTTCCTGGATTTAACTTCATGTTTACTTCCTGAATGGTTCTGATTGTCTCTGCCACGTCTTCTCGCATAGCAGCCTTTGTGAGGTTTTTAATAACAGTGTCATCCACAGAGACCTCCAGGTTTCGCCCCAATTGGTCCTTGAAAAGTGTGTTCATGAACCTCTGGTAGGTCGCTCCCGCATTCTAGAGCCCGAACGAAATCTTGGTGTAGCAGAAGGTCTCTTCATCTGTTACGAATGCCACTTTCTCTTCATCTTCCAGGGACATTTGAATCTAGTGGTACCCCTTGTATGTGTCCAAGAAAAACTTTAGGGGGTACTTAGCCAGCGAGTCTATTTGGACATCAGTATCTGGAAGGGGATAATAGTCCTTCAGTCATGCTTTGTTCAGATCCTTGTAGTCCACGCACATTCTCCACCCTCCATCCTTTTTACTTACCATCACTGGGTTAATGACCCAGGTAGGATACCTAACTTCTTTCACGATGCCAGCCCTAAGGAGCTTCCTGGTTTCCTCACATGCTGCTCTCCTTTTATCCGGCCCCATACTTGGTTTTTTTGTTTGACTGGTTTTACCCAACTATGGGTGTTGAGTCGGTGCTCTGTTAAGCTCCTAGGTATGCCGCACATGTCTTCGTGTTGAAACGCGAAGATGTCTATATTGAAGAGCAGTAGCTCCTTGAGGGCTCTTTTACACTTGTCATTTAGATGTGCACCTACTCGTACAACTTGTTACGAGAATCTTTCATTTTGAACCCATTCCTTTATCCCTTCCTCCTTGGACTTCTTTCTAGTCACTCCTTCTGAGACTGATGATACTACTTCATAGGAGGACTTTACCCAAACGAGCCCTCTGGGGGTTTGGAATACAAGGGATCCATGAGGAGCTGAAGCTTGTGCTTGGAGGTCCCCGATTCCCGGTCTCCCTAATATGGCGTTGTACTTCGAGGGTGACCTGATTATGGTGAATACCAGCTCTATGGTTCTTACTCTGTCACCTATGCCCATTGTGAACGGAAGCCTTATCTTCGCTAAAGGGTGCGAAACACTGTTGTTGAAGCCTGTAAGGAGCAAGGAGTCTGTAACAACTCTCACCAAAAATCAATACTTAGGATGTTAATTAGCTATTAAGGAAACCCTAATTAAGATCCCCAGGCGATTCTGCACAAACCCTGAAAGTTTCAGAACAATCAGAATCAGGATCAGGACCCCTAAAACTCAGGGGGGTATTTCCTACTTGATGATTATCCACATAACTCGTTGTAGAAATCTGATTGGTCAAAACCGTCGACTCAGCTAGGCTAGTCCTACGCGTGGCAACACTATAAGAATGAGGTGTCCCTTACGGACCGTAAGGGATAAGGCATACGGTCCGTAAGCATGTCCAAAAATCAGTATAAATAGAAGACATTGGCACTTGAATTCTGTCTTTAGAACGACGTCCAAACTCACTGTGTACGTCGAATTAGAGCAGAAACAATACAAATTAACACACACAATCACGAAGTGCTGCTACGATTCAGGGTATTAATTCGATCGCTGCTACGATTCAACGTCCGATCGATTGTAACTATCCAACGTATGATTAAGTGCTGCTCAAATTGGGTGTGACAGAGTCTTCCTCCAGTCTGTCCCTTCTATCTCTGTCAAACCTGAGGAAGCAATGCTTGTATATCACTTTTACCCCACTTCCCCCGTCTACGTGTATTCGTGCTTCCTTGTGTCCCGCTATCTTTGTTGAAATGTTGAGGGGGTTTCATGTTCCTCTAGGTGAGACATGAGTATAGGTGCTTTCATATAATCTAGGGGTCCCAGCATTCTCGCCTTAACATTATGGGTAGAACTGTGTTAGTCTCTTCTTTTAATCATGTCTACAAAACCCCTTTCGGCTCTTCTATCTTCGCATCGTTCCCCTTCCTGTCCCCTTCTTGTCCCCTCCTTCCCTTATTTCTTTTATCAAATGAGAAAACTTCCCTGTTTTGACTGCCAGTTGAATCTCTCTCTTCAAATACATGAAATTGTCTGTCTTGTGACCACATCCCTTATGAAATTCACAATACTTATTTGGGTTGGCCTTTGGTCTAGGCTTGAGGGGAGGGGGTCTTCGGAAGGAGCTTTTGACTCTTTCTATGGCCAGTATTTCGCTTGGCATCTTGGTCAAAGGGGTGAAACTGTCATGGTAGGGGGCTGGTTTTCTTCCCCAGGGTTTATAAGGGGAGAAAGTACGTCTAGGCTTGTTGTGTTGCGTTTTATCATAAAGAGGTCTCTTTGAGTAAATGGTACCTTTCTCTTGTAGTCAGGGAGTGGCGTTGACTCTCCGGGATCTAGCATCCAGCTTCTTGGCCTTGCTACTGGTGTCCTTTCCCGTGACGAAGGCCCTAACCTTGTCCATGAGGCCGTCAATTGTCTTGGGGAATTCCTCCTCTAGCTTCACAGACAGCTGAGTATGCTTTAACCCATTGATGAAGCTTCTTATCTTCATTACCTCGGGGACTCCCTTTATGTTCATGCACTTCTAGATTAACCTCTCCATATATTCATCCACCCGTTCGTTGTCCCTTTGACGGATATGCAGGATCTCATTAGGGTTCTTGACCACCTTCATCTGCTGGTTGAAATTCCTGAGGAACTTCTCACACAGGTCCTCGTAGTTGTCTATACTTCCTGCCGGAAGACTATCAAACCAAAGACGGGCTCCTTCGTTTAATGTCTGCACAAACATGTGACACCAGGTGGGTATGGACCACTGACCAACTTGACCGGTTCCCCTGAAGGCATGGAGGTGGTCCTTAGGGTCTTTGGTCCCGTCATATCTATCCAGGTGGGTATAGACCACTGACCAACTTGACCAGCTCCCCTGATGACATGGAGGTGGTCTTTAAGGTCTTTGGTCCCATCATATCTATCCAGGTTACTGGCGGTTTGAGTTTTGGAGGCAAAGGTGCCTCGGTATTTCGTCTAGTGAACTTTGAGACTTCTACAAGGTCCTTGGGTAGGTAGGGCTTGTCCAGTACATCATTACCTTCACTTCCGTCATCTTTTTGAACTCTTTTGTCTCCTCCCTCTCTTCCATTATCGGAACTTTTTCTTTAGGTGTCATTTGCTTGAACACCGCCATGAAGGTTGCTAAAGGGTCTAGGTTGGCACTCCTGTCGTGGGAAGAGGTGTACCTTCATTTTGGGGTGTATAAAAATGAGGCTTGACCGTAAACTTTCCTGTCTTTCCATTTTTTCTAAATCATCAAGCTGTCTACGTAACTCATCCTTGTGTCTTGACACAAATTCTAGGGTGATATCAATTTTTTGGATGCCGGTGGCTCCGTGTCGGTGATGTTCTCGAACTCACCGGTGATGTCTTTGACGGTGACCTACTTCACCGCAGTCTGGATCACCTTCGAAGTTTTAGATTTGGGAGGAGGTAGTGTCGTCATCCTGTGTGTCGTCTCTGAGAGAAGATCTTTCTGAACGTAAATGTTCTTGTTGGGATGTCTCTGTTGACAGAGGTCCACGAATGGTGCCAATGTCGAATCCCCTAGCTCCGTTTGATGATTAAAGAGACTCGTCAACGCTCAGAGAGATCTTCCTTTTAGTCTGCAAAACAGAACACCGTTAGTGTAACAACCCGACTTTTAGGGTCATTACTTGTATCTGTCATTCCATGCTTAATTGACTTATACTCTCGAGATTTCGATTATCGCAATGGGTTAACTATTTTAAACTATATTCTACAACGCATTCACAACGCTTATTCAAAACGCAGTTATCGCATTTTAACGATATGTACAACGCATACTATTTACACGCATTTTTATCGCATGTTACATCGCTTGTTAAACTAAACGCTATCGCAACGCAATCTCAACACAAACTCAAAACGCAAATTTACTTTTATGCATCTTAGTTATTATGTGTGTTATTTGTGTGATTACTTGTTTAATGTTATGTGGTTATCTCAATGTAACGCTTATTCGCAACTCGCTTAAACGCAACACAACACTTAACGCACGAAACGAAAGTTGGAGAAGTAACTCGCACAACTAGGCTATCCGGATAAACAACCGATCGAATGGACTACCGCTCGGATGACCATCCACTCGGATGGCCATCCGATCGGATGGTCATTCAACCGGTAGGCCATCCGACACCTCGCACTACTCCACCGTCTCAACTCTCCTCTCACCCTATAAATACCCGTCGTACACGTCCCTATCACTGATGTGACAGCTCCATCCGACCAACTCGCTCCCAGGTCATCCTCAGGCACTTTTCTCTCGATCAAGGCTATTTCGTAAGTATTTCTCCCTAAATCTTGTACTTCCATCATCACTAATCACTTCCCCATCATCTTCTCCATCAAAATCACTGGTTTTCTTTTTGAAATCGTCTGATTTGGACTCCTTGAAGGTGGTTCTCACTCGGTTGCGTAAGCAAACTGTTGTGTGACGTCATCTCATCAAGATTTGTCCAGATCTAAAGGATCTCCAAACTATTCAACACAAATCTCAACAAGATTTCAACATTTCCAACTGTTTTCAAACTTTTTCTTCAACTTTTCTTCACTTTTTACTCAAAACCGATGGAATCTAGACTCATTCAGGCTCTATACACATCCTCTAGTTGAGAGCCGGTCTGAGAACGGATTTCCACAGAAGAGATGACCGATTTACGGGCTGAACATGAAACTCCATCAAGAAAAGCGAATCTGATCGAATAGGGTGATTCCCATCCGATCGAATGAGCTGACTTGGTGTGGTTTCCGTTGTTTGACATGTTGTCACGCCATCTCCGTTAAACTTCAAACTTTTTGACTTAGAAAATTTTACGAAAGTTTTCAAACAATCAGATCGCCCACTCAAGTGGCCATCCGATCGGATGACCATCTGATCGAATGACCATTCGACCAGGTGACCTGTCCTTTGTACTAATTCTTGTTCAAAATGTTTTGACCAAAAACTTCAAATTACCTGTTTCTCGATCGAATAGCCATCCGATCGAATGGCCATCCGTCTGGATGAGCATCCGACCGGATGACTTGGTATCCATACTTTACATTGTTTAAATGCTACAACAAAAACTTCAAATTTTCAAAACGATTTACAAACACCCACATCTCATTCGAATGGCCCTCCGTTTGAATGGTAATCCACTCGGATGACCATCCGACCGAATGGATGTTCATCCGTTCGACTCGCCATTCGACACTTGACTCATCCGACACCCTATTACGCATTGTTCAACGCTTACACTACTATTCTATGCTCAGGCTAAACTCCAACGCGCTCCCTTCAATCCAATCAAGGCTGCGTTTACTTGGTAAACACCTACTGTGAGTATACTCGAACCCTTTTTCGCTTAACGCACTTTTGGGTGTTACATACGTTCTATATCAACACACATCGCAAACAATACTCAAACTCTTTTATAAACGCTAACCGCTCTCGCATGCTATACGTGATTCGATGAATGCTTGTATGTTATGTTTACACAGTGATTGTTTGCCTGACACCTTAGCAACGATAATACTATAGTTTGGACTCATCACCTGTTTGTTCAGAGGTTGTTAAGGGCCTTACTTCACATGTTCACAGTGGTGAAAATGTGTTGCGCATTCTACAACTCGTAGTCATGTCGGTTGCATGCGTCATTGTCGATAGCTTACTTGATTCAATTTTCTACGTGTTACATGCTGGTTATGCGTAAATGCATTCGCTATACTATATGCTACTCAAACTTGTGTACTCACCTTTACATTTTATGGATTGACTTTATTTTAACGTATGTGACAGGTTGATTGGATGTTGTGCTTGCTGAATCGAGTAGGAAGTCTAGAAACGAGTAGGAAGTCTAGAAACTTCACTAAATAAATCTGAGTTGTCGGAACAGTGTTTTGTTTATGAGACTAATATATTTGTAACGACTGTTTTGCTTTATATGTTTGATGGTATGGGACTTGAAACGTTAAGTATAATGACATTAATAGTTGTTATAGATTCTTGTGAACAATCTGTTTCGCTCAGTGCCACGCCCCGATGTTTCCACCATCGGTTGGGGTGTGACAGTTAGCCTCGTCACGGTTGGCCCGGGGGGGGGGGGGGGGGGGTCCGTGACCAAGCTTCGGCGTGAGGATAAGTAAACTTGCCGGAGACGAAAGATAAGTCCGACATGATAGAGCTACCGAAATGTATGGTGTGAATCGAAGGATTCGAGTATCCAAAGCTATGGAGAGAATGTTCGAAGTAAATGTTGTTTTTGTGTGTAAATGTCAAGGTTAGTCAATGCATACCTTCAACGATCATATGCCCAGCTTATATAGAAAGATAAGCTTATCACGTAGCAAGGATCCTAGTGTAATTTATTGGTATTCCCATGTGCTAGAAAAGATCTCTGGTTACGTTGGATACGTGTTCCCTTATCACCGGCGAGATGCTCTTTGCATTTAATGAGGCCTGTACCTTCCTCGTGTGACAACCGTCACTTTTCCGTACATTCCGT
Source organism: Helianthus annuus (assembly GCF_002127325.2). Lineage (NCBI taxonomy): Eukaryota > Viridiplantae > Streptophyta > Magnoliopsida > Asterales > Asteraceae > Helianthus > Helianthus annuus. The sequence continues at coordinate 82,405,750 of NC_035439.2, forward strand.
ACACTAATTAAACAGTAATTTGTACTGTAAAAATTGTGCATGATCTAGTTTACAAGACAAATAAATTTTTGATTACTGTTATACACATACAATGGCATTTCATATTCGTTGCTACATGCAACACGATATAGTGCTAATAATGCACAGAACAGAATTGGCACCATTATTAGACAAACAAAAAAAATACTGACGATGTTCAGTACATAGACAGACAACATTTTGAGGCCCAGTATGAGCCAGACACCAAGTGATACACTAGTATAGTGTGTAGGGAAGTAAGGACCACAAAACTGCTTTTCTAGGTGATAGATAAAGTGCTGGAAAGTGCCTAAAATACACTAAAAGTGCAGAATTCTGCAGAAAATAACTAAAATTCAGCTATTTTCAGCATTTAAACATCTAATTATAATGCATAAAAATGGTTTAATGGTCCAGAATACTTTCCTAAGTGTCGGGAATCGAAACTATCATAAAATATAACATAAAGCTCACTAAACTGCGCTATTTAGCACTTTAACGAACCGGTAACCAACCGAACAACCGGACATTACCCGGAACAACAAAGTATTACAAGAAGCGTTGTTTTTATTTTTCTGAGCTAGTATTGGTTCCTGAACACTTAATCATCCTATATAAAACATCCTACACACTTAAACTCTAAACTAAAACATAAATCCTAACTAGATTAATTAACCAAGACTTGAAACCAAACTAGACTACCCCCCCCCCCCCCAACCGGTTATGAACCATGTGGGACCCTCTTGATTTTCTTTTGATTGTTTAAAGGATTTGTTGGGTACTATGGTGAACATAAGACCTAAAGGATAATGGTATGTTGGAAGTTCCTTTATAAATCCAAGAGTTCTAAGCATTCATTATCCATTCACAACTTCAAACACTTTCTTCTCTTCCCTTCTCTCTTGGCTTCGCCCGAACCCAAGCAACCCATCATCATCATCATTCAATCAAGTCTCTCCCATTCCATGCATATACAAGGGTGTTAGAAGGTGTACGAAGGAGCTAGGAGCTTTCGGAAGTTCAAAGACCCTCTTCATTTGCTATTAACCACCTTTTTTCTTCTCTTGAACATCGCTAGCCTTGAGCTAGTGGTAAGAATTTGAATCCCTTCATTCTTCATCATATGAAAGTGGTTAAAGTAGGTTCATGATGACAAACTTAAAGAACACTAAGAAACTTGAAGATGAAACCTAGACATAAGCTTAAATCATGAAGAAATCATGTTGTTTTAGTGTTGTTAAACTTGTTGATTATTGTTTGTTTGTAGAAATGATGTAGATCATCATATAATCTTACTAGATCATGATTAAAAACATAATCTAGCAAGATAAGAGGATGAATATGTTAAAGGTTATGAATCATCCTCACAAAAGTTCATGAACTTGAATAAATATGATGTTCCTTGTAAAATGATGAACAAGTAAGTTTAAAGTCTTGTAAATCTAAATGTTTCAAATATGATTTACCAAGAAACCAAGTTAAAAATACAAGTTTCACTAAATCTTGGTTCTTACATAAATAAACATCATTTTTAGTGGTTAACAAAGTAAAGAAACACATGTTTAACAAGAAAAATGCAAGAAGAAATATTTTTAGAAAAATATTTTAGAAGTTGTAAAGATCTAAATTCTTCAAAAATGATGTTTTTAAATAAACAACCACACTTTCAAGTTCATGACATAGTGTAAATTTCATATTTTTGACATATGGTAAGTGTTGAATGATTTGTTGATGATTGGTGATGATTTTACAAAAGAAAATGATATGCTTGAAAGCATTGAAACCTCCATTTTCAGGGGAGAATATGGCAAAATTTTCTAAAAATGCCAACACATAGAAATATTTTCTAAACAAGTGTTTACAAGTATATTTTTAACTATAATTTTCCACATAATCTTTGCCATAGATTTTTGTAACAAAAATACAAGCATTGGAGGTTGGTTTTTACAAATAAAAATGGGTAAATATGTATTTAGAATATATATATATATATATATATATATATATATATATATTTGCATTAAAGACACTGTGTGTGATTATGTGAAGTAGATATATTATTTTAGGGAAAATAATATAACTCACAAATACCAAGAACTTACAACACCAAAATAATACCAAAAATTACCAGGAATAAAGTATATAAGTTACACGCTTAAATATTGACAAACGAACAAGAACGTAACTTATAAAATATTCCGGAAAATACCGTTACAAATATATTTTTGATAAATATTATTTTGGAAACGAAAGAGGTGAAAATATAAATTTTCGTTATTAATACAAAGTATATCATATTTTCGACAAAAAAGAAATATATTACTTTTGGAAGTAAAAATATATTTTCTTAGAATATTTCAGAAGATATATGATTTTTGAAGAATAATATACATTTTCTTGACGATACATTATTTTTTTGGACAAAACAAGTCTACGTATATTTTCTAAGTGAAAATATATTATTTTGAAACTACAAACACAAGAATACGAGAATACATGGATGAAATACTCCCATCCTTGGGAAGGAAACACGAAAACAAATACTTGAAAAGTGTTATAATTCTGGAATGATGTAAAGGCATAAACAAAACGTAACTCAAAACAGGAATACTAAGGCAAGGCACAACCCGCTCGTCTAATAGACCCTAGCACATTGTAGGTAGTCGTGTTTGCTGACGAGAATTGAGTTACGAGTATTGAAGACGCAAAACTGTGAGTTCATGCTCCCCCTTTTCTTTAACTGTTTTTGTTTTTATAACTCTCGGGGGTGAAATACATGTTACAAATACTTAAACGGTATGAAATACCTATGAAAAACTAGATCATGTGAGCTTAGACTTAATACTAAAAATGCCATAAAGTCTTGGTGAAAACTAGTACCAAGCCATTAAAAACATTCATTAATTAGGGACGAGGGTTAGATCTAACGGGTACGGCCGAACCCCACTCATGGTCAAAACTAGTACCTAGTAGTGCTTCGGAGTCCCAGTCGAGGTTAATCGACACAGTCGAGGTTAATCGACACAGTCGAGGGTAATCGACACAGTCATGGAGTCAGAACGAGTACTCCGACAAGGAATCAGAATGAGTATTCCGACAAGGAGTCATAACAAGTACTCCCCATGTCCTCACATTCCTTAAAGTTCCTGTAAAACATTCATGTTCATACACGTTTTTCATACCTGTATACAAAAGAGTCTCTCAAAGATTTACAAGAATCACATTACACAAACTAGATGCATGAACTCGCTCAACTTTATGTTGATGTTTTCCAAAATTACATGTATTTCAGGTAACAGGATGGATCTTGGGCGGAGTGTTGTAGCTAGATGTAAACTCCAAATTTAGATGTCATCCACTTTTGTTGGTTTGTAACCTAGTCGAAGGTTGTGTTATAAAAACTTGAATAAATAATGTTTGTAATACTTAAATTTTATGAATGGATGAACATCGTTTTGATCATGTAGTTGTTTATTACTATTGAATGCAATGATATTAAACCAGTCACACATCATTCGCTTCCGCAAAAGTCAGGGTGTGACAGTTTGGTATCAGAGCTTCGATTGTAGTGAACTAGGATTCCTTCTCGAGTCTAGACTACAATCACTAGAGTTCTCTCACGAAAATATTTTACAAAAAGGTTTTCATTGCATTCACGTAAGCGTCAAGATCCACGAGTCAAACACTTTTCAAAAAGAGACAAGGCAAGGACATTAACAGGGAATACCCTCAAGATAAGGTGCCAACTAAGGCATAGTCTACACGAGTTAGACTTGCCAAAATTAAAATACACTCTTGGTGAGAACGAGTACCAAGTAGTGTGTCTGTCGTGAATCGACAACTAGAAAAATGACCCCCCCCAAAACGAGAGTTATACGTGATGTGATCAAAATGCTTGTTTATGCTAAGTAATATATTTGTTTATCAATACATACATACAAATAAGTGTACGGAATAAATATTGACGTGAATACATACTAACAAGTGTACGGAATAATTATTGACGTGAATAAGATACTTTCGACTTCGACTCCTGTTGCTTTACATAACTCGCATGATGAAGCTATCGACCTCGCGTTCATTGCAAAGCTCATAGCTAGAGTGATTACCAGACAAGATTCTGAGCTTGCTTCCGTAGGAGATGGCTGCTCTTCCCTCTCGATCTTGAGGGTGCCTAACTACGGTGATGATGACGAGGCAGAGGTGGAAACCTTGAACGAATTCTTAATCAACGGGACGAGATCCCTGCGGCTTATGTGAAGTAAGATTGACGATATGCTTGACCAGAAAAGGAAGATGAAGTATTCATCTCAAAGGTGCCCGTCCAACTACTAGAAATTCTCTTTATTCCTATCATCGTGCCTATACGCGCGTAACGATAACGAGCGTTAGCGCGTGGACCACCGCAATGGTCCTTCCCATGACAGAGGTATAAGGACTGTAGTGTCCCCTCCTTGATTGATCATCCGCTTGGACGAGAGAAAACTGGGGTAACTGTGCAAGACAATTTATTATTACGGGGGCCCACGTAATAATAATTTGTAGTGCATGGAAATCTTGGTAGACTCTGTGGGTCAAGCTAACGATCACTGCACAAAACTAAACTCTAGGTGTTCACACCTTCAAATGATAGAACAATACCTAGACCAGTGCCTTAGCACTTTATAAAGTAGGAGACCTGTTTAGCCTACTTCATGTGCGAGACGTTTGAGAAAAGACATTTAAGCAAGTGAAGATGGGTAACATTCAAAAGGATTCAGCGGCGTTACACTCTCTATCACCTCTACACGAACAACCCCATCTCTGGGAAAATATACACATCAATAAAGCTAATACAGCAGGAAATAACTGCAACCTAAATGACCGAGGCGATGTAACCTCGAGTTCATGTTATTGCAAACAATAGGCCAAGTAGCCAAGCCTATGAAGGCTCAGTAATTGTTTCCTCGCTCATACATTGTTGATTATATATACATGTGAAGTTGGGTGATTACATGATGGCTTTTGGTGCTATGTACCTCATAGACAATTATGGAATATTGTCTAACCTGCTTCATACCTTTTGACAGAAGAGAATGCCGCCCCGACGAGACACAAACACCAGTACGTTACCAAGAACAGAAGCTGAACTTCAAGTACGCATCTCACAAGCAATTGCACGACCTGAAGCCCTCCGCTCCGAACACAACGGTGGCACTACTGGGAATAACCCTCCGACTGGCTGCAACTATAAGCAGTTCCTGGACTGCAAACCATTAAACATTGATGGCACATGAGGTGCTGTTGCGTTTGTTCGTTGGACAGAAAAGACTGACTCATTCTAAGAATGAGTAACTGTTCGCCCCAACAGAGTGTTACCTATATCTCAGGGTTGTTTTTGGATGGCGCACTCTCCTGGTGGAACCTTCAGGTTCAGACCCTTGGTGCAGATGCTGCTTATGCATTGAGCTGGGATGAGCTCAAGGAAATGATGGAAAGGAAATACTGTTCTAGGGCCGAAATCCAGAAGCTTGAGGTGGAGTTCTGGAATTTGAAAATGGACGGGCCAAAGATTCCTGAATATCTCCAACGATTTCATGACTTGTCTAGGGTCGTCCCTTACTTAGTCAAACCGGAATTCAAAAGGATTGAACGATTCATTTGGGGACTTGCACCTCAGATTAGGAGTTTGGTTACTTCCTCAAAGCCCTCAACCATTGCAGAGGCTATCGACTTGAGTGTCACTCTTACTGAAGAAGCCCTGCGCAAGGGAAAATTTTCGGAATCTGAGGATAACAAGAAAGAGACTCACGCGAAGTCATCAGGCAACAGGAAGAGGAAGTCTTCAAGCCTAAAATCGAGCACACAAGCCGGCTATGGAAACTCTAAAGCAGACAAAAGAAAGAAAGTGAAACCGCCACATGGCGCATGGCAGGAAAACTGTTGGAGCCACTAATAAGGCCTGTAGTAAAGGTTACTCGGGGACTAAGCTGAGGTGCGGGGAATGCAATTTCCACATTGAAGGTCGATGTTTGAGGCCTAAGTGCGGAAAGTGTGGAAAAGAAGGGCACAGCAAGGATGCCTGTTGGGCGAAAGACCCAGAAGGAAGAAATAAGAGAGTACCAGGTTGCTACAAATGTTGTGAAGCAGGACACTTTAGGAAAGATTGCCCTAGGAAGAAACAATCAAGGAAGGGTTTTCACAATTGAAACTCGTGAAACATGCCAGGATCCAGATGCGGTTACGAGTACGTTCCCTATTAACCAACCTTATGCATCTATTTCTGATTAACACTGGCATCAACTTTAACTTTGTATGCTTAGAACTTAAGAAACTGCTTGGTCTAGTTTCGAGTAAAATAGACGTCCTGTATTCTTTAATGGGCATATAGAAGGCTAGTTTAGGCAGGCGAAGTAATTAAGGATTGTATTTAGGGACTCAGAAGGCCGGAACCTTCTGTTACCATTGACTTGAGAATCGTAATATGATAGTCAGCATGGATTGGATATCCAAGTATAGAGCCCGAGAACATCCCCGTTATGAAAGAAGTTCCAGAAGCCTTTTCTGAAGTCTTGCCAGGAACGCCCCTCCGCTGCGTCAAGAGGAGTTTAGGATAAACCTCGAGCCAGGAGCAGCACCGGTGCCGAATGACGTCTTACCGACTAGCTTCGTCCGCGAAGCATGAACCCCTGATATAACTGCAAGAGCTGCTAGACAGAGGAACTTAAGAACATGACATCCTTAGTTAAGGACACAAGGAGAAAGTTGACAGTTTCCATTTTGCATATATTCAAGAGAATTGGATATCAAGGATTGGTATCCTTTTCCAAGGATTGATGCCATGAACCGACCAATCATCAGATCCTAGTTACCACTCAAGGATCAACTTGAGGACAGGATGTCCACAACTGCGAATACAAGAAGAAAATACCCCTAAAACGACCTTTAGGACTCGCTTCGAGCATTACGAGTTCCTTGTCGTACATTTGGCTTAACACATGCATCGACAATATTCATGGACCTAATGAATCGAACGTGTAAGCCATACCTGGATAAATCATGATTATACTTATCGACCACCTTCTTATATGGCTAACGACCAAGGAAGGTCGTGGGAAATAGCTGCAATTTAGCTTGCAACTCTTAGAGAAAAGAACAGTTAATTGCTATAACGACGGAAGGCGGATTTCGAGTTCGCGAAGTAAGAACTTTAAGATACATGGTGGATAAGAACGAAATTAATGCCAACCCTGCAACCAAGAGCTAAGGAGCTAGAGTTGCAATTATGTAACGCTTCTCGACAAAGTCTCGATTATACGTCGATGCAACGAGACCACAACATTGCATACGCGTCACATTGATCAAGAGATCATGAAAAGAAGCCCTGATCTAGATACCGTATTTGCGCGCCGCAAATTTGACGTCATTACCTGCAGGAAAACGCTACACGATCTTTTCCAACCACAAGGGTTGCAGCACCCCGTTGATCGTAAGAACTCGAATATTAACAAAGATGGACTAAGCTACCGAACGATGCAGACTATATGGACACGATACGTGCTTATGTGATAAACTTTGATTAAAAAAAAGTTGGGACACTCACTTGCCATTAGTAGAGTTTTCCTGCGACTGCATTTATCACACCGCCGTTTAAACCGCTTCGCGTGAAGTGTTAGATGGAACGTAACAAGTCAATCCCCGTCGTGTTGAACGGAGACCGAAGATAAACAATCTACTTGTCCGAGTTGGTCCAGGAAAAACTAGAGGCAAGATCGTTCAGATGCGTGATCATATCGAGACAGCCGCGGAATACAGAAAGATTGCGCCGATGAGCGGCAGAAATCGTAAGAATTTGAGACAAGAAGTATGACTAAAATGAGAGCCTCGCCTAGAGAAGGCGTAGGGTGATTAGGAAAACGAAAAGGTTGAATCCCCGATGCAGGGATCAGAACCATTGCTCACAAGATGAAACTTCCAGAAAAAGATCAGTAGTGATCGCGACACATTCATATGTCTAGTCTTTAGAGGAGTCTGACTCAAGGAACAGTCGTTGTTCCCACAAATAAAATTCACGTTAATGACAAACGACAAAATTACTATAAAACCTGTTAAGGTTTCGGACCAAGAGTCCACAATACTATAAAACCTGTTAAGGTTACGGACCAAGAGTCCACAAGACACCGAAAAGACATAATTGATTTACTTGAGTACGATAGAATTTATAACATGATCCAGAGTACATGGGCACATGAAGACAAATGTTAAACATAAGTGACCATATCTGATTCACAACTCCCCTGCGACCAATGGCATCGCTTGAATTTCGGGACGAAATTCTTTTAACGGGGGGAGACTGTGACAACCGTCACTTTTCCGTACATTCCGTACACTAATTAAACAGTAATTTGTACTGTAAAAATTGTGCATGATCTAGTTTACAAGACAAATGAATTTTTGATTACTGTTATACACATACAATGGCATTTCATATTCGTTGCTACATGCAACACGATATAGTGCTAATAATGCACAGAACAGAATTGGCACCATTATTAAACAAACAAAAAAAAAATATTGACGATGTTCAATACATAAACAAACCCAGTATGAGCCAGAGACCAAGTGATACACTAGTATAGTGTGTAGGGAAGTAAGGACCACAAAACTGCGTTTCTAGGTGACAGATAAAGTGCCGGAAAGTGCCTAAAATACACTAAAAGTGCAGAATTCTGCAGAAAATAACTAAAATTCAGCTATTTTCAGCATTTAAACATCTAATTATAGTGCAGAAAAATGGTTTAATGGTCCAGAATACTTTCCTAAGTGCCGGGAATCGAAACTATCATAAAATATAACATAAAGCTCACTAAACTGCGCTATTTAGCGCTTTAACGAACCGGTAACCAACCAAACAACCGGACATTACCCGGAACATCAAAATATTACAAGAAGCATTGTTTTTATTTTTCTGAGCTAGTATTGGTTCCTGAACACTTAATCATCCTATATAAAACATCCTACACACTTAAACTCTAAACTAACACTTAAATCCTAACTAGATTAATTAACCAAGACTTGAAACCAAACTAGACTACCCCCCCCCCCCTAACCGGTTATGAACCATGTGGGACCCTCTTGATTTTCTTTTGATTGTTTAAAGAATTTGTTGGGTACTATGGTGAACATAAGACCTAAAGGATAATGGTATGTTGGAAGTTCCTTTATAAATCCAAGAGTTCTAAACATTCATTATCCATTCACAACTTCAAACACTTTCTTCTCTTCCCTTCTCTCTTGGCTTCGGCCGAACCCAAGCAACCCATCATCATCATCATTCAATCAAGTCTCTCTAATTCCATGCATATACAAGGGTGTTAGAAGGTGTATGAAGGAGCTAGGAGCTTTCGGAAGTTCAAAGACCCTCTTCATTTGCTATTAACCACCTCTTTTCTTCTCTTGAACATCCCTAGCCTTGAGCTAGTGGTAAGAACTTGAATCCCTTCATTCTTCATCATATGAAAGTGGTTAAAGTAGGTTCATGATGACAAACTTAAAGAACACTAAGAAACTTGAAGATGAAACCTAAACATAAGCTTAAATCATGAAGAAATCATGTTGTTTTAGTGTTGTTAAACTTGTTGATTATTGTTTGTTTGTAGAAATGATGTAGATCATCATATATTCTTATTAGATCATGATTAAAAACATAATCTAGCATGATAAGAGGACGAATATGTTAAAGGTTATGAATCATCCTCACAAAAGGTCATGAACTTGAATAAATATGATGTTCCTTGTAAAATGATGAACAAGTAAGTTTAAAGTCTTATAAATCTAAACGTTTCAAGTATGATTTACGAAGAAACCAAGTTAAAAAAACAAGTTTCACTAAATCTTGGTTCTTACATAAATAAACATCATTTTTAGTGGTTAACAAAGTAAAGAAACACATGTGTAACAAGAAAAATGCAAGAAGAAATATTTTTAGAAAAATATTTTACAAGTTGTAAAGATCTAAATTCTTCAAAAATGATGTTTTTAAATAAACAACCACACTTTAAAGGGTAACTAAGCTTACTAAACACACTAGTAAGTTATTACAAATTTTTGTAAGTTTTCAAGTTCATGACATAGTGTAAATTTCATATTTTTGACTTATGGTAAGTGTTGAATGATTTGTTGATGATTGGTGATGATTTTACAAAAGAAAATGATATGCTTGAAAGCATGGAAACCTCCATTTTTAGGGGAGACTATGGCAAAATTTTCTAAAAATGCTAACACTTAGAAATATTTTCTAAACAAGTGTTTACAAGTATATTTTTAACTATAATTTTCCACATAAACTTTGCCATAGATTTTTGTAACAAAAATACAAGCATTGGAGGTTGGTTTTTACAAAATAAAAATGGGTAAATATGTATTTAGAATTTATATATATATATATATATATATATATTTACATTAAAGACACTGTGTGTGACTATGTGAAGTAGATATATTATTTTGGGGAAAAAATATAACTCACAAATACCAAGAACTTACAACACCAAAATAATACCAAAAATTACCAGGAATAAAGTATATAAGTTACACGCTTAAATATTGACAAACGAACAAGAACGTAACTTATAAAATATTCCGGAAAATACCATTACAAATATATTTTTGGTAAATATTATTTTGGAAACGAAAGAGGTGAAAATATGATTTTCGTTATTAGTACAAAGTATATCATATTTTCGAATAAAAGGAAATATATTACTTTTGGAAGTAAAAATATATTTTCTTAGAATATTTCAGAAGATATATGATTTTTGAAGAACAATATACATTTTCTTGACGATACACTATTTTTTTGGACAAAACAAGTCTACGTATATTTTCTAAGTGAAAATATATTATTTTGAAACTACAAACACAATAATACGAGAATACATGGATGAAATACTCCCATCCTTGGGAAGGAAACACGAAAACAAATACTTGAAAAGTTATATAATTCTGGAATGATGTAAGGGCATAAAGAAAACGTAACTCAAAACATGAATACTAAGGCAAGGCACGACCCGCTCGTCTAATAGACCCTAGCACATTGTAGGTAGTCGTGTTTGCTGACGAGAATTGAGTTACGAGTATTGAAGACGCAAAACTGTGAGTTCATGCTCCCCCTTTTCTTTAATTGTTTTTGTTTTTATAACTCTCGGGGGTGAAATACATGTTACAAAACATAAACGGTATGAAATACCTATGAAAAACTAGATCATGTTGTTGGTGCACTACATCTGTTGATTTCGTCTTAGATCGAGTCATTGTTTTAGAGTGTTAGATCAGGGCACGATTTACAAGAAAATAGGATATTGTATGTGAGTTTAGAATCAGGTTCGCTCATAAGACATGATAAGTTCGCTTATAGTGCATGATGTCTGGTTCGCTTATGTGTCAAGTGAGTGGGTTCGCTTATGTGTCCAAAGGGAGGTCCGCTTATACGGACGTGTACCTTGGAGCGAACCTGATTCCCTATAAGTACCCCATGAGCGAATCATTTAGTAACTTTTGAAGAAACTCGTACCGAAGTGCTGCCGGATCGAGATTTGCCTGTAATCTGTTATATCTTAATAGAAAAGGTGTTTAATGTGAAGTATTAGCCGTTCCTACGTTAATTGCTTGTTTTCCGCACCTGCAATCTACGAAAACTCCTCTGAAAGACTCAATTAGGTCGAAACACGGTCCTACAATTGGTATCAGAGCTTCAGGAGGAGGAGTTCTACAGAGAATAGCTGAGATTCTTCTAAATTTCTGTCTTCTACACCTTCTTTTTCTGATTCAGACACTTTCAACGGTCGAAATCGGCTCAAAATCTCAGGGATTATGCGCAACTATACAGAGACAAACCCTTGAAAGTTTGGTGTCAAAACTAGAAGGAAAAATGGGTCAAATGGATGTCCGAAAGTGGTTCGCTTTTCTGAACAGGTCATAGGTCCGCTCCTGTGAACCCCACTGGTCCGCTCGTAGTTACAAAATTGATACAGATTCGCTCCAAAAGTTGCGTCTGGTCCGCTCTTAGATACAAACTTCAGGTGGTCCGCTCAAAAGTTCTGATTAGGTCCGCTCGAAGTGACACTGTGATACAGATCCGCTCAAAGGGTTAAGTTGGTTCACTTTTGTGTCCAATCTTCAATCTGGTTCGCTTATCTGTACACTGTTTGGTCCGCTCGACTGAACATAATCAGATCCGCTCGTTTGTCAGTAGGTTGATCCGCTCCAGTGAACTTTCTTGGTTCGCTTTTGTGTTCGTTATCAACAAACTGGTTCGCTTTTACGACTGTTAGTGAAGTTTTTTGAAAAGTTCGAAAATGGACGAGGAATTTTTCAACGCATTCGCTACCCCGGTAACCCCGATCACTTTGGCGCAAAACACAATGCTTGAGAACGAAACAGGCACGATGCAAAAACCACCAAGACTCATGAACATTGAAGAGTATAAGGGTTGGGAAGGTCGGTTCGAGATTTGGGTGCAAGCGAATTATCTTGACGCTTGGGAATGTGTAGAAACAAAGTATGTTCGACCATTGAACGATGATGAAGAACCCGTTCCAATCAAAGATTTATCTGCTGATGCTCGAAAGAAGTACAAAGATGAGAAAATGATGCTTAGTCTTCTTCAACAGGCAGTTAAAGAAGATATCATGGTTCTTTTACAGCATAATGGAACTTCATACTCGATTTGGAAAGCATTGCGATCGAAGTTTAGAGGAAGTGAAGAGATGGTTAAGAGCAAGAAGTCGCTTCTAAAGAAAGAGTTCGATTTGTTCCGTGGGTTAAAAAATGAGAGTACTAGAGAGATCATTGAACGATACTGTAATTTGCTTGCCAACATGAAAAGATAGAGTATTGAGAAGAGCACTGAGGAGTTGATAGAGAAACTTGCTGACGCGTTGCCCTATGAGACTTGGGGCACATACCTTATGATGCTCAGAAACAAGAAAGGTTTTAGCAACCTGACGCTCAGTAAGTTTATCGAAAAGATAGAGGCCCAGGAGATGGAACAGAGAAAAGTGATCAGAATGAAAGATTTTGATGGTGAACAGGACATTGGGCTGTATTATAAGGCAGGGGTGAATGAGAAGAAGTCTTCAAATTTATCTCCAAAGGTTGCAACCGCCTACAGTGCCAAGAATTCATCTGGAAGTCCATCATCGGGGCCCAACAGCAAAACCAGCTTTACTCCATTTTCATCTTTTGATCCTAATATTTCAACAACTAAAACCGAGAGAAAATTACAGTGTAACATTGTGTTAAATCTTGAAAATGATCAAGATTATTCTGAGGAAGTTGCCAAAAACCAAATGTCTTTATTAGGAATGGTTTTGGAATCTTACACTTGTTTTGTTGCAGGTCGTATCGGATATCCAATGTTAACCAAAGAAGATTACGACCAGATAGATGCTGAAGAAATGGAGCTGATGGACATAAAGTGGTGTCTGGCTAGTGTTTTACGGAGAGCTGAGAAGTTCAAACAAATCACGGGGAGAGATGATCTTCGTGATGCGAATGTCTCTACTTTTGGTTTTGACAAATCTAAAGTTACTTGTTTTCGGTGCAGGGAAAAAGGACACTTCAAGAGAGAGTGCACTAACCGAGAAGCAAGTGGAGCTCAAAATCCATTCAACAACAACAACGATTATTATCGGAAAGCCATCTATCACCAAGTTGGTCAATCATCTCAACAATCTAAACATCAAGCTCAAACTGCACATGGAAGAGATGTAATTGAAGATTCCGGAAAAAGAGCTTGTGTGGGTAATCATGATAGGTTGTATGGCAAAAGAAGAGATGGTAGTGCTTTGATTATTGATCAGGATGATGAAAAGCTAGCAGAGGGTTTTAGCTGGGCAAATTTCACTTGGGATGATTACATTCCTGATCAAACTACAGCTTACACTGCTTTTACAGCAAAGATTGTAGATGATAGTGATGATGATACAGAGTATTAGGCTAGAAAATATAGAGAAGATATGAAGTTGGTTGCTGAGAGTGATAGTGAAGATGAAAAAGTCAAGAAGAAGAAAAAGAAGATTAAAACGCCGGTGAGTAGTGATGATGAAGAGGTGCCGGTGGTGAGAAGGCAAAAAGTGACAGAAGTGCCTAAGTTTAAAGTTGAAGAACAAGTTGATGCAAAAGAAGTTCCTGTAAAGTGTGAAAATTGTGAAGCTGTGAAGAAGCAGAATAGCACTCTGATTTACAACTTGAACAGTCTGAAGGAGTCGTATGATGTGCTGAACAAGACAATGAATCAGTACAATCAAACTAGTGAAGAGCAAGCTGTTGCTATGAAGACACTTCAGGGAGCGTTTATGACAAAACAAAAAGTTGTAAACAATTACATTGAAAAGTGTGCTGCTTTAGAACAGAAGCTTGAGCTGCAACGAATTGAAACGGAAAGAGTTAATCGTTTATTAAAAAGTTACTCATGTACTTCCTATGTGATTGACAGGATTTATCCTACGGTTGAGAGCATGAAGGTATGGGAAGAAGATGAGATAACTGAAGAAAAAGCAGCTGGAGTTGATGCTGGTGAAAAGATTGCTGACAAGAAGAAGGGTGATCAGAAAAAGGACACTGAAAAGGCTTCATCTGGTAAGAAGAAAGGTGTCAGTTACAATAAGTGTCCACCCCCGCTGGAAAATGGATATTTGCCCAGATATCCAAACGATGAAAGAGTCAAAAAGGCCACAAATTTACAGTGGGAGTCGGAGCCGTCGGTCAATCTTCCAGAAAGTATTGATGTTGTGTTTACATCATCTGACACTGATCAACAGTCTCAATTAATGAAGAAAGTCGTGGATCATGTGTTAGAGAGTGATGATGTGGAAGAGTCAAAGTCTGGGTCATGCACACAGAGTCAAAAAGAAAAACAGGGCAAATTGGTTTATGATAAAAAGTTTTTATTGTCAAAATCTAATTTGGATGATGGATTGTTTAAAGTTGCTTATACTTTGAATAATTCTGACAAATTATATTCTGATGAAGAATTTCCAATAAGAAGTGTTAAAACTGAATTGATTAAAAAGGTTTTCATACTCACAGAAATTAATATTTCTGAAATAAAAGGCTCATGTCTTATTGATAAACCTAAATCTTACACTTCAAGAATTCAACAAAGATTAAACAAGAAAAAGGATTACGGTTTTGGTTCTGGTTTCCAAAAGAAATCAAACCATAACGGTAATTTCAAAAAGAAAGGTCTTGGTTTTACTCCTACAGAAAAACAGAAAAATGAAAAATATGTTCGTGATTTTAAATCCAAAATGTCATTTGTTTCAGGTACATCAACTGATGAAGAAGAGAAGACAAGTTTCTGGAGAGAATCAAATAAAGAGTTCCTTGCGAAGAAGCAAGACGAACAAAAGCGAGATACAAGAACATGTTACCGATGCAACACGTTTGGACACATTGCAAAAGAGTGTTCGAATGCGATACAATCAAAACAAGGAGTATTTCGAAAAATCAAAGAGAAAGTGTTTACATTCGAATCACCACTTGATAGAACAAAACTGTTTAAAGATTCTATTTTTGAAATTGGTGAGAGTTCGAACAAGTTTTACAAGAAAAGAGCAAAATCTAACAACCAGAAATGGGTTGTTAAGAGTATTGGTGAAAGCTCTAGCGATGATTCTATCGAAATCAGAGGAGCTATCTTCTGGCGATGAAACTGATTCCACAAAGTCAGTTGAGCCACAAGTTGTTTCAAAATGTGAAGCTGATGTAAAAGTTGAAAAATCAGTTCCAATTGTTAATGATGAGGAGTTTCCATTACTTCGGGCTGAGAATTATAAAAAGAAAATTGGTAAAGTTGAAATTTCTAACCAATTTTATCATGATGAACAGGAATTTGATGCTGAGAAGGTCTTTAACCCCAAGGTAAAACATATCTTTGGCAAGATGATTGATCGAAAAGTCAAAGGGGTTAAGGAATTTTATGAGAAGAAAACAAAGAAAGAAAAGGTTGAACCATCCCTGGTTTGTGACTGGGATGGTACATATTATGAACAGTAAGTCTCAGGACTTGCCGGAGCTCCCAGGTTGGTAAGCGTGGAGCATGAATCGGCATCTTTCTTGAATTTTATTCGGTAACGTCAATCATACAATCGGTAAAGAGGTTTGTTTATGTTTGTTGGTTATAATTACAAGTGGTTAGATGATTTGATTGTATATGGTAAATCAAGGACATTAAGTTGTACTTGTATTTTCCTACTTTTGGTTGGTAGACAAGATGATGAACCACATCCCCGAACATTTGCTTGAAAAATCTACAAGTGGTAAAATCAATCAAACTTATTTTCTGGAAAAACCATTTTGATTAAAACAAACTTAAGTGTTTTGAAATGTAAATGGGAAAACAGTTTGTTGATAGGGGGTTCTGATTGTTTATGCCTAGTGAATGGCGATTTGAGGTGATTTGATATCGGTTGTCATGTTTCTGTACAGTTTGTTTTCATATTTTCGTTAATGTGTTTGCATTTTAGGGGGAGTAAGAAAATTTCAGAAAATCCAAAAACATTAGAAAATTTGAAAAAACCCAAAAAAATGAGAAAATCAAAAATGAGTTTTGTTGCGAAAAAGAGGAAATGATAGTACATCAGTGGACTATCACAACATGCTAAAGAATTGGAAAGTCAAAATGTGATAAACGATCTTACTGCAGATGTGTTAGTAGATTTTCGCACATTTAGTAAATTGAAACGAGATATAAACGTAAATCAAACTTGCTTGATTCGTGGGTAACTATTCTTGGATATATGGGTAACCCCCGAAATCTTGTTTGAAAGGTCCCGTATTCTGAGATACTAGGTCTTTATACTCAGTGATATCTGGGGTATTATCCCGGGACTTCTGCTGTATGGAAGTACTGACCTAGTCCCCGGATAATGCTTTTCGCAAAATGCTTGAAACATAGCATCGCCCTCAGCAAGCTAATGAAACAATAAAATTGATAGTCGCTGCTGTTGTAATCAAAAGATCCTCTAAAGGGGACCCACCTAAAGTCGAAGCCGTCATCTCTCTGCGTATACGGAAGTATCGACCTGAGCTCTCACGGCCCTCGCACATAACCCCTTTACAGATATCATCTGTGGTATACTCACCTGTAAGACTGAATATTTGGGATCTGGATACAGGAGTATATTCAAGTGGAGTGATACACAATTAAGTTTAAGTTTCTAAAACATTAATGTTGTATCTCGAATCAATTGAAGTCTATGTGAAAATTTAAGTGGACAAACATACTGACAATCTAGGTAAATTGTTTAGAACTGAGAATGTTTAAAGCTTAACGGTGTTGGTGATATGTCGCATATACTGAAATGAACCTCTCCTACAAACTCACAAAAATATTGTCTGTAAATAGTTTATTTCTGCATTTTATTTTCTTTCAGAAAAATTCAAAAAGATTTTTGGTGTGTTTTAGCATAAATTTTTGAAAAGTCAAAAAGATTTTCGACAACTGGTGTTGAATAACTGATTTTCAAAATTCGCAGTGCTAAACATGATGAACAGTTGCTTTGGGTAATTGTGTTTGTTTTTAATCAAAAATGTCACAATTCCAAATGGTTCATCAGTAAATGATTGATTGATTAGTCTGTGTTTGATGGTGATTATGTGCTTAAATGTTTGTCATAAAACTTATGTTTATGGTAGAGTTTATGCAGGATAAATCAATATCTGAGGGAGAATATGTAACATTTGAGGGGGAGTACATGTTGGGATTGATAAACTCTAAAGATGTCAAATTTCAAAGTGAGAGAGTTTGTTGGTGATGAAGAGAAAGAGAAGAAGATATAGAGAGAAGCCCAGTGATTGATCAAGACTGAAGATATGAAGACACATCAGTGTGGAAACTTGATGGACGACTCCATCAACATCTGAGGGGCAGTCTGTTGGTGCACTACATCTGTTGATTTCGTCTTAGATCGAGTCATTGTTTTAGAGTGTTAGATCAGGGCACGATTTACAAGAAAATAGGATATTGTATGTGAGTTTAGAATCAGGTTCGCTCATAAGACATGATAAGTTCGCTTATAGTGCATGATGTATGGTTCGCTTATGTGTCAAGTGAGTGGGTTCGCTTATGTGTCCAAAGGGAGGTCCGCTTATACAGACGTGTACCTTGGAGCGAACCTGATTCCCTATAAATACCCCATGAGCGAATCATTTAGTAACTTTTGAAGAAACTCGTACCGAAGTGCTGCCGGATCGAGATTTGCCTGTAATCTGTTATATCTTAATAGAAAAGGTGTTTAATGTGAAGTACTAGCTGTTCCTACGTTAATTGCTTGTTTTCCGCACCTGCAATCTACGAAAACTCCTCTGAAAGACTCAATTAGGTCGAAACACGGTCCTACACATGTGAGCTTAGACTTAATACTCAAAATGCCATAAAGTCTTGGTGAAAACTAGTACCAAGCCATTAAAAACATTCATTAACTAGGGACGAGGGTTAGATCTAACGGGTATGGCCGAACCCCACTCATGGTCAAAACTAGTACCTAGTAGTGCTTTGGAGTCTCAGTCGAGGTTAATCGACACAGTCGAGGTTAATCGACATAGTCGAGGGTAATCGACATAGTCAAGGAGTCAGAATGAGTACTCCGACAAGGAATCAGAACGAGTATTCAGACAAGGAGTCATAACAAGTACTCCCCATGTCCTCACATGCCTTAAAGTTCTTGTAAAGCATTCATGTTCATACACGTTTTTCATACCTGTATACAAAAAAGTCTCTCAAAGATTTACAAGAATCACAGTACACAAACTAGACGCATGAACTCGCTAAACTTTATGTTGATGTTTTCCAAAATTACATGTATTTCAGGTAACAGGATGGATCTTGGGCGCAAGGGTCGTAGCTAGAAGTAAACTCCAAATTTAGATGCCATCCACTTTTGTTGGTTTGTAACCTAGTCGAAGGTTGTGTTTTAAAAACTTGAATAAACAATGTTTGTAATACTTAAATTTTATGAATGGATGAACATCGTTTTGATCATGTAGCTGTTTATTACGATTGAATGCAATGATATTAAACCAGTCACACATCATTCGCTTCCGCAAAAGTCAGGGTGTGACACCTCGTACTTCCTTGGTTGACGCTGGTCTTTCTTGTTGCAGGCATTTAATGTCTGTGACTGAGAAGATGACGTGAGTTGATGGGTTTCCTTGTTCCCACTCTTTTATTTACACACCGGATCCTTGAGAATGTGAGAATGAGCGTTTTAGGGAGCTCAACGGAGTGGCCCAAGATGAGGAGCCCAATCAAGGGGCCCTCGTCGACAAGTGCTACAATATTTTTTTAAGTTTCAAATTAATCTCTTACACTTAAAATAATGTAGGCCTTTAACCCGATAGTTTTATTTTGCTCTTACAAATTCCGTTAGTTGTTTTTTTACAACTAAATTCACAATAAAATATTTTTAGAAAACATATCAATCCGGTACCCATCGAAAATGTTATCTAAAATTGATATTTTAAATGGTCATTATTAATTAGAACAAGTTAGTTTTGAATATATATTGTAATGTAATATAACTGCTTTAAAAACTGATCTTTACCGTTTGGTTCGTACATGGATTTTTCGCCCCAATGCACGGTAGGGAAATCCTATAATAATACAAAAGTAAGATATTCAGAATCTTTTAAAATAATGTAACAAACTCTAAGGCTGAAGGGTGTGGAGGTCATGGTTGTGACATGATTCGTCATGTAAGAACATGAATGGAAGGCTACACCTCCTTGCTTGATCCACCGTGTTTCGCGTGGATTAAACAATGGCAACCATGGTTGTCTTTTCCATTTTCCAAGATTTCCTTTCATTTGTCTTTAGAAAAAATAAATTAGAATAAATAAGGGATGGTGGTTTGGGTCATGACCACACACTTAGACCATACGGCGTGGGCGTGGAAAAAGGCGTTGAAGCCCTTCCACGCCGGGAACACCACTCCGCAAATGGTGTGGAGGACCGCGTTGTGGGTGGAGCTTGAGGATTTCCACTGACGTGGGGGCAAGGTTTGTTTTGATAGGTTCATCTTTATTTTTTTTAATTTTGTTATTCCTTACATGCCACTTTCCCACCCGTGTTTTTTTATCCACGCCACCATGCTGATGTCACACCCCGGTTTTTCACAGGTTTCACCGGTGGGCCCGGTGGGGGATTACTGTGACACCCCAGGAAAACCAGTAAACGATACAACTTACCTAGCTTCCTCAGTGAGTGCGTACCAAATTTCGGGACGAAATTTCTTTTAAGTTGGGGATAATGTGACAACTCGTATTTTGAACTCATTTCTGTGTAACGTTACGTGCTTATATGATTATGTTAATAGAATGATTATGTGATTATGTGATATGTGAATGTGTAAATGTTACTTGAAACCGATCGCACGTGAACCACAACGGACACAAACCCATTCGGTCCACGTTGTTGGACTCGAGACCATGGGGCAGCCCAAGTAAGGGTTCGGCCCACTTCCTTCTCATACGTATACACGCATACGCACACCATTAGGGTTTTACTTCCCACAACTCGCAATCAAGAACACACACACAAACACTAAACTATCTCTCTTGACTCGGAACCAAGGCAGCCGAACATCCCTTTCCATCGAAGCTCTTGGATTCGGATCATTCCCTTTCTCATCTCGGTTAGTAGTATGTTTACCGATTTCAAGTTTTATATATATGTTTAGATGATGATATTATTGTTAATCGGATTACATGATCGGTTAGGGTTTATGCTAGTGACTCGGTTCATATGTTGTATATGATGGACCGAATTCTTGTTAATCGGCTGTGATGAGTATGACTTATGAGTGTGATTATGAATTAGGTTGCATGATAGTCCATAACTTGGTTAATCACCTGGTTCGATAATTTGTTATGCATACTGGTAATTGATTGTTCTTGATGATGATGAATTGATATGTTGAATAGCGATTAACTGCTGTTGAATACGGAAATTATTGTGTTTGATCTGATTGGTAAAACTGTTAAGTTGTTAGCTGAAATTACGGAATGATTGTTACTGATTAATTATGGAAATCTGTTACACATTGTCTCGATCAGGGTTGCGAGTCGAGAACCCTCAGTCTCGACTCGAGACCACATTGCCAACACACAAACAGCACAAACCGAGACCACGGTTGCGGGTCCGGTTGCGACTCGAGACCGTGTAGTCTCGACTAGACCATGTAGACTCGAGACCTCCTTGTTGCGACTCGAGACTTCGAGACCAGTACAACTCGAGACCGCTTAGTCTCGACTCGAGATCGTGAACACTTGCACATTATTATTGGACTTGCACTGTCACTAGCCCAACTGATTGGGCCGGATAATTGGACTTGTTTACGTGTCTGCTATTGGACTGCTATGAAATACTTGTGCATGCCATGATTTTTACTTGTGTACATTACGTGTAGAACATACGTGCTATATTCGAATACGAACCTGAGTTGTATGATAACCATGCTAGGACGTGGTTGATCACCATATAGCTTGATTTACTTTCTGTGTATCTGCCGAGCAAACCAAGGTGAGTTCACACAGCCAAGGCATGGGATTCCCGGGTTGGGAATTGGGTTGGAAGATTTGAATTGGATAATTACTCGTACTTACGCTATTGCTAGACTATATACCATCGTCCTCAGGTTAGTCAGGACACTTACGTAAAATCTACGTAAACTAGTATCTACCACTGTCTCCCGGGTCGGGAGGACACTTACGTAAAACCTACGTAAACTCATACCTACTACTGTCTTCCGGGTCGGAAGGACACTTACGTAAAACCTACGTAAACCCCACGCGTACCACTGTCCTCAGGGAAGGGCAATCACGTAAATCCTACGTGACCTTGTACGTATTCCTATTCTCGGATTAAGAAGAACACATGGTTACAATAGTCTAGTAAGGATAAACATGGGAAGCCCCCATTAGTAATAAATATAATCATGGGAAACCCCCACTAGTAGTACACACATACATGGGAAGCCCCCACTAAATGGACATACGTTTTGCTATTACGAACTTACTTACTGTGAACTCGCTCAACTAGTTGTTAACTCTCCGTTGCATGCCTTGCAGGACCTTAGGTACATATGGAGCTTGCACAAGGAGGAGCAGGTCGTTGTGGGCATGGATCATGAATGCTTGTTAAACGTTTATGACATTACACACTTAATACGTATGTTTGGGTTTTTACATTAGTGCTTCCGCTACACTTGATTATGTTGGTTTTGACAAACACCTTTCGTATTGATGGATAACTATTACTACTTATTTACATGTTCAATATGATTGGTGGCTTGATCCTGGTCATGTCACGCCCCCAAGCGGTGGTACTCCGCATGTGGATTTTGGGGGTGTGACAATTACCGTGACGTAGTTGGTAACATTACAGTCAAACAACACAATAATTAAATGCACAGCGGAAGCAAGAGATAGATATATTTCAACTTTTATAAATTGTAATATCAAGTATCACAACAGTCGAAATTAATCCACAGCAGATCCAAAATAAATAGGAAACATGTTCAACAGTTTGACATCTAAGCTTGCGAGACTTGTTGAGGATGCTAGGAGAAAGCCAGCCTAGTTCGCTTAGTACCTGCACTTAACCTTTTTGTGAAAATACGTCAGTTTACACTGGTAAATACATTCAACCAACACTTTTGAAAAGGTTTAATAAAATTGATTTGAATGCACGTGGCACAAACTTTTATAACTTGGGATAATTATTTTAATATAATACTTGTAAACGAATTACATGTTTCTTATGCGTTCAGTAGGCCGATCCGTAAACCGGGTTAAAGATCAATAGACACACCACATTATTTATTCATTTATGCACTGACGGGTGTACGCCTACACCCCGTGCTCAGGTCGTGGCCATCTCGTAAGATGATGCCAAGGATATCCGGGACATGGTCATTAACCCCCCAAAGGCTTTAAGCAAATAAAAGATTTCAAAACAAGCATATCAATGATTTAATCTCTATTCGATCAAAGATTCAATGCTGGACCAAGCGGTATTCTATATACCGTACTCCAAGCCCGTATAAGGAAAATTAAGTTAAAAGTATTTACCTTTGCAAAGTATAATTCACAAACAGCAATTGCAAGTAGCTTATACCGGGTCTCCTATTCGGGAACGAAGGTTTATAATAACCTATTAGAATCCTAACGGGTCTTTAATTAAGCCTAAACTTAGACCGGTTAGTTTTAACGAAAGATACGGTTCGAATGCACGAATAAGCGAAGACCGGAATAGAATGTGATTTAGACCCGACAAGTTTGAAGACTTGTATAATATGGGTAATCCAACCACATTCTATATTTTGAGATAAAAACGACAAGGTTTGACCCGTTTCGGCTAATTTATGTAAACTAGTTACATAAACCGAACCGGACGCGTAAATGGCGTAACGGGTAACTGTAAGAGTCCTATGCAGGTTTCCTAAGTCAATATGATCTAAATATGTTGTGATATCAGTAGGATACCTTCCATTATGCCCATAACGAGTTTAATCCCATAATACGCTCCGTTGGGGTATTTTGGTCATTTTAAAGATTATAAAAGAGATTATTTATACTTTTGATGTTCGGGTCTGAAGAAATTAGTAAAGCCACTTATTTAACAAGTTGCATCAGTAGGTAATAAGTCTTTATGACAAAAATGGTTTTAAACCCAAAATATGCGTTTAATACGCGTATAAAGTCGTTTTAAGCGATTTCCGGGTTATACAGGAAATCTGAGTTTTCTGATCAGGTTATATAGTTCAAAATACTTTATTTATTATTTAAAATCAGTAGCAATTGGATTGGCGTCAAAATACTATGTAGAACTCGTTTTATGTCTGAAAAGGGTATATTCGGTATTTACCGAATCTATGTCATAACCTTAGGTTATGAGCAGGTTAAAAATAATTAAAAATATTTAAAATTCTCAAAATATTATATTACATCAGTGTGTAAAAGGTTTGGTGTCGAAATTGTCACACCCCCAAAAATCAGTGCTGGCGTGACTGGACCGGTATCTTCATTGCACAGCGGAAGCAAAAAGCTAAGACTTCTAAACAATGAACGCCCGCTAAGTACTCGAAATCCCATGGGTTCTCCTATTCCAACCGTTCCGTAGTTTTGAAAAATGCAACCTGAGAAAGAACATGCGAAAAAGTCAACAAAAAGTTGAGCGAGTTCATAGTTTGTTTTAAAAAGATTTTAAACAAATCTTTTTGTATACCGGTTTAAAAGCTGTGGAGAAAATTTAGTAAAATCAGTTTCTTGGCATGTTATATTAAAATTGTGGGTCTAGCCCACAAGAGTCTTCGTGCATTGCACGTGAGAGAATGGGCCGAGCCCAAAAGAGTATTTGTAAGCAGGACCAACACGTCCTCTTACTTGTACATAAGTTGAAAACATTATCAAAGTTTGTAAATACATGTATTATGAGTTTGCGTCAAATGAATATCAAAAACATTTGAAGGTTATAGTGTGGTAAGTTGGTATGAAAAGCGTCTATGAACATGTTGATCATTAATGTTTCGCGAGGACATTAATATATGCGACGACATAGGAGGTACTCAACCCGCGTAGGCAATTTTTAGTGTCGAATAACCTCGACTGGGACACAACAGCACTCTAAGTGGTCACCCATGGACCGTGAGTGGGGCTCGCCCGTACCCATTAGATCTAACCTTTGTTCCTTGGTCCTCAAAAGGATTAATGGCACCTCAGTTACAGCCTATGCTCACATGATCTAAGAGTTCATTCCATAACTTATTCATACCCTAGTTTGACATGTATTTCCCCCCGAAAGTTGTAAACCGAAACGTTGAAAGAAAAGGGGGACATGATCTCACTGAGTTGTCCCGTTTTACGTACGCAGGCCAACCTAGATCCGTTGTAGTAACAAGGACATTGCCGTCACTAGTCATGAAAATCATGCACGTTTTGTAAAACCGGTATGTTTTATAAATCATTCGTAAACCATTCAAGTTCGTTGAAATTCATTTGCAACATGGTTTATAAATATGTGTTTTCGTTCATCGAAATAGTGTTTTCTTTTGCAAAAACTTGCATGTCTTTCCACCCCCGAAAACATTTATAAAAATGTAAAACAGTAAAAAAAAGTGGGGGTTATGAACTCACCTTGACATTCCTGTGCAAAGCTAGCTTAACGTGATTTCGTGGTGTCGTTCCATCGGTCGGAGGAGGTGGCTGTGAAGTGAGGTATATAAAGGAGGAGGCTTAGGTGAGTGTTGTGGGTTCATCAGAACAAGAACGACCACCAGTATGACCGTCGCCGCCGCGTCGGAGTCCAGATCGGAGAGAGCAGGGGGTGTGGGGATCAAGTATGTAAAGTCTGTGTGTATATGTTTAAGATGAGGTTAGGGTTTTCAAGGGAATGAAGTCTGATGGTGTGTGTGGTTAAGAACTGAGTTTTTCAAAAGAAAAAAAATGAAGTAGCTAGGGCATTTACTACAACTATATAGTTAGGGTTTTTCTCTAATGGGCTTGGGCTTGGGCCCAAGGCCCACAAGCCCAATCTCGTGTTTAAGTGGCCCGTAATTCCTACGAGACCCGTTATCAAAACCCGAACTCTCCGTAACGTCGTAAAATTATAATTTGATTTGAAAATATATAACTAGTGTCAGTAGTCGTTGATATCGTGTTTGACTGTCTGTTACGGTAAAAATCGTGTCGTTACCATTTTAATTCCGTTTTTCGATTCGGTTTCAACTGCGATTAATAAAATTTAATGTAGAAGCTAAATATATCGTAAAATCTTGGTTTTAAAGGTAATACACGTCTCTGATGCTTCTGTTTCGTTGGAGGTGCGCTCCTGCAGTCGCGTTTTTCGTTCACGTTCGCGCGTTGTGACGTACGAAAGCACGATATATTCACAAAACTAAATTCATAAATATAAAATATCCATATAAACTTCGTATTTGTCGGCGTTGTCAGTATTTTGTTCGGTTTCAATTCGTTGTCGTTTAACGTTCCGCAGATTTCTCTAGAAATCTCCATACGCGCACTGTAACGTCTACGCGCACTGTAACGTCTGATAAGCATTCCTAGGCATGCCAATAGCCTAATTAAGCTAATTTGTGTCTTAAACACTATTTGTTATCGCCTTAAACGTTTGTTAATCGCGTAATTAGAGGCCGTTAAATACCGGTTGTCACATTCTCCCCCTGTTGCAGAAATTTCGTCCTCGAAATTTAGAGTATGTTATCTCCTCAAAGTTGTGTCGTTCCTAGGTAAGTCCGAATAATAAAAAAAAGTGAATGACTGCGTAATCGAATGAAGAATTATTCTAATTGTGTGAATTCAAGGTCATTTTGCATCAATAAGAACCCAACGGTTCAACTGAGTTTGTTCCAGAAATCGAGGTCAAGCGAACGAAGCATAGTGATACTTTCATCAGTATGAGTAAGTTTACGGGGTTCAACAAAAGAGGAATTTCGACCAATAGAATTCCAAATGAACGTTCACAATATGCAAATCAATTTTTGAAACAATAGAATTCACTACCAACGTAAACTTGCGTTGGTTATTGTACGATTGAAACTCGAATTCAACAAGCTCAAATAGATAGAATCATGAAATGATTTGTCAACTATTGAACCAATAAATGAATAAGATAAAACCAACGTGTTGACATTATTAAGCTGCAAGGATACACCGAAACGAAATACAACCGAACCTGGTGTATCATCGTCTTAATACATAATTGCATTAAGACTATTTGAATGATGTGTCAACGAAAAGCATAAATAGTTCTGCATGAAACGACTGATTGTAATTAGCACAAGCTACAAGTTTAGACCGACGCCACAGGGTGTCGTAGTGAATGCAACAATTCAATAATAGCGGTGATCGAACAAGTACCGCCTGTGTTTTGCATGAAATGCTCGATCATGATTAGCCCAAGCTACAAGTTCATACTGACACCACAAGGTGTCGTAGTGATCGAAATAATTCAATAATAGTGGTGACCGAACAAGCATCACCGTGTTTTGAAATTAGATGCAAGGTTCAACGAAGTAAAAACAAATCTCATAGGATTTTCAATTGAAAATGAAACAAATAAATATTGTTTTCGAGCGAAGATGAGAATCAATGAATATCACAAAATGTTCGCTCGATGGTGAAAGAACCGTCAAGAGGTACACCGGAATATAATATGAATTTGTGTACCATTGTCTTAACACACGATTGTGTTAAGATTGCTTTAAAATGATAAATCAACTAAGCGGATTTAATATCAATAAACAAATAAATAAATAATTAAATCCGTACATGATGTGAGCAACGAGATTAGCGCAAGCTTCAAATTTGTGAGAACGTCACCACAAGGTGATCGTGATCAAGGAAACGATTCAGTGAAGTCGAAGACCAAACAAGCATGTTATGGTTCAAAGCAAATGAAGTGCTTGTTGGGATTATTTCGAATATGATGGCCTCAATCCATCATATGGAATCTTGAATCGAATATATATTATGAGCAAGTTCAATCAATTAAACTTGGTTAAAACATAATCCAACAATGAATTCATGTATCAATAAGAAAGTTTCGACATGGCCACAACGAAAAACCACATAGACCACTCAAAAGAAAATGAGTTTTCCAAGAAATTTGTCGACTCGAAGAGTCAACGCTTTGCAATAATATGGTTCATCTAGATCACAATGCAAAGATCAAGTATAGCGAAACGATATTTGGGCTTTGATAAAACAACAATTTCGAGTGAAGCCACATGCATAACAAACAACGCATGTGTAACATACTAACATATGAATTTGTCAAGAATGAAGCAAATGAGTATTCGTTATTATGAAAGAAAATATCTGTGATGCAATGACCATTAGGGGGAGTAGAAGTGGGAAAAATCTACTCACTATATGCAAAAAGTTGAAATTTCAACAAAAGAAATTTAAGGACTTTACCTGGAAGTTCACGTGATGATTGGTTGTTATGTGACATTACCATAGAATGTTGTACGTAGCATAATCGCCATGAATGAAGTAGGGGGAATGCGGAGACGTGTGACTTCTTTTGCAACGCCCATAGTTGTGAGTCTCATTAGACCTAGTATCGATCGTTATGAAACCTTGTTTCAACGTACCTCAGCATGATTTGTGTTGCTTGCAGGATCACTTGGCAAATTGCCGCATTTCGATCCGTAGTTCTCCCGCTGACAGGATTAGCATCGTTGTTGTCGTGACCATTTGTGGTTTTCCCCAAGGCCTTGCCTCGAAAATCGTGTGTGATGTACTTCGACGTCCACTGACGTATAGTTTAAGTTTCATGTATACCTGTTCACTAGCATTTCGTTCTTCGTAGAATATGATGTGCTCCGACATCCGTTGATGTATAATTTGAGTTTCATGTATACTCGTGCGCACTAGCATTTCGTTCCGCGTAGGTTACCTGCTCTGGTAAGTAAGATAGCATAGACGACATAATATAATGGCGTTTGCGCGAGTTAATAATCGCAGTTTCTAAGTGAGGACCTCTAATGAGTTTCGACGTAAGTTTTCCAAAGGTCCTAAATGCATGTTATCCGAAACTCTCAAAGTTTTGCTTACTATATGTAATCGTTTCATGTACCGTGTATCCAACACAACGCGTGTGTATGTTTAAAACCAAAAGTGTTGACTCATTGTTTTCGGCAACGGTTGGAAACCCATATTCAGTCCTAGGCGTTCTGTATGTGTCCAAGTCTTAATAATCTAAGTTCCCAGAGGAAGTAAGGTTAAAGCCTAGGTATCTCTACAGAAACCTAATTCGCTGAAACCTAATGCTCTGATACCAATCTGTCACACCCCCAAAAATCAGTGCTGGCGTGACTGGACCGGTATCTTCATTGCACAGCGGAAGCAAAAAGCTAAGACTTCTAAACAATGAACGCCCGCTAAGTACTCGAAATCCCATGGGTTCTCCTATTCCAACCGTTCCGTAGTTTTGAAAAATGCAACCTGAGAAAGAACATGCGAAAAAGTCAACAAAAAGTTGAGCGAGTTCATAGTTTGTTTTAAAAAGATTTTAAACAAATCTTTTTGTATACCGGTTTAAAAGCTGTGGAGAAAATTTAGTAAAATCAGTTTCTTGGCATGTTATATTAAAATTGTGGGTCTAGCCCACAAGAGTCTTCGTGCATTGCACGTGAGAGAATGGGCCGAGCCCAAAAGAGTATTTGTAAGCAGGACCAACACGTCCTCTTACTTGTACATAAGTTGAAAACATTATCAAAGTTTGTAAATACATGTATTATGAGTTTGCGTCAAATGAATATCAAAAACATTTGAAGGTTATAGTGTGGTAAGTTGGTATGAAAAGCGTCTATGAACATGTTGATCATTAATGTTTCGCGAGGACATTAATATATGCGACGACATAGGAGGTACTCAACCCGCGTAGGCAATTTTTAGTGTCGAATAACCTCGACTGGGACACAACAGCACTCTAAGTGGTCACCCATGGACCGTGAGTGGGGCTCGCCCGTACCCATTAGATCTAACCTTTGTTCCTTGGTCCTCAAAAGGATTAATGGCACCTCAGTTACAGCCTATGCTCACATGATCTAAGAGTTCATTCCATAACTTATTCATACCCTAGTTTGACATGTATTTCCCCCCGAAAGTTGTAAACCGAAACGTTGAAAGAAAAGGGGGACATGATCTCACTGAGTTGTCCCGTTTTACGTACGCAGGCCAACCCAGATCCGTTGTAGTAACAAGGACATTGCCGTCACTAGTCATGAAAATCATGCACGTTTTGTAAAACCGGTATGTTTTATAAATCATTCGTAAACCATTCAAGTTCGTTGAAATTCATTTGCAACATGGTTTATAAATATGTGTTTTCGTTCATCGAAATAGTGTTTTCTTTTGCAAAAACTTGCATGTCTTTCCACCCCCGAAAACATTTATAAAAATGTAAAACAGTAAAAAAAAGTGGGGGTTATGAACTCACCTTGACATTCCTGTGCAAAGCTAGCTTAACGTGATTTCGTGGTGTCGTTCCATCGGTCGGAGGAGGTGGCTGTGAAGTGAGGTATATAAAGGAGGAGGCTTAGGTGAGTGTTGTGGGTTCATCAGAACAAGAACGACCACCAGTATGACCGTCGCCGCCGCGTCGGAGTCCAGATCGGAGAGAGCAGGGGGTGTGGGGATCAAGTATGTAAAGTCTGTGTGTATATGTTTAAGATGAGGTTAGGGTTTTCAAGGGAATGAAGTCTGATGGTGTGTGTGGTTAAGAACTGAGTTTTTCAAAAGAAAAAAAATGAAGTAGCTAGGGCATTTACTACAACTATATAGTTAGGGTTTTTCTCTAATGGGCTTGGGCTTGGGCCCAAGGCCCACAAGCCCAATCTCGTGTTTAAGTGGGCCGTAATTCCTACGAGACCCGTTATCAAAACCCGAACTCTCCGTAACGTCGTAAAATTATAATTTGATTTGAAAATATATAACTAGTGTCAGTAGTCGTTGATATCGTGTTTGACTGTCTGTTACGGTAAAAATCGTGTCGTTACCATTTTAATTCCGTTTTTCGATTCGGTTTCAACTGCGATTAATAAAATTTAATGTAGAAGCTAAATATATCGTAAAATCTTGGTTTTAAAGGTAATACACGTCTCTGATGCTTCCGTTTCGTTGGAGGTGCGCTCCTGCAGTCGCGTTTTTCGTTCACGTTCGCGCGTTGTGACGTACGAAAGCACGATATATTCACAAAACTAAATTCATAAATATAAAATATCCATATAAACTTCGTATTTGTCGGCGTTGTCAGTATTTTGTTCGGTTTCAATTCGTTGTCGTTTAACGTTCCGCAGATTTCTCTAGAAATCTCCATACGCGCACTGTAACGTCTACGCGCACTGTAACGTCTGATAAGCATTCCTAGGCATGCCAATAGCCTAATTAAGCTAATTTGTGTCTTAAACACTATTTGTTATCGCCTTAAACGTTTGTTAATCGCGTAATTAGAGGCCGTTAAATACCGGTTGTCACAGAAATTTGGGTTTAGATAGGCTTTATGCTAAGTGTGCCGTTTAATTAACAAAAGTTTTCTTAATTGCGCTATTTAGCATAACTCCTATTCTAGACCTCGGATTGACATGAAATTTTAGGGACATGTTTAGAAATCAGTAACTAAGGTTATTGTTCGTTCACATATCCAAAATTCTCGTTTTAAGGTCAAAAGCGCATTATGGTCAACTTTTAAGCATATAACGGAAATGTGCAAATGACTTAGACAAACAACGAACCAGTCACAGAGGGTCATACCATTATGTAAACTAGTCCTAAGGAAGTTCTAAGGCATATCCAAGTCATACTAAAACGGGTCAGAACTGAAGTCAAAGCAAAAGTGAAATTTTTGGGACTTTCGGTTCCGAACCGGGTCAAAACAGTAAATGGTCGGATCAAACAAGCTTAGACCAGTTCTTATACTTATTATCAAGTTATATGAGTGATAAAATATGTTACATGCCTTCTACATTGTTAATTATGCGTTAAATCGAGAATTAGCATTCTGTTGACTTTTTCTAAGCAACTTTGACCCGACATTTGAACTAGTTAGAGTGGGAATCAGAGGGTGCCCTTTTAAGGGTTTAATGCCACATAATTACCAACTTATAACTACCTTTGATTCGATTAATCACTGGACCATTAATGATTAATCGTTAAGTCAACCGTTAAATACGACGGTTTGACTTTTAAGCTACAACTAAGTAAAAACTCAACTAAGAAAGGTCAAGCATATTTACTGAAGTCCTATGCACGATTAGGAAGGCTTAGGGAAGACACTTGTGCTCCAGAAAACTCCACAAATACAGAAGGAAGGAATGAACACAATGTTGCAACAATGTGGCTTTATATAGTGTTCTAAATCCATTGAGATCATGACAACTAGGTCTATCATTGATCCCAGATCATTTACAAGTGTTTCCTAGTGCCTAGGAACTGTTAGGGGTCGCCCATGTTGCTGAAAATATCTTACTAAGTCGGTTAAACGTTTATAACAGCCAACAGTCAAGCTGCTGTCGCTGGGCACCCCTTACGGACCGTAAGGCAGGACCTTTACGGTCCGTAAGCTTTTGACAGGAGGCAAAAATTAACCTTTCACGTAATACGGACCGTAAGGCAGGACCTTTGTGGTCTGTAAGCCCTTGCCAGAAAGCAAAAAAAAAAAATTAACCTTTCATGAATTGAAAAGGCAACTTGTAAAGCATTATTTTGAGCCAGGGAAATGTCAGTATGAGGCCCTTTTTACCCATGCTTGATCAGTTGTGTCTACCTATCTCAATGTATCATTGGTTTGCATTATGATGGAAAATATATACGAAAGTTTTTATTGAGCATTATTTCATAGGATCCATACTTGCAAATTTGGACATCCTTTATTATTAGTAATCACCGGATTAAAGGTATACTAGATGTTTATTAATCATGTTAGGGTCTTGGGATTTTATAATAAAGTCGTTCAGAGGTATAAATTTAACATGTCGACGTGTTTAAAAATCCTGCCATACATCTTTAACTAAATCCGGGTTTATAATGCTTTTGTCGTATGTGACACGTGTCGTTTATTTAATAAACACAAATTTTCGAGGTGTTACATCCTCACCCCCTTAAAAGAAATCTCGACCTCGAGATTTACTAAAACAAATGAGGGTACGTTTCTTTCATTGTGGACTCTACCTCCCACGTGTACTCGGGACCTCTACGGGCATCCCATTTAACCTTTACAATCGGTATATACATCATTCGAAGCTTCTTAACCTGTCGATCCTCGATCGACACAGATTTTTCAACAAACTTCAAGCTCTCATCTATGAGTACATCTATATGTGGTATGACTAGTGATTCATCAGCGACACACTTCTTCAGATTGCAGATGTGGAATACATTGTGAATACCACTGAGCTCTTCGGGTAAGTTTAACTTATAGGCAACTGATCCGACACGTTCGATGATCTCGAATGGTCCAATGTACCTCGGTCTTAACTTGCCTTTGTTACCGAATCGCATCACTCCCTTCCAGGGTGATACTTTAAGCAATACCCTGTCACCTACTTTGAAGTAAAAGGTTTACGCTTTAAATCTGCGTAGCTTTTCTGCCTATCTCGGGCAGCTTTCAGACGGTCACGAATCTGGACAATCTTGTCCGTCGTTTCAAAGATTAATTCAGGTCCTGTCAACTGGACATCTCCAACCTCCGCCCAACAAACGGGCGTTCTGCACTTTCTACCATACAAGGCTTCGAAAGGCGCAGCCTTAATGCTCGTATGGTAGCTATTGTTATACGAGAACTCTATTAGTGGTAGGTGGTTATCACAACTACCACCTAAGTCGATCACACATGCACGAAGCATGTCTTCCAAGGTTTGGATTGTACGCTCACTCTGTCTGTCCGACTGAGGATGGTAAGCCGTACTGAAATTTAAGCGTGTGCCCAAAGATTGTTGGAAACTTTTCCAAAAATATGACGTGTATCTAGTATCTCTGTCCGAGATAATAGACACAGGCACGCCATGTAGAGATACAATCTTATCTACGTACAATTGGGCTAGCATGTCGGAGCTATAAGTCTCCTTAATGGGTAGAAAATGTGCTGACTTAGTCAACTTATCAACTATTACCCATATCGTATCATTTCCGTTCCTTGTCTTTGGCAACTTGGTGATGAAATCCATCATCACCATCTCCCACTTCCATGTGGGAAGTTCAGGCTGTTGTAGCAAACCTGACGCCTTTTGATGTTCAGTTTTGACTTGCGCACAAGTCAAACATTTAGTTACATAGGTAGCTACAGACTTCTTCAAGCCTATCCACCAAAAGTTTGCCTTCAAATCCTGGTACATCTAGTCAGCTCCAAGATGAACGGAGTATTTGGAACTGTGGGCTTCCTTTAGGATAACTTCTCGTAGTCCTCCATAAACTGGAACCCATATTCGTCCATTTAACCTTAGAATTCCGTCCTTTCCATTGGATAACTGTTCTTCAGTTACTCCTAGCTTTTCATTAGGATAGTTAGCTTCCAGCACAGCTTCCTACTGTGCAGCTAACAACCTTTCATTCAAACTATTCTTTATCTCAATGCTCTTGGCATTGATTCTAATAGGCTTCACCCTTTCCTTTCGACTCAAGGCATCAGCGACTACATTCGCCTTGCCAGGATGGTATCTTATCTCACAATCATAATCATTCAAAGTCTCCATCCATCGTCGCTGCCTCATGTTCAAATCCTTCTGGTTGAACAGATGCTGGAGGCTCTTGTGATCAGAATAGATCACACATTTGATGCCATATAAATAGTGCCTCCATAGCTTCAGTGCAAATACAACGGCACCCAACTCCAAGTCATGGGTGGTGTAATTCTTTTCGTGCACCTTTAACTGACGTGAAGCATAGGCAATAACCTTGCCTTTCTGCATAAGCACACATCCCATCCCGGTGTGTGATGCATCACAATATACCACAAACTCTTCTATTCCATCAGGCAATGTCAACACAGGTGCATTGCTTAGCTTCTGCTTAAGGATATCAAAGGCTTCTTGTTGTTTAGGACCCCAGTTAAACTTAACATTCTTTCTAGTCAGAGAAGTTAGGGGTGCAGCAATCCTTGAAAATTTTTCAATAAAACGCCTGTAATATCCTGCCAATCCCAAGAAGCTGCGAATTTCTGTGGGCGTCTTCGGCTGTTGCCAATTCATGACAGCTTCCACCTTAGCGGGATCCACTTGGATACCACGCTCACTAACCATATGTCCAAGAAATTGGACTTCTCGAAGCCAGAATTCACATTTAGAGAATTTGGCGTAAAGCTTCTCCTGTTGAAGTAGCGAAAGAATACACCGAAGATGCTTCTCATGATCAGCTTGGTCCTTTGAGTAAATCAGAATGTCGTCAATGAAGACGATAACAAATTTTTCCAAGTACGGCTTGCAGACATGGTTCATGAGATCTATGAATGCCGCTGGTGCATTAGTGAGCCCAAAAGGCACCACTAGGAACTCGTAATGACCATAACGAGTCCTAAATGCAGTTTTGTGTACGTCTTCATCTCTAACCTTCAGTTGGTGATAGCCTGACCTTAAGTCAATCTTGGAGAAGTAACTTGCTCCTTGAAGTTGATCGAACAGATCGTCGATCTTGGGCAATGGATACCTATTCTTGATAGTGACCTTGTTAAGCTCACGGTAGTCGATGCACAGACGCATGGATCCATCCTTCTTCTTGACAAATAAGATTGGTGCTCCCCAAGGAGACGAACTAGGTCTAATGAAACCTTTGGCTAGCAATTCATCCAGTTGTGTTCTTAATTCCTTCATCTCTGTTGGTGCCAATCTGTAAGGTGCTCTAGCAACAGGTGCTGCCCCAGGGATAATGTCGATTCTGAATTCTACTTGCCTATCTGGTGGTAAACCAGGTAGTTCTTCAGGAAAAACTTCAGGATATTCAGAAATGACGGGGATATCTTCGATCTTGGGTTTCGGCTCATCAATAGTCACTTGTGCCATGTAGATGACACAACCCTTCTTCAAACACTTAGAGGCTTTGAGCATAGATACATGCTCTGATAGTCCATACCGGGTATCTCCCTAAATGGTAAGTGACTCACCAGACGGAGTCTTGATCACCACTTGCTTCTTATTGCAGACAATTTGGGCCTGGTTATGAGATAACCAGTCCATACCCAAAACTATGTCGAATCCGGCTAACTTCAAAGGAAGTAGGGACAAGGGAAAAGAGTGGCTCTTAATGGATATGAAACATCCTTCTAATATGGTTGAGGCGGTTTCTAAGGTGCCATCAGCTAGTTCCACCTCGTACTTCACACTTAAGGTTTTAACGGGTAAATTCAGCAATTTGCAAAACTTATTGTCTACAAAAGATTTATCAGCTCCTGAATCAAATAGTACTCTTACATAGACATCATTTATAAGGAAGGTACCTGTGATCACATTGTCGTCCTGCACAGCTTCCTTTGCATCCATTTTGAAGACTCTAGCATTGGTCTTCTTCCCTTCATCGGCTTTCTTGGCATTCTTTGGGCAATTTGTCTTGATGTGCCCCTTTTCATTGCAACTGTAGCATGTTGCGTCTTTCAGTTTCTTGCACTCGAGGGTTTTATGTTCCGTAGATTTGCAAATCCCACAAGGCCTTGTCTGAGATTGGGATTTTGTGTCAAGCCTGCACTTCCCAAAATGGTATTTCTGACAAGTCTTACACTTGGGCTTATCTCCAGATTGATGCCCATCCTTCTTTGAACTAAACCCCTTCCTGTGGTCATTGTTTCCTCGGTGCTTCTTATTTGATCGACACGAGTTGTCATCCTCATCATGCTTCTTTTTCTCGGCATCCTTGTTCCTCAGCGATCTCTGCCTGAACGCGTCCAGCGTGAGGGATAAGGATATATCAGCTACTGACCTGAATGTAGCTGGCCGAGAGGCTTTCACACTGGCCTTAATCTCCGGAGATAAGCCCCCTATGAAACGAGCTATTCTTTTGGGTTCCGGGGTCACTAGATAAGGAACCAGCCTTGACATTGTATTAAAGCTCGTAAGGTAAGCTTGGCAATCCAGATTCTTCATCACTAACGACAAGAAATCCGACTCAATCCTTTCCACCTCATGCTGAGGGCAGTAATTCTCTCGGATGAGGGCAACAAATTGTTCCCAAGACATACTGTACAGTGGAATCTTTCCAGTAGCTTGAATCAACGATCTCTACCAGGCTAAGGCCTCACCTTTGAATGATTGAGACACAAACTTTACCACATCCTTCTCAGCGCACCCACTGATATCAACCACTGTGTCCATCTCATCCAACCAAGTCATGCAGTCTATATCCCCTTTTTCCCTAGTGAAATCCCTGGGTTTGCATGACACGAAGTATTTGTAGGAGCAACCCTTATCACGGGGTCCTTGTTTCAGCACGTTACCTTGAGATGCGACACTACGATGGTTTGAAGAGTGACGATCGTCATCATCTTTCTTTGGTTCTTCCTTCTTGGAGGGAGGCTTGCTATGCGCCTCAGAATGAGTCTTGGGCTTAGAATGCGGTGCTGATAAGGTCCTACTCCGAGTACCACTTGATCCGCTATACTGCCTATCCAAGGCTTTTGCAACAGCGTTATCAATTAAAACTTGCAGTTCAGCACTCGTTATATTAACCCGAGCATCATTCTGGTTCTCCAGTGGGTGATTATTTATTTCATCCGAGTCAGCCATTTTATCTTGAACTGCTATATAAGATAATGACAAAAATTTATTTGGGAGTTTATTATGGAATTTTCTTTTATGGCAATTCATTAACCTTGGTAAACGTAGACCATATTGGGTTAATTTGTTACTCACATTTATTTAGGATTTTAATATAACTTATCATAATTATAAACAATATTGTTAGTGGCACAAAAGCCTAGTCACAGGGACGTTTTAAATTATAAGCCTTGATTTCAGAGAATCAAGGCATGAAGGTTTGAACATAGTTTTTTTTCCTTTTCTTGACAGGGAGTCATAGGCTACTACTGTCTTTAGTCTTATATGACAATGAATATGGCCCGTAGGCACTACATCACTAATGGATGCTTGATATGTGATCATCTTAATTGATGATTTAAACCCATGATTTATAGATCATTAAGTTAGGGTTAGGAATCCCTCGAAGGATCCTTGTACAAAATGACGTGTGTGATTTATAACGAATCACGTCTGCCAGGAGTGTTAACATGTTTACAGGGGTTAACAGGAATTTGAACCTTTTAACCAGGTTTTACCATCTTGGCCAGGTCTTATAGTGACACGACAGCTAGGTTACACCTTAAGATTCTTTATTAATATATGGTAGGCAGATTAATTTAAAAGGAATGATTTTGATTTATCTATTTCATATATGATGTACATAATGACAAAAATGAATTTCCTAAACTTAACATTCCATTAAAACATAAAAAGGATTACACACTGCCCTAAACGGGACTTTTTAAACAGGCAAAATACCTACGCAGAGGTTAAACAGAAAACAAGTCCGCGCAGGGACCAAATACTAAGATTGGTGTCCTCACAGGGACTGAAAAGGCAAGTCCACGCAGGGACTGAAAGAAAAGTCCACGTAGGGACTGAAAGACAAATAAATGTCCACACAGGGACTAAATACACAAATAAATGTCCACGTAGGGACTTGATTGAAATAGGAAATACAATAGTATATATAGAGACTAATGATCTCG
Organism: Helianthus annuus; assembly: GCF_002127325.2. Taxonomy (NCBI): domain Eukaryota; kingdom Viridiplantae; phylum Streptophyta; class Magnoliopsida; order Asterales; family Asteraceae; genus Helianthus; species Helianthus annuus. Next base: position 82,444,040 of record NC_035439.2, read on the forward strand.
CTTCTTCTTTCCTTTTAACAGGTTTGCGAAACCTATGAGGAATCCACGGTTGTTCTTACGTTCTTCTTCAAAATCTCGTTCCACCATGTTTAAACGGTGGAGGATTTCTTCCTGTTCTGGTGGGGAAAAAACATGGCGGCTGCGACAGGTGCTGAGCAGGAGGTCTAGCAGGTACTGGATACCCATGAGTTAAGTATCCCATTCCCCAAGGTGTTTCATAAGGTACCTCAGGATGAAGGGCGTGGTAGTTTGCCGTCTCTTCTATGTATGGGTCGACACCAATATAGTTGTAGTGATTGTGAGCTGGCTGCTCAAACGGGTTGTATGTCGTGGAACCGGCGTATGTAGGTATCGGGTTATCATAACCAAATGGTGGCGGAGGTGGTGCAACTGGTGCGGAATTCACCTCTGCAGCTAGGTTAGAAGGTCCACCCATTTGTGGGTCTTCAGGTAGTGGCGGATAATGGCTGCCACTGGAGTGTCGAGGGGTGCTCAAGTGAAAATCCTCTCTTCATGCGGATATCCGCGCACCTGTTCTCCTACGCCTTGGAGGATCCGGAGCTGCTTGATGAACTGGCGGCGGTGGAGGCGGTGGCGTGATTGCCACGAAACTCGAATCCTCGGAGGGATCCTGCTGCTGCTGTTGTTGCTGCTCATGAGGCGATAAATGGTAAGAGGGTGTAAAGTACCACTCATACTGGTTGAACCTTGCTTGGTAACTGTCTGGACCCTGATAGGGTGTTCCATGGAAGGATGATCCATCAGAGACTTCAATAGGGTGCGTGGGAGTACCGCGTGCAGGCTCGACGGGATCCGTGTCCTCGTCTATGTCCATTGCATTGTCTTCTGAGAAATGGTCCTCCGGTCCCAATGGGTTAAAACCCACTGGTTCTTGGACATAGTTTGCCGGATTGAACCGGCCCTGTAAGACAGGAGTGGGGTCGCCAAAGGAACGGTGCGAAACGGAACGCTGAAGAGGTATGAATGAAGGTTGAGGGTTATCGGGCTCGTTTTTTGAGTTCGGCCCAAAAGAGTGACGGTAAGAAGGTGTTGAACTGTGCGAGATAGACCATCTAGCGGGCTCAAAAAGGTTCCTTCTGTTTCTCTGAGGATCGGCACTCATTGTGCTGGCAGGAGCTCGCATGTGTGAAGGCCCGGCCTCGTGATCGTTGTGGGTAGTGATTGGCCCTTTGCCTCTTCCTCCTCTTCTGATTGCCGGTGGCATATTTCCTGCTTAAACAAATGAAATAAAATAACAGGCAATAAAGGACAAACTAGAACAACAATTCGTATTCTTCCTAAGTTCTTGTCTAGACTCGAGTATGTGCAATTGTGTCATTGAGATTAAACACATAAGGATAGTGTTTAATTCACTCAACGTTGGCTCTGATACCAACCTGTCACACCCCGGTTATTCACACGTTTCACCGGTGGGCCCGGTGGGGGATTACCGTGACGTAGTTGGTAACATTACGGTCAAACAACACAATAATTAAATGCACAGCGGAAGCAAAAGATAGATATATTTCAACTTTTATAAATTGTAATATCAAGTATCACAACAGTCGAAATTAATCCACAGGAGATCCAAAATAAATAGGAAACATGTTCAACAGTTTGACATCCAAGCTTGCGAGACTTATTGAGGATGCTAGGAGAAAGCCAGCCTAGTTCGCTTAGTACCTGCACTTAACCTTTTTGGGAAAATACGTCAGTTTACACTGGTAAATACATTCAACCGACACTTTTGAAAAGGTTTAATAAAATTGATTTGAATGCACGTGGCACAAACTTTTATAACTTGGGATAATTATTTTAATATAATACTTGTAAACGAATTACATGTTTCTTATGCGTTCAGTAGCCCGATCCGTAAACCGGGTTAAAGATCAATAGACACACCACATTATTTATTCATTTATGCACTGATGGGTGTACGCCTACACCCCGTGCTCAGGTCGTGGCCATCTCGTAAGATGATGCCAAGGATATCCGGGACATGGTCATTAAGCCCCCAAAGGCTTTAAGCAAACAAAACATTTCAAAACAAGCATATCAATGATTTAATCTCTATTCGATCAAAGATTCAATGCTGGACCAAGCGGTATTCTATATACCGTACCCCAAGCCCGTATAAGGGAAATTAAGTTAAAAGTATTTACCTTTGCAAAGTATAATTCACAAACAGCAATTGCAAGTAGCTTTTACCGGGTCTCCTATTCTGGAACGAAGGTTTATAATAACCTATTAGAATCCAAACGGGTCTTTAATTAAGCCTAAACTTAGACCGGTTAGTTTTAACGAAAGATACGGTTCGCACGCACGAATAAGCGAAGACCGGAATAGAATGTGATTTAGACCCGACAAGTTTGAAGACTTGTATAATATGGGTAATCCAACCACATTCTGGATTTTGAGATAAAAACGACAAGGTTTCACCCGTTTCGGCTAATTTACGTAAACTAGTTACATAAACCGAACCGAACGCGTAAATGGCGTAACGGGTAACTGTAAGAGTCCTATACAGGTTTCCTAAGTCAAAATACTCTAAATATGTTGTGATATAAGTAGGATACCTTCCATTATGCCCATAACGAGTTTAATCCCATAATACGCCTCGTAGGGGTATTTTGGTCATTTTAAAGATTATAAAAGAGATTATTTATACTTCTGATGTTCGGGTCTGAAGAAATTCGTTTTAATAAGTCTTTATGACAAAAATGGTTTTAAACCCAAACTATGCGTTTAATACGCGTATAAAGTCGTTTTAAGCGATTTCCGGGTTATACAGGAAATCTGAGTTTTTTGATCAGGTTATACAGTTCAAAATACTTTATTTATTATTTAAAATCAGTAGCAATTGGATTGGCGTCAAAATACTATGTAGAACTCGTTTTATGTCTGAAAAGGGTATATTCGGTATTTACCGAATCAAGGTCATAACCTTAGGTTATGAGCAGGTTAAAAATAATTAAAAATCTTTAAAAATCTCAAAATATTATATTACATCAGTGTGTGAAAGGTTTGGTGTCGAAATTTGGGTTTAGATAGGCTTTATGCTAAGTTTGCCGTTAAATTAACAAAAGTTTTCTTAATCGCGCTATTTAGCATAACTCCTATTCTAGACCTCGGATTGACATGAAATTTTAGGGACATGTTTAGAAATCAGTAACTAAGGTTATGGTTCTTTCACATATCCAAAATTCTCATTTTAAGGTCAAAAGGGCAATATGGTTAACTTTTAAGCATATAACGGAAATGTAAAAATGACTCGGACAAACAACGAACCAGACATAGAGGGTCATACCATCATGTAACCTGGTCCTAAGGAAGTCCTAAGGCATATCCAAGTCATACTAAAACGGGTCAGAACTGAAGTCAAAGCAAAAGTCAAAGTTTTGCGACTTTCGGTTCCGACCCGGGTCAAAACAGTAAATGGTCGGATCAAACAAGCTTAGACCAGTTCTTATACTTATTATCAAGTTATATGAGTGATAAAATATGTTACATGCCTTCTACATTGTTAATTATGCGTTAAATCGAGAATTAGCATTCTGTTGACTTTTTCTAAGCAACTTTGACCCGACATTTGAACTAGTTAGAGTGGGAATCAGAGGGTGCCCTTTTAAGGGTTTAATGCCCACATAATTACCAACTTATAACTACCTTTGATTCGATTAATCACCGGACAATTAATGATTAATCGTTAAGTCAACCGTTAATTACGACGGTTTGACTTTTAAGCTAAAACTAAGTAAAAACTCAACTAAGAAAGGTCAAGCATACTTACAGCAGTCCTATGCACGATTAGGAAGGCTTAGGGAAGACACTTGTGCTCCAGAAAGCTCCACAAATGCAGAAAGAAGGAATGAACACAATGTTGCAACAATGTGGCTTTATATAGTGTTCTAAATCCATTGAGATCATGACAACTAGGTCTATCATTGATCCCAGATCATTTACAAGTGTTTCCTAGTGCCTAGGAACTGTTAGGGGTCGCCCATGTTGCTGAAAATATCTTACTAAGTCGGTTAAACGTTTATAACAGCCAACAGCCAAGCTGCTGTCGCTGGGCACCCCTTACGGACCGTAAGGCAGGACCTTTACGGTCCGTAAGCTTTTGACAGAAGGCAAAAATTAACCTTTCACGTATTACGGACCGTAAGGCAGGACCTTTACGGTCCGTAAGCCCTTGCCAGAAAGCAAAAAAAATTAACCTTTCATGAATTGAACAGGCAACTTGTAAAGCATTATTTTGAGCCAGGGAAATGTCAGTATGAGGCCCTTTTTACCCATGCTTGATCAGTTGTGTCTACCTATCTCAATGTATCATTGGTTTGCATTATGATGGAAAATATATACGAAAGTTTTTATTGATCATTATTTCATAGGATCCATACTTGCAAATTTGGACATCCTTTATTATTAGTAATCACCGGATTAAAGGTATACTAGATGTTTATTAATCATGTAAGGGTCTTGGGATTTTATAATAAAGTCGTTCAGAGGTATAAATTTAACATGTCGACGTGTTTAAAAATCCTGCCATACATCTTTAACTAAATCCGGGTTTATAATGCTTTTGTCGTATGTGACACGTGTCGTTTATTTAATGAAGACAAATTTTCGAGGTGTTACAGTTGATATGGTTACCACATTGATCGGAATGTCGTGCTCCGGTCAAAGATAAAATTTATAGTCCTAAATTACCCTTAACAAATAGTTAGTGGTAGCAAAGGGTCGAACCACGAAGAGTATGTGGTTTGCGAGTGGATTTGATTGAATTGAAATATGTGTTACAATTTATGAAGCTAGCTATCTTATTTTTATGTGTTTTTGTTTGATTGAAAAGATTTGACTAAAATTCCTAAAGTGATTGAATGGCTTACCTACTAATGGTTAACAAATTGCAAAAATGAAATTGATTGTTTAAACAATAATAATAAAACAAGGCTCACGCCCGGTTTCAACTAATGCAAGACTTAGGGTTACTATGTGTTTTAGTTCGCTTTACTTGAAGTAATTCATTAACGGGTCGCAATCACAAAGCTTAGGTGCCAATCGCTATCAACGTCATAAACAACGGACCATGATGCACTTCGTTACTTTGGACTAGCAAATCCTATCAAAAGACAAGGCATAAATACGTGTATTCATTTCACAAAGTCAAATTTAATCATTCACTTGACAATTCGCAAATTCAATACCAACATAGGACAATTGTCTAAGATTCAAATGTACTTCAAGTTGTCACAAAATAGTCATCAAAACATAGTAAACCCTAAATCTTACAAAAGTCTACACCAGGGTGAAACCTCCAAGAAATTAGCCGCTCATGGTGAAGACTTGATCAACGGATGTTTGAGACTTGATTTGAATCATCTTGGAACTTGTAGAATGGTAAATGATGAAGGTTAGGTGTTGGGATGAAGGATGATGGTGATTGATTTCAATGATGGATGGATTAGGGTTTTTTTGGAATGGTAGTGATGAAGACTCGAATCTTGATTCGGGTGATGGATATGATGGTTGGTGAATTGGTAGGTGATAGATAGATGATAAATGGCTCCAAAAGATGTTTTCAAAACTCACCAGAAAGTGTAACCGTCGAAAAAATGATGGCCCCCATGTTTTGATTCGTCCAAAACCAAAAAATCAAAACTATCGCGATTGCAAGCTAGGGGAGCCGTCGCCGACGGCTTGATGCCCCGTCGGCGACGGTATGTGGATGTTGACTTATAGCCAACGGCTAATCTTACTGTCTACAGACATTTCTGACGACGCATACTTACACCGGTCGTCGGCGACAGTGCCCAGAAACCACATTCTCTGTTTTGCGCGTTCCTTGCTCCCGGTTGACCCGTTTCGCTTCCATGTGGCTCGTTTTTCACTCCGGTGACCCGTAAAGCTCCCGAAAAGCTCCTTAAACCCTGCTAGACCTGCAAAACAAGTATCTAATCAAAAGTAGGCTATTCGAAATTAAAACTTGTGTAAAAATATCAAATTGAACAATTACAAGAACCGGTTTCCGACCATGTATCACATCTCCACACTTGTTTTTTGCTTGCCCTCAAGCAAATCTGTTTTTCACTTTCATGTGGGTCGAACAACGAATACACTCCCCATTCCTGAGACGAAGGTTAAGGTCCATTGTCATGCTAAAGTTCAAACTCTTTACATTTTTTCAACATATTTAACAGTAAAGTGATTTCTCATACAAAAATGGTTACCCAAGATTAACCCGCCCACGAAACCAACAATTCATGCACATCCCTCACAATGTTCTCTCCACTCGGCTTGTGAATTGGCAAATGTTTATAATGTATTAGCACTTCAAAGAATATTCACTCAAAACCGATTAGAACACATACCCGCATAAGCTTGCAACTCAATCATTCTCTACCATCGAACACGAATACTAAGCACAAGTCATAAGGTCTTGTAAAGGTTGTAACGGCGATATTTAAACCACTAAACTAAGGGTCGGAAATAGGATATTTAAAGTGGCTAAGGCGATGAAAATTCGATTTTTATTACAAACCACTAAACTAAACAAAACTAAATATAAACATCAAGTACGAGGCAACAACTTTAGCCTTTTATTCAACAACCACTAACTTCATATTTTTGTTCTTTTCTCAATGATTGTCAATTCTTTTTCATGACATTTTCTGATTTTTTTATATAAATATATGCAAACAATCAAAAACAACTATACAAATACGACTCCTATAATCGAATTTTCATCACACGGGTTTAAAAGAAAAGGTTTAACGGTTATAGGCTAAAGGGTGGTCAAACGAAAGGATTAGGCTCAAAGTTGGCTACTAAGAGATGAGTTTTTTGGTAAGGATATATAAATGGTGTAAAAGGAAAAGGTTTACCTAATGCCTTAATCATTCCTGTGCTTGTATTCGGTCTATGGTCTCAAACATATCAAAAGTTGCAAGTTCTACAATACATGACTAATGGTCCACTCAAACAAAGAAACATAGGTATGTAATCTATGATATAAAAGTGGCTCAAAACCTCACATATCTAAAAGGGTATGGTATGTGACATGCATAAAATACTAGTATGCTATTAATTTGAACTTGACCATGACAAAAGATCAAATGAGTTGTGACATCCCCCGTTGACTTAGTTACTTGTGCTTTTAAGATTGCTTTTGAAACAAGATATTTTTGAAAAATTTTTGAAATTTTCCCCCATCCCCACACTTGAGGTAAACATTGTCCTCAATGTGTAGTGTTTAAATGAACGGGTCAAAATCTAAAACTTTTACTACTCCCCCATCCCCACACTTGAGGTAAACATTGTCCTCAATGTGTAAGAACTAGAGTTTTTAAAGCACACAAGAGATGTGACACGACTAACTTCCCCAAAATTTCACCCTGGAAAAATAAAATACAATTTACAATCCACTTATTTACTAACTCAAAATCAAAAGTAAAAAGAAACGTATACACCTGACTTTTGAGCTCATTCCTCGTGTGCTCTTCTTCTCTTCAAGAAAGCGGTTGTCCCACGAACACAATGTACCTACAAATCTTAACCCTTGTGTAGAAGCATGCTTCTCACAACCATCAAAATTTGTTAGTTACCTAGTTCTACCACTTTTATGAAATTATTACCAAGCCATACGTTATTTCATGTTGATTTATGTGGAAAATAATTTACAACAATAACAAACTTAACTCACTTTCGTAGGAATCGCGGTTGCATTTAGCTTATGCAACAAGCCCTTTTAAACCCCCTAATAGCTTAGGAGGACGAGTATGTCTCGTGAGGGTTATATAGGGAACACACCCACAACGTTCATTTAACTAGGCAAAAAAAAAATAATACGAAATAAAAATAACGAAAACAAAATAATATACAACAACAACACAAAACATACATTGCCTCTACCGCTGATATCTCTCGTTAGGGTTAACTGGCGGGTTTGGCTGGTATTGATAACCAGTGAGGGCCTCAAACATCTCCCTATACTTATCGAGTGGACTCTGCTCTCCTTGAGGTGGTGGTTGGTAAGGAATCGGGATGAAGCTGGAGCTTACTGCCTCGGGCCAGTGAGGGGTTGGATCGGATGGGCCTCGTGGGTGGGGAAGGTTGGGGTAATCAGTCCACCCCGAGTGTTCGGCATAAGGGAGGCCGGCTTGATAGTCTCTTTGATGTCGCTCCTGATCGTGGAGCACCTTGGCATTATTAATAGCCATTTGGTTAGAGACATCTCGGCGTTGCTCCAATTCTCTTTGTTCATTTTGACGCCTCGCCTCTTCTTCCTCCCATGCCTGTCTTCGGGCCCTATCTTCCTCTTGCAACTGTAACAAGCGTTCCATTTGTGACCGTTGTAACGCTTGTTGCAATTGTTGTTCCTCCATTTGTTTCTCCATCCTCTCGCGAAAGGATGCTTGGAAAGCCCACTGTTCTTGTGAGTACGCCCCTTGCGCCTCTTCCCAAGCCTTTCTGCTCACCTCGTATTCTCTCCCTTCACCAATACATGCTGACACATTATCATATACCGCTTGTTGCCAGCAGTTCCAAAACCGGTACGTCGGCCCCTGCCTTTGGTTCACAAAATCTGCTACATCGGTAGAAATCTCCCTATGCTTCCTCCTGTATCTTTGCCTTGGTCCCCGCGGACCGGGAGGCTCCGTCTCATCCTCCATATCAACCATCTCCTCATATTCATCTTCGTCTTCATCACCCTCCCTCGGTTCAGTGTATCGGTAACTGTTTCCTTGTTTATCCTCGACTGTGTGAAGATGACCAAAAACCTTAACCGTTATCTTCCAATGTCGCCTCATGGAGGTGAAGTCAAACTGATCGATGGGTTTAGAGACCCACAATGATTCCTGAGGCAATGCATTTTGCTGCAAAATCATCGCGCTGATCAATCTCACGTATGGGATCATCTTCCGTTTATACGACTCCCTTGTATCCCACGTGTTTATCATCACGATTTGACGCCACGATAGCCTTGGCGTCCCATAGAACAACGAATGTAAGACCCGACAGTCGGGTGCCTTCACTGTACCGCGGTCCCCAAACCGCACCATAACATTCTCCAACGAAATGCCTTGTAGTATTTTGCCCTCCAAAGACAAATCGTTTCTCGAATCCCCTGCACCCCAAGAACCTGGCAATACCGATGCTAACATTTGCTCCGGATCAGGTTCATTTCTTTTATTATCCAAAAATTTATCATAATCGTAGTAATCATACGCCTCAACCCCAAGCGAATCAAATCTTGTGATAGCATTCATGTGCTCAAATGACATAATCATTTGATTCTTGCCAATATTGCCGATCAACTGCCACGTAGGAGCCGGCCCATCAGAATGTTCAAACCATAGAGTAGACAACCATTCACAAACTGCCCCCAAATACACCCGGGTGGTGATATCCTCGCACCAATCAAGCACTCGTTCCCACCCAATCTTTTCAAACCTTTGAACTATGCCAATTTTGCGGAATTCTTCGACATTCAACGTACGCTCACATACTACCCTCTCGGGCACGGGTTTTGAAACACCCGTGACCATCTTCATTTTCCACATCTTCGCCTCTAATTTCTTGTTTCGGTACCGGGAAAGAGCCTTCTGTTTTTCATCCTTCCAGACTGAAGCCGATCGACTATTCCTGGCCTCCTCCCAATCCCAGTCTTGTCTATAGAGTTGCCCATCACCTTCTTCTACATTACTTAACTGTTCCCAACGTTTTTGATATTGCCCCGAGCCTGAACCGGCTCCCGAAGATGAACCTTTCCCAGAGGTTTTTGCTTTCTTGCTTCCTCTAAACATAGCTACAATCAAAAGACAAGACAACAATTAGTATACCCCAATCTTCAAACAATCTCAAACTTTGAACATAATGTGCAATGTTGAATTTCAATCAATAATTAGATGTAAATCGCCTTTTTAAACTTCAAAAGTCGCACATCTTATCATCTACATATCAATTTAGCATGTTTATTCATAAAATTTCTCAAAAATTCATGGTTTGAACAATATTCAATATCACAACTATGCTCAATCACGCAAAAATCTAGTGTAATCACATCACCACGACTAGAGCATGTTCAAATCCCACCCAAATCAAGTAATCATTCCTAAATTTATGCTAAAACATCATACATTATGATAAACAACCTACTCTTAAACAATAAGCTTAAAATTTCAGAAGAAATCAACAATCCATATGAAAATCATGCATAAATTAAGTGAAATTCCATACCTTTGGTGTAGCTGAACAAGAAAAACTATGAAAAGTGTAGAGCAAAGAACTTGATTAACACCCTTCAAAAACCCGAATTTTTTACTTCAGAAATCTTGCAAACCAGCAAGAATCAATGAAAACCGTTATGGGGGTTTTGTTCCTCTCGAAAAAATACTCAAGATAGGCTCAAAAATCTCTGGATTTGGTGGAGATTTGAAAGAGTTGTGAGTGATTGAAGCTTTAGGGTTCTAGAATGGATTTTGGGGAAGATGAAGTTGCAAGAGAGATGAAGTAACGTGTGGACTGAATTGGATTGAGGTTTTAGGATGGTATGGGTGATATGAAAGGGTTTTCGGGTCAGATGTGTGGTGAGTAGGGACTTTGGGTCGAGTTTGGGTGCCAGAAAATGAATTTGGTTTCGAGTTATAAGCCAAAAACACAATCAGCGTCGGCTGATATAAGAAGCACCGTCGGTGACGGATTCGGGAAATCGTGAAAGCTGGCGACGGGTAATCTTGCTGTCTATGGTAAACATGGGCGACAGACAATTTCTAGGCACCGTAGGCGACAAAGACAGTCACCGTCGGCGACGGCTTGCGGAATTTGACTTTTTATATTTTTCAATTTTTAATTAACTTTTTTTAATTAAAAATAAAGCGAATTTTATGAACTTTTTGTAAAACAACTATATACATTAAAAAAAATCCTAAAAATTATTAAAAATCTTTTTGTGATTTTTTATAAGTTAAATTTTAAAAACGCGAAAACCGTTAACGGCCCTACCACCCCCCGAAAAGTCGTGTATTGTCCCTAATACACACAAATAAGTCTAACAACATACCTTTTGTCTTCAAGACTCGTTCAGAATGTCCGGATTTCACACAATTACAAGGGTTAGTACGGAATGAGAACGATTACCACAAAAATACTCAAACAATTAAATAAATTGTACATAACTTTACAAAACTCATTACTGGTCCTTTCAGTTGACCTCATAAGTTGGCACACTTACCACGAAGTTCACCAGCTCCACATTCTCATCCTTTTTCTCATCGTTACCATCAAGGAACAGTTTAAGGCGATGCCCGTTAACCGTTTGCTTCGACCCATCCTTCTGGTCCTTGATTGTAACATCTCCAAGCTTTCCGACCCGTGTAATCACATACGGGCCCATCCATTTACTCTTAAGCTTTCAGGGGAAGCCGTGAATTGTAGACCAAACCTCTTCACCCACTTCAAACTCCTTCGGCTTCAACTTCGCGTCATGTGCCCTCTTCATATCATCCTTGTATTTTGAGGCGCACTCGTACGCTTCTTCCCTAAGCTCCTCCAATTCGCAAAGCTTTAACTTTCGCTCCTTTTCTGCATTGTCATATTTCATGTTAACCTCTTTAATAGCCAACCAAGCACGATGCACAAGCTCAACCGGTAAATGGCAATTTCGCCCATAAACTAAGCGATAAGGTGTAGTTCCAATAGGTGTTTTATGAGCCGTTCTATAAGTCCATAAAGCATCATTCAACTTCGTCGACCAATCCTTTCGGTCGGGTCGAACGGTCTTTTGCAAAATTTCTTTTGTTTGCCTATTGGAAACCTCCACTTGACCACTTGTTTGTGGGTTGTAAGGGGTAGCGATTCGATGGTCAACACCATACCGTTTCAAAAGTTTGCCAAAGCTAAAATTCTTAAAGTGAGATCCCCCATCACTAATGATCACTCGGGGAATCCCAAATCTCGAAATTATGTTTGTTTGTACAAAATTACAAGCGACAGTATGGTCATTCGTCTTGGTGGTAATCGCTTCGACCCACTTGGATACATAATCGACCGCCACCAAGATGTATAAGTTGCCATGCGAATTAGGGAATGGGCCCATGAAATTGATCCCCCACACATCAAAAATATCTACAATGAGGATCAGTTGCATGGGCATTTCATCACTTTTAGAAATACCCACTAACTTTTGACACTCTACACAGTTCTTAGCGAAATTAAAAGCATCCTTAAAAATAGTCGGCCAATAAAGGCCGCTATTGAGCACTTTGTGCCCGGTTTTGTGACCACTGAAATGGCCCCCACAAGCAAATGAATGCAATTGCATCAAGAAGCTAGGAATCTCCTCGTCGGGTATGCATCTTCGAATGACTTGATCCGAACAAAACTTGAATAAGTTCGGTTCTTCCAACGTGTAGTACTTGATTTGAGATAGGAAGTGCAACCTCTTCCTTCTATCCCAATGAGCCGGCAAGTCACCTACAACCAAATAATTAACAATATTAGCATACCATGGTAATATTGAAACCTTTAAAATTTGCTCATCTGGGAAATTCTCATTAATCTCTCCACGTGAAGAATCCTCCTCCACAATCAATCGAGACAAGTGGTCCGCTACCACATTCTCACTCCCTTTCTTGTCTCTAATTTCCAAATCAAACTCTTGTAGCAAGAGAACCCATCGGATTAATCTCGGCTTCGCATCCTTCTTGTCCATGAGATACCTAACTACAGAATGGTCAGAATATACAATGACCTTAGTACCCCATATATAAGCACGAAAGTTATCCAATGCATATACCACCGCAAGTAGCTCTTTCTCGGTAGTTGTATAATTTAATTGTGCATTTGAAAGAGTCTTACTTGCGTAGTAAATGGCAACTGGTTTCTTGTCTACCCTTTGACCCAATACGGCCCCCACCGCATAATCACTTGCATCACACATAATTTCGAATGGTAAAGACCAATTCGGTGATTGCAAGATTGGGGCCTCAACCAACTTTTTCTTCAAAATGTTAAAGGCATTTTGGCAATTCTTATCAAAATCAAATGTTTTGTCTTTTAACAAAAGATTACATAGGGGTTTCGTTATATCACTACAACTTTTTATAAACCTCCTATAAAACCCCGCATGTCCCAAGAACGGCCGAATTCCCTTAACACTTGTGGGATAAGGCAAAGTGGATATGACTTGCACTTTTGCTCTATCCACCTCAATCCCACGATCGAGACGACATGCCCCAACACAATCCCTTTTTGAACCATAAAATGGCTCTTTTCCCAACTCAAAGCAAGATTTTTCTCAACACATCTTTGTAAAACTTTTTCGAGTTGGTCGAGGCATGTATCAAATGATGACCCAAATATTGAGAAATCATCCATGAAGATATCCAAAGACTCCCCCACCATATCTGAAAAGATACTCATCATACACCTTTGGAAGGTGGCGGGGGCATTACAAAGTCCAAAGGGCATTCGTCTAAATGCAAAGGTGTCGTATGGACAAGTAAAGGTAGTCTTTGCTTGGTCTTCCGAATAACCATCCAGAAAACAATAAAATTTTTGTCAAGCCAAGTTCTCAACAATTTGATAAATAAATGGCAAAGGGAAATGATCTTTGGAAGTTGCAGTATTTAACTTCCTATAATCAATACAAATACGCCACCTGGTTAACGGCCGAGTGGCGACCTCTTCACCTACGTCATTTGTGCCGACTTGAATGCCCGCTTTCTTAGGAACTGTCTGTGTCGGGCTTACCCATTGGCTATCCGAGCTAGGGTATATGATACCCGCATCTAGCCACTTCAATACTTCCTTCTTCACCACTTCGCGCATGTTCGGATTTAGTCTCCGTTGTGTGTCGTGAGAAGGACTCATGCCGTCTTCCGTGATGATCTTGTGCATCACTACCGAAGGACTAATTCCCTTCAAATCCGCAATGGTCCACCCGATAGCGGCTCAATGTGTGAGCAATACTTTCATCATCTTTTCTTCTTGATCCCCAGTCAAGTTAGATGCAATGATAACCGGAAGCGTGCTATCTTCACCCACATAAGCATACTTAAGATGCTTGGGTAGCACCTTCAACACTAGCACCGACGGCTCTTCCAATGACGGCTTCAACTTTGTGTCTATGCTTTCCGGAAGACTTTCCACTTAATGTGTCCAAGTGGGCCTTTCTTCCTTTGCCGCCATGACCTCTAACTCTTTCACTTCTTCATCCATGCTCCGATTCGTCTCTCCTTGTAACCTGTCAAACATGAAACATTCCTCTATTATGTTTTCCTCTTCGACATTAATGTCGCATAGAGGTATACACTCGTCAACGATGTCCCCATATAGCATTCATCGCCGACTAGAGGATCCGTCAATCCTGAAAAGACATTTAACCGCAACCGACGGTTACCAAAATTCATGTCGACCGTGCCCGATTTGCAATTAATTTGGGCACTCGATGTTGCCAAAAATGGTCGACCAAGGATCACCATTGGTTGCTTGGTTCGGTCCAAAGAGACATAATCTAATACAAGAAAATCCACCGGATAGTAAAAGTCCTCGACCTTGACTATTACATACGTGACTATCCCACGGGATAGTTTAGGGGTCAAGTCGGCTAACACCACGGTGGTGTTCGACACTTGAAGTGGACCAAAATCATATCGGTCATATAAACTACCCGGCAAGATACTCACACTTGCCCCAAGATCCAAAAGTGCCTGGGTCATTTTAAATTCACCAACTTGTATTGAAATAATGGGCACCCCCAGGTCTTGAAGTTTTGGTGGAAGTGCACCCGAAAGAATCGAACTCACATTTTCGGTTAAATCAAGTTTCTTAGGAAACTTGTGAGTCCGCTTTTGGGTGCATAAATCTTTCAAGTATTTCGCATATGAAGGTACTTGTTTAATTGCATCTAAGAGTGGCAAATTGATTTTAACTTGTTTAAAAATTTCCCACATCTCTTCTTGTTGTGGGCCTCGTTTATTTACCACTTTCTTAGATGGTCCCAACAAAGCTTCGGGATAAGGGGCGGTATTAACCTCCACACCCTTCTCCTTAGCCTTTGGGACGGTAATGGTCACAACGGGTGTAGTATTATTAACTTTTGAATTATTTTTATTTTGACCCGTTTGACCGTTTCTACCTTCATCATCACTCGCATCTTCCACCACCCCTTCAACAAACTGGTATGGTGGTGGCTCAACACCGTTATCTATCACTCGACCACTATGTAAGGTAATTTTATTAATTGGTACCTCATTCATGTTCTTCAAGTTTGACCCTTGATGCTTAGGGTTCACGTTGGTGTCACTTGGAAGTCTTCCTCCGCTTCCACGAATTTGAGCCATCTCTTGAGCAAGTTGCCCCACTTGCTTCTCCAATGCCTTGTGAGATTTATCCCTTACTTCAAACTCCTTCTTCATCTCGGCTTTGAACTCTTGATGTGAATTAGTAAGAGCTTGATGTGAATTGGTAAGATTACTCACCGCATTCATGATGGCATCAACTTTCGAATTTATCGAATCATCACCTTGGGAGTTTGAAGCACTACCCCCATTTCCACCTTGGTTGTAACCCCATTGATAATTGTTTTCGCGGCTTTGATACCCTTGGTTACCCCCTTGATTGTAATTCCTTTGGTAACCTCCTTGGTTACCACCTTGACGGTTGTTGTACGAAGAACCACCTTGGCTACCTTGATTACCCGGTTGAAAATTTGGGTTCATTTGATTCGAAGAATTACCATACCGGAAGTTAGGGTGATTTCTCAAACCCGGATGGTAAGTGTTGGAATTCATGTCATATTGCTTTCGATCCCCATACACTTGGTTTACCTCCTCGGTGTAATCACTCGGCCCCGTTGGACATTGCTCGGTTCTATGGCCGATGTCCCCACATTCTTCACACACTGCAAACTGAACCGCATTCACCTCCTTCTTCTTCTTCATGCGAGCCATTTCCCATTCTAAAGTAGAAATCCGATCCTTTGAATCAAGATCGGGAAGTGACCGGGAGACGGGATGTTTCTTGGCTCTATCGGCCGATTCCTTTTCTTTAGACTGCTTGCTCATCCGTTCAAGGAATTCCCAATCATCATCTTCATGATTGCTCAATAAAGTCCCGTTGCTTGTTGACTCGAGGCGATTCCATGTCGTATCGTCCAAACCCCGTAAAAAACACTTCACCAATTCCCACTTTTCTATTTGGTGATGTGGGCATTTCCAAATCAACTCCTTGTATCGAGTGAATGCTTCATGCAACGGTTCACTCGATAATTTTCGAAACGGCCTTATTTCATCCCTAGCGTCATCGGTCTTCGCCATCGAATAGTATTCATCCAAAAAGACTTTAGCGAAAACTGGATGCTATGTCCGGATGCTATTTGCCATCGAATAGTCTTCGCCATCGAATAGTATTCATCCCATGTCCGGATGCTATTCGCCGGAAGTGTAAGAAACCATTGCTTCGCCTTGTCCTTTCGCGAAAACTGGAATAATCGAAGCTTCACTTCCTCCAATGCAAAATTGTGCCCCCCGATAGTGTTGCAAATGGAGGAGAATTCCGCCAAATGCGTGTACGGCTCATCATTAGACCTCCCATTGAAGTGGGGAAGTATGTTGATATAATGGGGTTTGCAATCGAACATTCTCCTTTCGCACACTATTGGAGAATCATTATCGGTAGCTACCAGTCAAAAACGGTCATTCACTCCCCGTGGAGGTTGTTGACGACGTTGTGGACCGTTAACCTCTTGATCGACCGGCCTTCGGTTATCCCTTCTATCACCTCCCCTATCACCTCTTCTGATTCCACCTTGGTTACCCCCTTGATTACCACCTCCCACGAAACGAGGAATCCGGTTAGGGTTAACATTGTTGTTGTTGTAAAACCCATCATTCTGGTTCCTTTGGTAGTTGTTTCGTGGTTGGCGGTTATTTTCGTAACCGTCATTTCTTCTATTCCCATACCCATAATCATCAGTCCCCACATAGTTGGCGTTTTGGTAGCCAAACTCCTCATCTTCATACCCTCTTGCATTGTAGATGTTACCCTGATTCACGTATCCCCAATCTTCGTCATCGTTAGCCCGATCATCATAATATCCCCCATCATCCGAATTTTCCGTATGAACACTTACATGTTCCGACGATTGATAACCGGGAACACTATATGGTTCGTCATCGGGAATGGCGCTCCTTAAATCGGCTATGTTGAAGAATGGGTCTTCGTTCACAGGATTGCCACGATCTCGATTACCTCGACGGTCGGAATTGACATTCCGGTCATCAAGGTTGAGAGGTAAGGAATTTTGTCTTTGAAGATTTTGTTGTTGGGGTGTTCTTTGGGTGTTGTTGGGATTTTGGTTTTGAAAAGGTGGTGTGGGTGGTCCGGTATTGTTATTACCACCCGGTCGCTCTTGAGGTATAGGTTGAACGTTTTCGGCGGGATTACAGTTGCTTCGGTACTGGAATTGGTTCGAGTTTTGATTTTGGTTGAGGTTTTGGGTTGAGTTTTGGTTTGCCATTGAATCGGTTTCACTGGCCGGTTTGAATTGTGGTGTTTGGTTGGTTTGATTAGAAGCAAGAGTTGCTTCCAATCGGCTTGCTAAGTTCCTTCTTGCAACTCTTTCGATTTCCGGTTCGTAGACTAACGGTGAAGTCCTCCTGGAGTTTCGCGTATGCACACACTACCTGTAACCTGCACAAGTAACACACCCGCGTAACAAGGAAAAAGACAAAGGGCAAAAAGAAACTAAACAAATTAAACAGATAATCACGAAATTCAAACAATAATCCAAACACAAAGCGCACGCACTCCCCGGCAACGGCGCCAAAATTTGATCGGATTGTCGCGCTCCGGTCAAAGATAAAATTTATAGTCCCAAATTACCCTTAACAAATAGTTAGTGGTAGCAAGGGGTCGAACCACGAAGAGTATGTGGTTTGCGAGTGGATTTGATTGAATTGAAATATGTGTTACAATTTATGAAGCTAGCTATCTTATTTTTATGTGTTTTTGTTTGATTGAAAAGATTTGACTAAAATTCCTAAAGTGATTGAATGGCTTAACTACTAATGGTTAACAAAGTGCAAAAAATGAAATTGATTGTTTGAACAATAATAATAAAACAAGGCTCACAGCCGGTTTCAACTAATGCAAGACTTAGGGTTACTATGTGTTTTAGTTCGCTTTACTTGAAATAATTCTTTAACGGGTCGCTATCACAAAGCTTAGGTGCCAATCGCTATCAACGTCATAAACAACGGACCATGATGCACTTCGTTACTTTGGACTAGCAAATCCTATCAAAAGACAAGGCATAAATACGTGTATTCATTTCACAAAGTCAAATTTAATCATTCACTCGTCAATTCGCAAATTCAATACCAACGTAGGACAATTGTCTAAGATTCAAATGTACTTCAAGTTGTCACAAAACAATCATCAAAACATAATAAACCCTAAATCTTACAAAAGTCTACACCGGGGTGAAACCTCCAAGAAATTAGCCGCTCATGGTGAACGGGACTTGATCAACGGATGTTAGAGTCTTGATTTGAATCATCTTGGAACTTGTAGAATGGTAAATGATGAAGGTTAGGTGTTGGGATGAAGGATGATGGTGATTGATTTTAATGATGGATGGATTAGGGTTTTTTTGGAATGGTAGTGATGAAGACTCGGATCTTGATTCGGGTGATGGATATGATGGTTGGTGAATTGGTAGGTGATAGATAGATGATAAATGGCTCCAAAAGATGTTTTCAAAACTCACCAGAAAGTGTAATCATCGAAAAAATGATGGCCCCCATGTTTTGATTCGTCCAAAACCAAAAAGTCAAAACTTTTGCGATTGCAAGCTAGGGGAGCCGTCGCCGACGGCTTGATGCCCCGTCGGCGACAGTATGTGGATGCTGACTTATAGCCGACGGCTAATCTTACTGTCTACGGACATTTCTGGCGACGCATACTTACACCGGCCGTCGGCGACGGTGCCCAGAAACCATATTCTCTGTTTTTCGCGTCCCTTGCTCCCGGTTGACCCGTTTCGCTTCCATGTGGCTCGTTTTTCACTCCGGTGACCCGTAAAGCTCCCGAAAAGCTCCTTAAACTCTGCTAGACCTGCAAAACAAGTATCTAATCAAAAGTAGGCTATTCGAAATTAAAACTTGTGTAAAAACATCAAATTGAACAATTACAAGTACCGGTTTCCGACCACGTATCACACGTGTCGCTCCACGCTCTCCCTTAAAGCCCCTCCACACCGTGTGGTTTTATTGTAGTGGTTTTGAATGATGGATTAAAGGTGGATCACATGACGCTGAAGTGAAGAGTTGATGGTCATGAAAGTCATGACTACACGGTAAAATACAAACAACCACACATACAAATACAGACAAATCAATACACTTACACAAATACTGACTAATCAATACACTAACTAGAGAAATGATCGCATGTTAGTCGATCTATCTATTGTTACTCAACCAGCTTTTTCATCTTTACATGTCAAACTTTCAAACTTTCAAACTATCTTTTTTTTTTTTTTTTTTTTTTTTTTTTTTGTAGAAAATAAGTATCCTATTTTTTAACATGTTCATGATTTTGTTTGATTTTTTTTCTAGCACAAGACAAAATGTTGTTGAATTCATTGAAACTATAATGGTCAACTGATGCTTAATCGGTTAAGCCAAACTCGAATTAATTAACACAATATGTAATTCACATGGGTTAACATCAATTCAAAGATTTATTGTTGCTACAAATGGTTTGGGATTGTGCCTTGTCTATAACTACAACTAACCTGAGACAAAAAGAAACATTGTTAGACTTGTCACAAAAATAATATCATATGGTTAAGCTCTAACATGAGAATTAGTATGGATTTTTATATACCTATAGTCTAGTGTTCTAACTATGTAGAGTGAGGGGGAGAGAGAGAAAGCACGCTACACACGGAAAACCAAATTTGGGCATTTCTTAAAAGGGGAGTATTAACCGGGGTGAAGAGAAGTTAATCTTTGCATCGACATTGTATCTTGTGTTAATGATAGCATGTTGATCAATTTTTTTATTAAAACATGATAGAAACAAAGTGTACCAGTTAATCTAAGTTAATCTAGAAATCAAAGAGATGGAGGTAGACATGTTCTTGACTGACGAGTTCCAGTTTAAGATGTACACTTAGGATGACTTAGGTAGGTTGATAACCATGGGAGGCTTTGATAGTGTGCGGGGAGGATCTCCGCACAAGGCCCACGATTTCGAGGGGCATGCGATTTAAAAAAATAATCCGATACATATATGTTATTTTTTTTAAATAGTAAACACATACCACTTTCAATATAGGCTCATTTACAAATACTATGGTTTAGAATTTAGCTCACTTGGAATTATGTTTATTAAGCCCAATACTGATTTGATCTTTTTTTAACTAATAACAAAACATAACAGAAAGGCACATTTTTTTCAATCTCGAACAGGGTACGTGAATTCTCAGAGACGCCTCTGTTGATAACCCACGGATTTAGTAGATGGAGAGGAGGGACGAATGACATGAAGTTATGATTGTGTGTAACCCTTTAACCTCTCTAGTAATCTCTATTTATACACTCAGGGGAAGTCCTGTTAGTAATAAAGTCAATTGGACTGCTAATGGTTATTTTTAAAGTTGAGATTATTGGCGGTCAATAACAAATAGTTAAGATTATTAAAATCCAATATTCCTATAATATATTTAATATTAATATACTTACAAAGCATTATAGCACCCATGTGCCACGTCTTAGGCTCTTAGCCCATGGTGGATGTCTAGCAAGTGAACCATGATCCGTTAAATAATATTGTCAAAGAAGGCAAGGGCTGAGCACGGTTCAAAACAGATACGGACCACTGACTTAAACCAGTACCATGAACCTCACCCTGTTGACTCAAAACAGTGCTTCTTTTGTGAAACCAACAACACACTTTTGATGGTCCTCATCAAATTTTTTCTTTAGCAGGCTGTTTGACACGGTGGACTAGATCCGCAAGCCCAAATAGATACCAGCCCTGTGATTTAATTTTTAAGCTTATGTATTTTAAACTTTCATTTTAGAAAATTTAAATTTTTAGGTTTACGTATTTTAGGTTTTTATTTAAAATATATCTTTTCATTTATATATGTATATATATATAGGGGCAGGTTACATTAAAAACCACTAGTTAGAGTGAAAACCCGAAAACTAATTAAAAAACCTAAAAAACATACCAATTTTTTTTACAAATTTTCGCTACATTTTATATATAAATAAAAAAATTTCAAAAAAAAAAAAAAAAAAAACTTGTACTACACATGTGCATTATATGTGTACTACACATTACACATATGCACTACAAATTTTGTTTATTTTTTGAAAAAAATTTTTTATATATAAAAATTAGCGATTTTTAATAAAAATGTAAAAAAAATCGGTATGTTTTTTAGGCTTTTTTTAGTTAGTTTTCGAGTTTTCGCGATAAAAGCAGTTTTCTCTTGAACCCTTCCCTATATATAGAGAGGAAATGTACGATACAAATCCCCTTATCCTACATTACGTATGCGATGCCTACAGCCATACACGTGTCCCTGATTCATTTTTATTAGATAAGGGTATATCAGACATTCCGTTCAATCATTCGAGGGCTAATTAGGGAATTCCGTCAACAAGCAAGCAGATCACGAGTTCGTTACACAACCATCTATGTAATTATGATTCGTATCAGTTCGATATTAGGGTTTGATTGATTCGTATCCGAAACACATATGTCGATTACGAAAATGCTGAATTCGTCATTTAGGATGTTTATTTTGGGTTGTTATCAGAGGGTTACGGTTGAGGAACATTATTTATATTTGATTTGAAGGTTTTTACTATTATTAGGCTGTAATGAGATTCAAGTTAAGATGTTTCAACTCGTATTTGGTGATTGTAACATGTTGCATGTGTTGAATTTTCATAATACCGGTTTCACATGTATACTTATATCGATAAATTTCATGTATAAAACATTGGATCAAAAGGTTAATTTCGCATGTTTGAGTTCATCATTTCGCACATTTTAAAGTGTTAAGATGTTTTTAGATAGTTTACTAGGGTGGTTTCGTATGTTTTATTGATCAAAAGGTCATTTTCGCATGTTTAAGTACAACATTTCGCATGCTATAAAAGTAATGACATGTAATTTCGCATATAGTGTTCTATAATTCAGTTCAATAATTCATATCAATAATTTTACAGTGTTTTTTGTTTTTAATATAAAGTTTCTCTTTATATAACAATCTCAAACCACTTATCTCTTATCTTATGAAAAATGGCAGACCTCCCAACATTCTCTTCTGACTCAAGTATCAAACAGGTTTTGAGAAAAAGGATTCAGAAACAAATTCAAGAGGATCGATCATGTCAAGAGATGTTGGAAACCAATATTTCTTGTGTAACAGAAAACATGAAGAGAAGACAAGAAATTGTGAACTTGCTATCTCAGATGCAAGTGAGTAGTCTTCGAGAAATTGATGTTATGTTCATGGTTGATATGGGTGAGAGGGATGAGAAGCAGTTGAAAGAGTTGGCAGATGCAATAACTATCTTAAGATGCTCAATGGACATGAAAATGAAGTTCCTTTCATCTTTTGAATGACGTTGTTGATTTTGTATATTTTGTAGTTTCCTGTTCTAGTGTTTTATTTAATAAAACATGCAAGTTTTATATGTTCCATATAATTCGCATGTTGTGTTATTTGCATGGGATTTATTTTCGCATGTGTAGTTTCCATATTTTGCATATTATGAATAATCCAACGTCAAACATGCGATTTTATACTTCAAACATGCGATTTTGAAAACATAAATGTAGTTTAACAAGTATAATAATCCAACAGCACATCAACATCAAACAAGTCTATTGGTCCCTTCCAAGAAATACTTTCAACCTCTCTGGGAATTTTTTTATCCAAATCTTTGATATACCTTTCTTTGTCCAGCCTTTTATCGAAACCAATTGCCTCTTTAATTATTCGTTGACGCTCCGTATTGTACTCGGATAGAATGATCTTACTGATATATCTGTGTCTCAGGAGATGAAGTTGTGAATTGTGTCTATTGTTTACTTCATCTTCACTCACAAACCTAGTCAACCACGATGTTTTCCCTTTGTGTATTTCCATATGACGCATTGTAAACACCCCACAATCTATACCGTTAGTAAGTGTTCTCCATTCCATCTTTTTTCTTTCTATCTCTGATTCTTCAAGTGCTTTTATAGCTGGTGTTGGTTTTATGGCCTTTTGTAGGTATAAAACCAGCACCCTTCTCCGTAATATAGCAACATTGTGTCAGTAGCTTTACATAAATATAACATGTACATGAAGAAGTTATATATTACCAGTGTGTCTAGAAGCCCTTTGTATCTTTCCTCAAAATCTTGTTTAATTGCTAAATTGTCAATCAACTCAATTTTCCGGTTTTCAAGTGGAAGCACAAGACATAGAAGTGGTCACCTTAAAGTACCGGAATAAACACGAGGTCAACCGAATCAAGTATTTTTACCTCATATTTCAGTAATATGTCTTCAAAATTTGAGGTAAATATGGTTAGCCGTTGGTTGTCTGTGTAACTATCCTTGTACATGGCATCCGACTGTATTTTAAGTAATTACAAGCAATGTAAAGTAATGTATTATAAGGTAATTATACATGCGGAATTATTATATGCAAAATGTTTTACATGCGAATTGCTTATATTTGTATGCAAAATCTCTGAGTATGCATTTCGTTCATGCGAAATGTTATTTTGTTCATGCGAAATGTCTCAACTGTTTTACATGCGATTTGCTTATATTAGTATGCGAAATCACTGAATATGCATTTTTTGTTTGATATCAAATGCGAAAATGTCTGGATAAACATGCAAATGCTAAATCATTGTGGTCTAAATTCATAAACATACCAGTATTGTGCGAAACAAGAAGTGTCTATATGGTGATGATTTTCTATCCCTCTTCTTTTCTTCAAGGTTGAGCACATCCACAAATGCATCGATTTCGTTTGATGCTACATAGTGACCTCTGACGAAGCTTTCGAAGATACCTTTGAATGTGGAAACCCTAGGTTTTGATCGGTAAAATACTTCTCTGCAGGCAAACATCATATAATTAAATATTTTGAGCATATATATGTATATATATATATATATATAGATTTTTTTAAGTTGATCTAATTGTTTACTTACTCTATTCCCTTAAATGTAGCAAATGTGTATCAGATCACACTCAATTCACGATCTAAGAGTGCTTCGTGCATATTAATCACCCTGTTGGAGAAAGGGGAACAAAATGCCTCTCCAAGGTCTGCATACCTTTTCTCATTTCGAATCTTTACCATTTCTATTGTCCTATAAAGGAGTTCATTTAACCCCTTTGGTTCCTCCTTTTTTTGTTCTCCACCTTCTTCTTTACCGCCTTTTTGTTTTGCAGGGGGTTGTTTTTAAGCTGTTTTTGAGTTTTTTCTTCCCCTACCTGAGTTCCTTCCCTTATGTACTACCAGGCTGGGTCCCAGGCTCAAAAGTGACTCAACCGATTGCAATTCTTCAGCCGTCACCTCAGGGCATACCACTTCTGGCTCCTTTTCAATTTCGATACCTGAATCGGTTTGTTGTGGTTCCTTTTGTGTAGTTTCACCTAAATTAACTGCTTCCACTTCAGTTTCAGATTTATCCTCATTGTTTGGCCCAGAATCTGCAAGTGTGTTTTCGAATGCTTTTAGTAAAAAATGTCAAAAGTTTATCCTTTTTGAGCTGAGTAGATTTGTTGTACCTGTGGAAGTATGTTTTCTTGCACTTTTTCTGGATGTTTTGTGTAGATTCGGCTAAGTTCACTGCTGCTTCCATCCCAGTTTCAGTTTCACCACTTTCTGCAGGCCAGTTTAAGTTAAAATATATAAGATTTTGTTCTTTTATTTTATTTTCTAATATAAAGTGTTTACCTTAGACAGGTGGTTTGGAAGCGTATACACCCAGTTCCACAGTTTGAATATTTGCAATAAGGGTGTCTGTTATTCCTCCATCGTCTGTCTTTGTTAATCCTTCATCATCTGGCTGTAGTATCCCTATACACAAATTATTGAATTTTAATAACTCAGAATCAAAATCGCATGCTATACATGACATGGCATGCGAAATCAAAATCCAATTGTATGCATGAAATCGCATGTGTATTTAAGAAATCGCATGTGTATAGGAAATCCAATGTTTATATAAAATCACATGTGCTAATTTGAAATCGCATGTTTACCTTCTGATTCCATTTGTCTGACGGTGTCCACAACATTGGATATGATTTTTTGAGCTTCTTCATTCTCTCTACATTCTTCATTTGTTTTATCTTCTTGACGAACATCAGAAGGTGCAGTTTCAAGCTCTTGAACCGAATCAGGCGGCATACAAACTCGATTATTCCGAAGTGTGTCATCCCACTGCTTACAGGCTTCCATAATCTCCGGATCCCAAAAACACTTGGTTTTTGCATCTGAAACTAAGTTGTTCATCTCTTGAACAATTTGAACCATTTCAATGTATTTTTTGACATTGATCCTCATTCTTTTCAACAAATTCTGCAATATTTTTAAGTTAAAATACTATCAATCTAAATGTTAAAATAAATGGATTAAATGAAATTACTATTTTATGGGCTTACCTTTTTATTGATGTTCGAAGCCGCTCGATTTTGTTGCCGGTCTGAACCGAAGACTACGGTGGGTGAAAGTGGAATAGGAGTGCTGTAATACTCCAGCATTTTCTGTGTTTGTGTCCCAATTCCCATCACAAGGTTCAACTGAGACGTTCGCTCGATGTCAAAACTAAAATCCATCATATCATCAGTGTGCTCGTTAGGGTCCTCCTCAGTTTCTACGTTTTCTACTGCACGTGCAGTTCTTCTTTTGTAGATTTTTGTGTTGTCAATGGGTCGTATTGTATACTCCTTTGTTGAACAACCATGTTCATTTTCATTTTCACTTTCATTTGTCTACAGAGGTCCGTTATCTGAAATATGTTCTTCGACTTTATCAATCTCCATAGATGTGATATAACGAATAACAGGTATCTCCACGACTTTCTCGAACTGTTGATGCCTCTTGTTGTATTCATGTGTGTATAGAAGCTGTAAAATATAAAAATGAGTTAGTTTTTACTTAGAATATGTATTTATTTTATCTTCTTATATATATTTTAACAAATGTAGTAAAGCATACCGTATGAAAGGCAACAGGTCCCACATACTGTATTTTTGTGTTCTTCCAGCCCGCTCTTGTACGACGTAACATGTCCACTAGATATGAGCACCAATCTAGATGCGGTATATCCTCAACAGCCTCTACCCCAAGCAAACATCTATCATTTGCAGTTGTAGCTTTTGTAATCTCTGCAAAAAAATGTCATCCAGTACACCAGGAAATTGATTCTAAACAGGCTACCCCCATCTCTTTGATTTTCCATTGCTGTTGCAATTAAGCCATGGGTAATTCTTGCGTTGTCCCCCATTGACTGATGAATTTATCTATAACATTCTCACCACTTTTGGGTTCTTTACTCTTTTCAATCTTTTCAACCTTTTTAACTTTTCTTTTATTGATTATTATGACAACTGGCTTAGGTCCCTTTGGTATTCCAAATACCTCATAAACTGTGTACGATGTAATTTTGATTTGATGTTTACCTATGTTCAGCTTATCGAACATCTCGTCAAAGTTTCTGACTAGCCAATATCCCAAACGTGTCGAAATATGGTTGATATTCGTATCTAGAATAGGCCGAAAGCCCATATTTTTCACCTCATCAACTTGTTCTTTTGATTTTTTTTTTCACAATATCCATATATGATGTAGGTTGACATCTCAACAGTATTGCTTCGTTGTGGTATTCAAAGAAAGCCCTAGGTTCTGTTCTAGGTGGTTCAGGCTGGCTTGCTTTTTTTCCCTGTCCCACTTTTTTTGAAGGTTTATTTTTCTGTATTTTAGATCTCCTGTCCTGCTTCAGTTTCTCACCCTCTTTCTTCTTTTTTGGTAGTGGCTCAACAAAGTCATCATCATCAGAACTTTCTTCTACATCCCTTCTTCTTTTTTGTTTTTGTTCACGTTTTTCAGTGTTGATATAGGCACTTCAAAGTCACCATCAGACTCTATTTCTACAAAATCGCATGTTATCAGACAAAAACATTATAAAACCGCATGTATCAGTTAACCATTACCAAAACTCCCTAATCTTATAAAATCACATGTATGAGTATAAAATTGCATGTATCAGCTAACCACTACCAAAACTGCCTAATCTTATAAAATCGCATATATGAGTTATAAAATCGCATATATCAGCTAAACACTACCAAAACTGCCTCATCTTACAAAATCGCATGTATGAGTTATAAAATCGCATTTATCAGCTAAGCACTACCAAAACTGCGTAATCTTATAAAATCGCATGTAGCAGACAAAAACCTAACCAAACAAAGCTAATCATACAAAATCGCATATGTCATACAAAACCCTTATAAAACCCATTATAAAATCACGAATCTGATAAAATCGGCATGTACCAGACAAAAACCCTAAGAAAATCGCAGTTAACCATTACCAAAACTCCCTAATCTTATAAAATCACATGTATCAGACAAACACCTTACCAAACAAAGCTAATTATACAAAATCGCATATGTCATACAAAACTCCTATAAAACCCATTATAAAATCACACACATATATATATATATATATATATATATATATATATATATATATATATATATATATATATATATATATATATATATATATATATATATATATATATATATATATATATATATATATATAAGCAAATACCTGGATTCATCTTCTTTGACTGTGGTCTATCATTGTTGGTGTAGGATCGTTGTACGACCTGAAAGAGTCGATCAGAAGAGTTTTAATCAGAATCAAAGGCGGAATTCGATGATTCGGACTTGATTACAGCTTGATTCACGCTAAGATTATCTTGTTTATTGATTCCAAAGCTTTACAGATCAATTGACAATTTGGCAGCACCTCGGCTCTGAAATCTCGAATGTCACACCCCCAAATTACCACCTAGGGTATGTCCCTATTGGAGGTGCAACGATCCAACAAAGAGCCACCAATCATATCAAACACAAGTTATAATGTATTAAAATACCCAATTGAAAGAAATGTATCGTTTGAAAATTTAAACCAAAACCAAAGTATTGAGCGGAAGCATAAAAGTATAAATGTGTAAATGTATCGAAACCAAATCAATGCAATTGTTTATCATGACCACAACTACTCCAGCAGCATCAGACGGCAAGTTCCCAAGTTCCTTCAATAATTACCTACAAGCATGTAAACAAGTGTGTCAGACTACGCTGGTGAGTTCAAGGTTTGTGTTTGTTTACCAAGTTGTGTTATCGATCATGTGAGAAAAACAGTTTACGAGACGATATGTTGTTTGTTGTCATGATGTTTGATGTTTCGATGTTGTTATTACTCGATTACCGAATGGCCATATGATATGTGATTGCCAATCCCAATGCCTCTATCAAAGCATTGGTCATGTTTTAAGGTAATTAGTTCACGCCCGTTCTCCTTGAACGTCGTGAGGGTGCCAAACCTAATAGCGCTATCAACTAATAACCCCCGTTGCCCTACAAGCAACGTACCGGTAGATATAGTGGTCTTACAATGATAGAAAACGGAGTACAATAACCAACATCCCATTACCCATGCATTCCTCCTCGGAACGTTACCCGTTATCCCTTCCCTGGGATCCATGCTTGAGAAAAGAGCAATGAACTCACCTTTGGTTTGCTCGGTAAGATTAAAGTATCTGTTCCCAGTTGGTCAACTAGTTCCTAGTGTAATTACTAACAATAATCAGTTTCATACGTACGTAATTCACACATCTCATGCATAATTTGTTCACGTACACCGTGTTTACATATCACTCATTTAATGAACGTGTAGCATGCAGTTCGAGTCATACATTCAAGCTAGCAATTCAATACCCAAGGGTAACCATCTAGCACATATTCGATTCATAAATAGGTTCATATTCACATACACATAACACGTTTACCCTTAACCACAACTACATATACAATTACCAAATTAATATCCTACATGAGCTCAGTAGGGTCCATGATCGTTTCTTTATGTTTTCCCCCATTAATAACCAATTCACAGCCCACTATTTACTACCCAAACCAACCGGCCCAATCCCTCAATTAGATCATGCATGAAATCCTTATTAATGTTTGGCGGCTGTATAACGTAAAGCATGTGGACCCGTTTATCATGTGCTCTGCCCACCCATGAATCACATGATCAAATCATTATCTGGCAACTTCATATGCATTAATTGATCAAACCCACATCGACATAAATTCTGACATGCAACTGTGAGTTATGTGGATACCCCTATAACATGTGCGGTCAATAAACACCATCATATATCCTTTCGGTTTACCATTGACAAACCAAATCATTACATCATGCACCGACTAATTCATTGTTTGGTGTTATGCCGCCACTATCAAATAAGTGTTTTAACTATATTATTCCTCAAGTCAAGATTTCACATGGATTAATCATTATCCAATGATTCATAGCAATATAGCATCATTACTATTATTACAATGGCCGACAATTTTCTTAATGCATACATGTTTCACAGTTCATGTGATTGGACCGATTTTACATGCTTTCATGTTATTTGACCGATTTGTTTAATGGCCTGCAAGTTTACTCATGTGATCACATACAACTAACACATCACATGCATAACCACCCTATCCTACTATATCTTACCTAGAAACACATCACATGCAAGAATTTATACTACCACAATGGCCGACCACTATCAATTGTTTCTTGATCTTATTGGACCACTTTATACAAATTCACACAAATCTTGATATATAATTCGGCCACTTTGAATAACATCACAGTTAATAAGAACGCATACATATCATCATCAAATATATCATCGAATATAAATATCAACCAGCAAGAATTACTAACCAAGATCTCGACCAATCAATGCTACTATCTCGATCAAGGGGGGGGGGGGTTCTTCTATCAACGCAATTCAGGTGAGGAAGAATAGGGTTTTTGACTTGTGATAGAAGTTTAATCTAATGATCACTAATACGTATTTATAAAGGATAATGATATTAGGGCGGTTCATGATATACCGAGATGTTGGACAAGTAATGGGCTCAAGCCCAATCGCATACATAGGCTCTTGTTATGTTAAAACTTGTGAAGTTTATACGGGTTTTATTATATTACCAAGAGTGGGCCGAATATAAAACTTACACGCACATTAAAATAGTATATCGGGCCAAGATCAAACGGAACAAGGTGGGCTGCCATGAATAAATCAAAACAACGATGTATCGGGCTCGGGTGTGACACTACGGAAACGTTATTTAATAGTTTATTGTACCGATCAATTTCACAAGTTCACACGAATGAAGCGTTTCAACGTACTAGAGAAAGATTACGAGAAGTAAAGATCAAAAGATGGAAAATGTTACCGACCTTGAAGGTTCTGGGTTGTCACATCATCCCCAACTTGAAAGAAATTTCGTCCCGAAATTTGGCAAATAAACACAGAGAAATGAGGTGGGAAATCAGGATTGTTGCGGGTTCTGCTCAGTTGTGACATCATCCCCAACTTGAAGGGGAATCTCGCCCCGAGATTCACTAGTTTTGCTCGACTCGGCCATGTCTTTAGGAAAAAGGTGAGGATACTTGAGCTTCATCTGATCCTCGCGCTCCCACGTGAACTCTGGTCCACGTCTTGAGTTCCAACGAACTCTAACGATGGGAATACGACTGTGTTTATGCACTTTGACCTCACGGTCCATGATCTCGATGGGTTCTTCAACAAATTGCAACTTGTCGTCGACTTTTAACTCTTGAAGAGGTACCGCTAATGGGTCATCAGCATAACACTTCTTTAACTGTGATACATGAAATACGTCGTGAACATTACCCAGCTCAGTAGGTAACTCCAACCTGTAAGCCACCTTACCGATACGCTCAAGAACTTTAAACGGCCCAACATAACGTGGGTTCAGCTTGCCACGCTTCCCAAAGCGTACAACCCCTTTCCACGGTGAGACTTTCAGCATGACGCGATCATCTACTTCGAACACTACCTCTTTGGCACGCTTGTCTGCATAGGCCTTCTGGCGGTCACGAGCAGCTGCCATACGTTCTCTGATTTTCACGATCATATCTGAAGTTTCGAGTACCATCTCAGGACCTGTGATCTGACTATCACCCACCTCAGCCCAGCAGAGGGGTGAACGACACTTCCTCCCATACAGTGCCTCAAATGGTGCCGCTTTGATACTGGTGTGGTAGCTGTTATTGTAGGAAAACTCTACCAACGGCAAGTGCTTCTCCCATCCTTTCCCAAAATCAATAACGCATGCCCGCAGCATATCCTCTAGTGTCTGAATAGTGCGCTCACTCTGACCATCCGTTTGTGGATGATAGGCCGTGCTCATATCGAGACGTGAGCCGAACGACTTATGCATAGCCTGCCATAATTCCGAAGTAAAACGAGGATCTCAATCAGAAATAATAGAAGTCGGCACCCCGTGCCTAGAAACCACCTCTTTAAGGTACACTGCTGCGAGCTGCGAATACTTATCTGTCTCCTTGATTGCTAGGAAATGTGCTGACTTTGTGAGACGGTCGACAATCACCCATATAGTATCGTTCCCTGCCTGTGTTCTAGGCAACCCCGTAACAAAATCCATAGCGATCTGTTCCCATTTCCACATAGGTATCTCCGGCTGCTGAAGTGGTCCCGAAGGCTTCTGGTACTCTGCCTTGACCCTAGCACAGGTCAAACACTTACTCACGTAGGTGGCAATAATAGCTTTCATGTTCGGCCACCAATACAAGACCTTGAGGTCCTGGTACATCTTATCAGACCCTGGATGAATAGAATATCGTGACTTGTGTGCTTCGTTCATCACAAGTTCTCGAAGATCACCAAATGAAGGAACCCATATTCGTTCCATGAAGTAGTAGATATTGTCAGACCGTTGCTCGAACTTCTTCTTGTGTAGCCCTCGTAATCCTTCGGCTTCGATATTTTCTTCCTTTAACGCTTCAATCTGAGCTGAACGAATCCGGGCAGGTAAATCAGAGTGAATAGTAAGCTGTAGGGCACGAACACGCTTCTGTTTCGGTTCCTTGCGACTAAGGGCATCAGCTACAACATTAGCTTTACCCAGATGATACTTGATAGCACACTCATAATCATTAAAAAGCTCGACCCAACGACGTTGCCGCATATTCAATTCCTTCTGGTCGAAGATATGTTGAAGGCTCCTGTGATCGGTATAGATGGTACACTTGGTACCGTACAGGTAATGCCTCCAAATCTTCAACGCGAAGACTACGGCTCCTAACTCCAGGTCGTGTGTCGTATAGTTCTTCTCGTGTACCTTCAACTGTCGAGAAGCATAAGCTATCACCTTGTCTCGCTGCATCAACACACAGCCGAGACCCTGAATAGACGCATCGCAATAAACAACAAAATCTTCAGTACCCTCTGGTAGCGATAAAATCGGCGCGCTGCACAACTTCTGCTTTAAGAGCTGAAAAGCTTCTTCCTGGTTCGATCCCCAAGAATAAACAACTTTCTTTTGAGTCAGGGCGGTGAGGGGTTGAGCAATCTTAGAAAAATCCCGGATAAACCGACGATAATATCCCGCAAGACCAAGAAATTGACGCACCTCCGAAGGATTCTTTGGTGCCGCCCAATTTCGAATAGCATCGATCTTGGCAGGATCCACATGAATACCCATTTCGTTAACGATGTGCCCGAGAAAGTGTACTTCTCGAATCCAGAAGTCACACTTAGAAAACTTTGCGTACAACTGCTCCTTCCTCAGGAGCTCCAAAATAAGGCGAAGATGGCGCTCGTGGTCTTCCTTGTTCTTGGAGTAGATCAATATGTCGTCAATGAAAACGATAACGAAGTCGTCAAGGTAAGGTTTGCACACGCGGTTCATGAGATCCATGAAGACCGCTGGTGCGTTGGTCATCCCAAATGGCATAACCAGAAATTCATAGTGGCCATACCGCGTCCGAAAAGCTGTTCGAGGCACATCCTCCTCTCTAACCCGTACCTGATGATATCCGGACCTCAAATCGATCTTGGAATAGAAACTTGACCCTTGCAGCTGGTCAAACAAGTCGTCAATACGCGGCAGAGGAGAACGGTTCTTGATCGTCACCTTGTTGAGCTCGCGATAGTCGATGCACATACGAAAAGACCCGTCCTTCTTCTTCACAAATAATACAGGGGCTCCCCAAGGAGAAGAGCTAGGACGAATGAAACCCCTGTCTAGTAACTCTTGAAGTTGATTCGATAATTCTTGCAACTCTCCTGGTGCAAGACGGTATGGAGCACGAGCAATCGGTGCTGCTCCTGGCTGGAGTTCAATCTGAAATTCCACCTGACGATGTGGAGGTAAACCAGGGAGCTCTTCAGGAAAAACATCAGGAAACTCTCGAACAACCGGAAGGTCTTCGAGTTTCCTCTCGTCAGTCTGAGAGTCAGTGATAAGGGCCAAGAGGGAAGGATAGCCCTTACGTAGACAACTTAGAGCCTTCATGGCTGAGATAATACCTACTGTAGCACCGCTACGATGACCCTGAACCGATAAAGATTCACCACTAGCAAGGGGAATACGAACGACTTTCTCCTTGCAGAGAATTTCCGCCTGATATTTGGATAACCAATCCATTCCAACAACTACGTCGAAGCTTCCGAGAGTGACAGGAAGTAGGTCAATGTCAAATACTTGACCTAAGAGATCTAATTTGCAACCCATGAGGACATAAGACGCTTCAATAGTTTTACCATTGGCTATTTCCACTACATGCTTAACAACAAGAGGTGTAGGACTCAATCCTAGACGACTACTGAACCCCGTAGACACATAACTCCAATCGGCACCCGAATCAAATAAAATAGAAGCATAAACACCATTCACAGAGAACGTACCAGTAACTACATTGCCGTCGTTCCGAGCTTCACCAGCTCCAATAGTAAATCCACGCACACGCGCCACGTTGCCCCCATTGTTCCCACCATTGCTCCCTGCGTTGTTACCACCTGTATTCTGTTTCAATTGTGGGCAATCCCGCTTCATATGCCCCTCAGCCCCACACTGATAACATCCTTTTCTAGACCCCTGACTCTGCTGAGATTGCTGCCCTTGCTGTCTCTGATTCGGCTGAGTCTGCTGCTGCTGCTGTTTTGGCTGAGGAGCCCTACAATCCTTGGCCTCATGGCCTACCTTGTCGCACCTGCGACAAACTCGAGCACACTGCCCATAATGATGATACCCACATTTGCTACACTGAGGCTTCTTTCCCACATAAGAGCTCTGATTTTGATTCACTGAGGATGATTGGCTAAAGCTGCGAGTACTGCCAGTGTCTGTCTTCTTTTGGGGCTGAATCGAGTGGGACGCCTTGTCCACCTCACCCCACTTGCGTTTACTATCAGTGACTAGAGTAGTGGCTGTGGTGGTGGCAGCAGTAGCTTTAGAAACACGCGGTGGTAGCGAGTTGCTTTCCACCTCCTGATCAATAATCTTGTGAGTCAACCGGACAATCTGGGTTAAGTTATTGAGGTTTGCAGCAGTAACCAAACCCTTCACTCGTGGAGGTAACCCCTTGATGAATAACTCGATCCTTCGAGACATAGGTCGAGACAAATTCGGACACAAGTCAGCCAACTCATACGACCGCTTCACGTATGCTTCAACCTCAGATCCCACCAGTTTCAGATCGTAATACTCGTTCTCTAGTTTCTGTATCTCATCACGAGGACAGTATTCCTCCCTCATTAATTCCTTGAAGTCGTCCCAAGTAGTAGCGTTTGCTGCATCAATACCCAGCAGCTGAACCTGGGCATTCCACCAGGTTAAGGCACCATCCTCAAGCGTGCCTGTCGCATACTTCACGCGGTCCCCCACGGGACAGTTGCACATAGCGAACACTGACTCAGCTTTCTCGAACCACCTCAATAGTCCCACAGCCCCTTCCGTCCCGCTGAAGGTCTGTGGCTTACAATCCATAAACATCTTGAACGTACAGGCAGGCTGGTTGTTCGGGTGCGCTGGGTGAAAGAAGATACAACACAGGAGTAAGAGTTGTGTACATGATACAGGATTAAAAGTATTTGGTATAGTTCATACCAGCTTGGTAGGCTGCCAGAGCCTCAGCCACACGTGTGTTTATCAGATTTGTTAACTCAGCCTGAGTCATGTTGATGCTACCACGTCCGTGTCCTCGTCCACTCATGTTTCTATATATGGAAATGAACTAATTTAGGAGTCGAAAACGAGGAAGTGTCCAGGTTTATCACGTTAAGAACAATTAACTACCATATTCATGCACAAACAGGGAAGAACCCCTCTTACACTCGTTAAGCCTCATTGGGATTTGCATGCACCACGCGTTATTATTATGTGTGCACCCATGATAATAAGGCGGTTTGCATGCTCCTCTCGATGCTTCTTAACTTATGTCTGAAGTTTCTCCCACCCCAATCAACACAATATATGCACTACCAACAAGATTAGGATTTACTAGCTGCAAGAGTTATATTACACTATCAATGTGTCATGATGCCTACCATGTCGTATCGTGTATGCTATAAATATAGTTACGTCTACTAGGCATATAATGCGTAAACTAATGAGGAACGAACCTTGCAATCTGAAGCTGAGTGTCATGGTCATCGTTTGGATCAATTCGGTTATAGTCTGGTTTTATGAAAACATTTTAAAACCGAGTTCTCTATAACCAGTGGCTCTGATACCAAACTGTCACACCCCCAAATTACCACCTAGGGTATGTCCCTATTGGAGGTGCAACGATCCAACAAAGAGCCACCAATCATATCAAACACAAGTTATAATGTATTAAAATACCCAATTGAAAGAAATGTATCGTTTGAAAAGTTAAACCAAAACCAAAGTATTGAGCGGAAGCATAAAAGTATAAATGTGTAAATGTATCGAAACCAAATCAATGCAATTGTTTATCATGACCACAACTACTCCAGCAGCATCAGACGGCAAGTTCCCAAGTTCCTTCAATAATTACCTACAAGCATGTAAACAAGTGTGTCAGACTACGCTGGTGAGTTCAAGGTTTGTGTTTGTTTACCAAGTTGTGTTACCGATCATGTGAGAAAAACAGTTTACGAGACGATATGTTGTTTGTTGTCATGATGTTTGATGTTTCGATGTTGTTATTACTCGATTACCGAATGGCCATATGATATGTGATTGCCAACCCCAATGCCTCTATCAAAGCATTGGTCATGTTTTAAGGTAATTAGTTCACGCCCGTTCTCCTTGAACGTCGTGAGGGTGCCAAACCTAATAGCGCTATCAACTAATAACCCCCGTTGCCCTACAAGCAACGTACCGGTAGATATAGTGGTCTTACAATGATAGAAAACGGAGTACAATAACCAACATCCCATTACCCATGCATTCCTCCTCGGAACGTTACCCGTTATCCCTTCCCTGGGATCCATGCTTGAGAAAAGAGCAATGAACTCACCTTTGGTTTGCTCGGTAAGATTAAAGTATCTGTTCCTAGTTGGTCAACTAGTTCCTAGTGTAATTACTAACAATAATCAGTTTCATACGTACGTAATTCACACATCTCATGCATAATTTGTTCACGTACACCGTGTTTACATATCACTCATTTAATGAACGTGTAGCATGCAGTTCGAGTCATACATTCAAGCTAGCAATTCAATACCCAAGGGTAACCATCTAGCACATATTCGATTCATAAATAGGTTCATATTCACATACACATAACACGTTTACCCTTAACCACAACTACATATACAATTACCAAATTAATATCCTACATGAGCTCAGTAGGGTCCATGATCGTTTCTTTATGTTTCCCCCCATTAATAACCAATTCACAGCCCACTATTTACTACCCAAACCAACCGGCCCAATCCCTCAATTAGATCATGCATGAAATCCTTATTAATGTTTGGCAGCTGTATAGCGTAAAGCATGTGGACCCGTTTATCATGTGCTCTGCCCACCCATGAATCACATGATCAAATCATTATCTGGCAACTTCATATGCATTAATTGATCAAACCCACATCGACATAAATTCTGACATGCAACTGTGAGTTATGTGGATACCCCTATAACATGTGCGGTCAATAAACACCATCATATATCCTTTCGGTTTACCATTGACAAACCAAATCATTACATCATGCACCGACTAATTCATTGTTTGGTGTTATGCCGCCACTATCAAATAAGTGTTTTAACTATATTATTCCTCAAGTCAAGATTTCACATGGATTAATCATTATCCAATGATTCATAGCAATATAGCATCATTACTATTATTACAATGGCCGACAATTTTCTTAATGCATACATGTTTCACAGTTCATGTGATTGGACCGATTTTACATGCTTTCATGTTATTTGACCGATTTGTTTAATGGCCTGCAAGTTTACTCATGTGATCACATACAACTAACACATCACATGCATAACCACCCCATCCTACTATATCTTACCTAGAAACACATCACATGCAAGAATTTATACTACCACAATGGCCGACCACTATCAATTGTTTCTTGATCTTATTGGACCACTTTATATAAATTCACACAAATCTTGATATATAATTCGGCCACTTTGAATAACATCACAGTTAATAAGAACGCATACATATCATCATCAAATATATCATCGAATATAAATATCAACCAGCAAGAATTACTAACCAAGATCTCGACCAATCAATGCTACTATCTCGATCAAAGGGGGGGGGGGGGTTCTCCTATCGACGCAATTCAGGTGAGGAAGAATAGGGTTTTTGACTTGTGATAGAAGTTTAATCTAATGATCACTAATACGTATTTATAAAGGATAATGATATTAGGGCGGTTCATGATATACCGAGATGTTGGACAAGTAATGGGCTCAAGCCCAATCGCATACATAGGCTCTTGTTATGTTAAAACTTGTGAAGTTTATACGGGTTTTATTATATTACCAAGAGTGGGCCGAATATAAAACTTACACGCACATTAAAATAGTATATCGGGCCAAGATCAAACGGAACAAGGTGGGCTGCCATGAATAAATCAAAACAACGATGTATCGGGCTCGGGTGTGACACTACGGAAACGTTATTTAATAGTTTATTGTACCGATCAATTTCACAAGTTCACACGAATGAAGCGTTTCAACGTACTAGAGAAAGATTACGAGAAGTAAAGATCAAAAGATGGAAAATGTTACCGACCTTGAAGGTTCTGGGTTGTCACATCATCCCCAACTTGAAAGAAATTTCGTCCCGAAATTTGGCAAATAAACACAGAGAAATGAGGTGGGAAATCAGGATTGTTGCGGGTTCTGCTCAGTTGTGACATCATCCCCAACTTGAAGGGGAATCTCGCCCCGAGATTCACTAGTTTTGCTCGACTCGGCCATGTCTTTAGGAAAAAGGTGAGGATACTTGAGCTTCATCTGATCCTCGCGCTCCCACGTGAACTCTGGTCCACGTCTTGAGTTCCAACGAACTCTAACGATGGGAATACGACTGTGTTTATGCACTTTGACCTCACGGTCCATGATCTCGATGGGTTCTTCAACAAATTGCAACTTGTCGTCGACTTTTAACTCTTGAAGAGGTACCGCTAATGGGTCATCAGCATAACACTTCTTTAACTGTGATACATGAAATACGTCGTGAACATTACCCAGCTCAGTAGGTAACTCCAACCTGTAAGCCACCTTACCGATACGCTCAAGAACTTTAAACGGCCCAACATAACGTGGGTTCAGCTTGCCACGCTTCCCAAAGCGTACAACCCCTTTCCACGGTGAGACTTTCAGCATGACGCGATCATCTACTTCGAACACTACCTCTTTGGCACGCTTGTCTGCATAGGCCTTCTGGCGGTCACGAGCAGCTGCCATACGTTCTCTGATTTTCACGATCATATCTGAAGTTTCGAGTACCATCTCAGGACCTGTGATCTGACTATCACCCACCTCAGCCCAGCAGAGGGGTGAACGACACTTCCTCCCATACAGTGCCTCAAATGGTGCCGCTTTGATACTGGTGTGGTAGCTGTTATTGTAGGAAAACTCTACCAACGGCAAGTGCTTCTCCCATCCTTTCCCAAAATCAATAACGCATGCCCGCAGCATATCCTCTAGTGTCTGAATAGTGCGCTCACTCTGACCATCCGTTTGTGGATGATAGGCCGTGCTCATATCGAGACGTGAGCCGAACGACTTATGCATAGCCTGCCATAATTCCGAAGTAAAACGAGGATCTCAATCAGAAATAATAGAAGTCGGCACCCCGTGCCTAGAAACCACCTCTTTAAGGTACACTGCTGCGAGCTGCGAATACTTATCTGTCTCCTTGATTGCTAGGAAATGTGCTGACTTTGTGAGACGGTCGACAATCACCCATATAGTATCGTTCCCTGCCTGTGTTCTAGG
The DNA here is from genome assembly GCF_002127325.2 of Helianthus annuus. Taxonomy (NCBI): domain Eukaryota; kingdom Viridiplantae; phylum Streptophyta; class Magnoliopsida; order Asterales; family Asteraceae; genus Helianthus; species Helianthus annuus. The sequence goes on from NC_035439.2 coordinate 82,483,673, forward strand.
CAACCCCGTAACAAAATCCATAGCGATCTGTTCCCATTTCCACATAGGTATCTCCGGCTGCTGAAGTGGTCCCGAAGGCTTCTGGTACTCTGCCTTGACCCTAGCACAGGTCAAACACTTACTCACGTAGGTGGCAATAATAGCTTTCATGTTCGGCCACCAATACAAGACCTTGAGGTCCTGGTACATCTTATCAGACCCTGGATGAATAGAATATCGTGACTTGTGTGCTTCGTTCATCACAAGTTCTCGAAGATCACCAAATGAAGGAACCCATATTCGTTCCATGAAGTAGTAGATATTGTCAGACCGTTGCTCGAACTTCTTCTTGTGTAGCCCTCGTAATCCTTCGGCTTCGATATTTTCTTCCTTTAACGCTTCAATCTGAGCTGAACGAATCCGGGCAGGTAAATCAGAGTGAATAGTAAGCTGTAGGGCACGAACACGCTTCTGTTTCGGTTCCTTGCGACTAAGGGCATCAACTACAACATTAGCTTTACCCAGATGATACTTGATAGCACACTCATAATCATTAAAAAGCTCGACCCAACGACGTTGCCGCATATTCAATTCCTTCTGGTCGAAGATATGTTGAAGGCTCCTGTGATCGGTATAGATGGTACACTTGGTACCGTACAGGTAATGCCTCCAAATCTTCAACGCGAAGACTACGGCTCCTAACTCCAGGTCGTGTGTCGTATAGTTCTTCTCGTGTACCTTCAACTGTCGAGAAGCATAAGCTATCACCTTGTCTCGCTGCATCAACACACAGCCGAGACCCTGAATAGACGCATCGCAATAAACAACAAAATCTTCAGTACCCTCTGGTAGCGATAAAATCGGCGCGCTGCACAACTTCTGCTTTAAGAGCTGAAAAGCTTCTTCCTGGTTCGATCCCCAAGAATAAACAACTTTCTTTTGAGTCAGGGCGGTGAGGGGTTGAGCAATCTTAGAAAAATCCCGGATAAACCGACGATAATATCCCGCAAGACCAAGAAATTGACGCACCTCCGAAGGATTCTTTGGTGCCGCCCAATTTCGAATAGCATCGATCTTGGCAGGATCCACATGAATACCCATTTCGTTAACGATGTGCCCGAGAAAGTGTACTTCTCGAATCCAGAAGTCACACTTAGAAAACTTTGCGTACAACTGCTCCTTCCTCAGGAGCTCCAAAATAAGGCGAAGATGGCGCTCGTGGTCTTCCTTGTTCTTGGAGTAGATCAATATGTCGTCAATGAAAACGATAACGAAGTCGTCAAGGTAAGGTTTGCACACGCGGTTCATGAGATCCATGAAGACCGCTGGTGCGTTGGTCATCCCAAATGGCATAACCAGAAATTCATAGTGGCCATACCGCGTCCGAAAAGCTGTTCGAGGCACATCCTCCTCTCTAACCCGTACCTGATGATATCCGGACCTCAAATCGATCTTGGAATAGAAACTTGACACTTGCAGCTGGTCAAACAAGTCGTCAATACGCGGCAGAGGAGAACGGTTCTTGATCGTCACCTTGTTGAGCTCGCGATAGTCGATGCACATACGAAAAGACCCGTCCTTCTTCTTCACAAATAATACAGGGGCTCCCCAAGGAGAAGAGCTAGGACGAATGAAACCCCTGTCTAGTAACTCTTGAAGTTGATTCGATAATTCTTGCAACTCTCCTGGTGCAAGACGGTATGGAGCACGAGCAATCGGTGCTGCTCCTGGCTGGAGTTCAATCTGAAATTCCACCTGACGATGTGGAGGTAAACCAGGGAGCTCTTCAGGAAAAACATCAGGAAACTCTCGAACAACCGGAAGGTCTTCGAGTTTCCTCTCGTCAGTCTGAGAGTCAGTGATAAGGGCCAAGAGGGAAGGATAGCCCTTACGTAGACAACTTAGAGCCTTCATGGCTGAGATAATACCTACTGTAGCACCGCTACGATGACCCTGAACCGATAAAGATTCACCACTAGCAAGGGGAATACGAACGACTTTCTCCTTGCAGAGAATTTCCGCCTGATATTTGGATAACCAATCCATTCCAACAACTACGTCGAAGCTTCCGAGAGTGACAGGAAGTAGGTCAATGTCAAATACTTGACCTAAGAGATCTAATTTGCAACCCATGAGGACATAAGACGCTTCAATAGTTTTACCATTGGCTATTTCCACTACATGCTTAACAACAAGAGGTGTAGGACTCAATCCTAGACGACTACTGAACCGAGAGGTGTAGGATCTCAGAATCAGGCAATCTCTCAAACAAGATTTCGGGGGTTACCCATACATCCGAGAGATGTTCCCCACGAGATAAGCAAGTATTTGATATTTAGGTTTATATCTTGAATACAATCTACTAAGCGTGTAAAAACTTACTGGTACATTATCAGTGAGACCGTTTATCACATTATAGCATTACATTTCTTTAGCGTACTGTGATTGTCTACTGATGTACTATCATTTCCTCTTTTTACACAAAACTCAATTTTTGAATGTTATCATGTTTTTGGCTTTTTCAAATTTTCTAAGGTTTTTGGATTTTCTGACAATTTCTTACTCCCCCTAAAATGCAAAACCATTTAAAGAAAATTTGACAAACTGATACTGATAGCTTTGTCTCGCCATCCATTTTCTGCTTTTCATGCTCTGTTTTGCAACACATTATATTTTCTGCAAATGTACCCCCATGATTTACAACACATTGATTTTTTACAGTTTGAAAACCGTTTTTCAATCTTGTGAAATTAATCATGTTTGTTCCGCCATGAGGGTTTCGGCATATTCCTTTTAAATTTTCAAAAAAAAATTTAACAATTTAAACCAATCACTTCCTGTTTTTAACCACAGACACAGGATTTTCTCCTCATGTGCCAGGCTGTTCCGTTATACATGTTGAACTTGAATTGGCCCCTGAACACCTGCACAAGCAAATGAATTTGATTAGTTTTGAATTGGACCCCAATCCATACTGGATTTAGGTTTACTAAATTCATCAACATATGACATGAACGTCCTTTCACAATTTCTTTTATATTTAAACACTTTTATAAAAAATTTGTATGAAAATTTAACTTTCTTTCATTTTTTAACCGTTTGATTAACCAATTTTTCTTTCTTTATTCTCTCTTTTATCCTCAGATTTGTATCTGATGAATTCATTTTACTTGACTGATCATTCTTTGGAGAGCAAAGCGATTCATCAGAATTGTTATCTAGCTCATCGGTGATATCCGAGGACAAAATCTTTTCTAAATACTCTCTCGCTTTCTTTCTTTTCTTTATTGAGGATATCCGAGGACAAAATCTTTTCTAAATACTCTCTCGCTTTCTTTCTCAGTCTATCTTTCTGCCCTTGTGATAATTTCACTTTCTGTTCTTTGGGCTTTTCTTCAATTTTGACTGTTTTCTTCACCATTCTATGAGATTCAGCCCTCGATCTTCTCTTTGATCTCATTGGGCAATCTTTGGCAATATGACCTCTGATTTGACATTCATAGCATCTTCTCGTCTCAAATCCCTGACTCTGGCAGTTAACAGCAATATGTCCTTCAAAACCACATTTGTAACACACCCTGTTATCGTACTATTCTCCACTTTCGAACCACACACTTAGATCATAACATTGATTTGCCTTGTGGTAATCATGACTTCTCCTTTTTCTATCATCATAATGATTCGTCTCTGAAAAATCTTCATTCCATGTTCTCATGTAAGCTTGATTTGACTTTTGAGCACTGTGGTCAAACCTGCACCACTTATTACCAACTTTTGTGAGTTTTGATTTTCAACTTTTTGTGGTTTTTTATAATGATTGGATGATTGAACTGATGATTTTTTATTGTTGTTTTGAAAAGTTTTCGGATTTTCAACATTTTGTTTTTGTTCTACATTCTTCTTAAAAGGTTTTTGCTTTGAGCATTCGCCTCTTTCAGTAGATTGTAAAACAGTTTCTTGAAATTTTTCTTTTAATTTCAAAAATATTTTCTTTTTATCATCTTCATCATCAGTTTGATCATCACAATCTTCAATTATGACCTTGTCATAATTGTGACATTGTCACTTATTGGATTTTCCTTTTTATTTTCATTGATCGATTTTGGACATACATAATCTGGTATTAACAACAGGGTCACAAAACCGTTCAATTTCTTTTGTAAATCATCAATTTTATTCTTATCACATTCAACTTCTTTTCCACATTGAATAATTTTCTCAAGATGAGAATTTATTGCTTTTTGTTTTTCAATATTATTTTTACTAAAAACAGATTTTTCATTTTCTAAACTTTTTATTTGATTTTGAAATTCTTTTTCATTTTCTTTTAAAATTTTATTTTCTAATGTCAAACTCTCCACTTCTTTCAAGAGTTTGATATTGTCGAATATGGATTTATCACAATTTGAGCACATCCCAGGCATCTTTGCAGCGGCTTCTTCTTTCTCAGTCTTGACAGTTGGAATTTGTTCAACCTGCTTTTTCACAACAGGCTTGATTTGTTCTTCAGCTGTTGCTGTTTTTTTCTTTTTCACATCCTTCGTCTCTTCAGTCTCTTCCACTTGACCTGCAAAACACGCATTATTCTTATTAGATGACAATTTCTTTTGAAAATCTTCAAGCTTTTGTATTTCCTCTTCATCGTTGTCACTTTCTTCATCAGACGAGTGATAAAAAATAGGCGCTTTTTCCGAAGCTACTTTTACTGAAACTGATTCTTCTTCTTGCTTTATCGGACCATATTGCTGAGATTCATAATACAAATACGCGAAAAATTCTTCATAATCGATGTTCCGGTGTCAAAGATTCACAAAATAGACTTTTCAAACGAACTGGGATCACTTTTAACCGAACTGACAAATCACCCTTCGTGAGAACTGATCAAACCTCAAACGAACTAAAAATTGGTGCAAACCGGATTGTTTTCCAACGATCTGAACTATTCACACATGACCTGATCCCCTTCGTGTGGACTAGGATTTAGATTTACACGATCTGAACAGGTAAAATTTCAAACGGACTGGGATCTCTTTCAACTCGTATGAACTGGATCGAGTCACCTCATGTGAACTGATAAGTTCACACCGTGTGAACAGAGATCAAAATTTCAAGCGAACTGGTATCTTTTTCAAGCGACCTGGTCACTTCGTGTGACCTGGATACAAAATTCCAAGCGAACTGGTTTAACTCACATGATCTGACCTGATTTCCGAACAATTTGAACTAATTTTGAGCGAATTTGTTCGAAATTCCAACGATTTGGTCCGAGAATCAACCAATACGGTCCATTTTCATGCAAATTTAACAATATTTCACTTCGTATCAACAAGAATTCAACTCATTCAAAAGATTTAGGTCCAAAACTCCATGAATTCGTCAAATTTGATCAATTTTAGGCCGATTTTACTGTGTAATTTGTTAATACATTGATTAAAACACAATTTTACATGATATATGTCAAAATCAGACCATATTAACCGACAAATCTCAAAAAATTTTTAAAAAAAATGTGAAAGAATGGAGTAGAAATCAGAAATCTCGGTGAAAACAAGCTAAATGGTAAGAACTCCTCCTCCTGAGCTCTGATACCACTTGTAGGATCGTTGTACGACCTGAAAGAGTCGATCAGAAGAGTTTTAATCAGAATGAAAGGCGGAATTCGATGATTCGGACTTGATTACAACTTGATTCACGCTAAGATTATCTTGTTTATTGATCTCAAAGCTTTGCAGATCAGTTGGCAATTTGGCAGCACCTCGGCTCTGAAATCTCGAACGTTACAAATGAATGACCAAGAGCTCCTATTTATAGATGTTGCCAGTTCACATGGACTGGCCATCTGTCACTTCATATGAACTGGCCATATGCCACTTCACATGAACTGGCCATATGCCACTTCACATGAACTGATCAGTTCGTGTGAACTGGCTTGTTCAGATTTGTTTCCCGAATCTTTCGAACAATACGTCCTGGTCTATAAAATCTAATACATGACTCGATACAAGATGAAGTTGACAGACATATGCACCAACAGTTGGCCTTGCTTCGTTACTCAAAACTCATCAATCCTCGTTGAATTGCACCGGTTAAGTTGAACGAAACTTGGGGGGAAGAAGAATGCAATGTTTTGAATTTGGTTTTACGGTATGATTGTGAGTATCTTTACTGATTATCAAGGATTATGATTTCGCAATTGATGATTTTAACCTTGGCATTTTGATATATATATTTTAATTTAATTAATTTAATAACGAAAATTAGTTAAGCACGAGGTTTAAATGAGGATGATCCGACGGTTGTGGTTATAGCATACATAATGTACGATTAGGGATATTGTACGTAACCGGCCTCTCTCTCTCTCTTTATATATATATATATATATGTAGGGTAAGGTTCATGTAAGAACCCCCCTTATTGCGAGAACCGCGAGAACCAATGTGAACAGGGGGCAATTTTGTAAATACCAAACAACATTAAAAAACCCCGCTTACCTGCTTCCCTTTACTCTCGGAATTCAATAATAAATTAAATAAACATTTAATATAAACTTTCACGTCCATTCTTCAAAACTCTGATTACATCCAAGTTTCTCAACATTTCTCACCCTGAATCTATCAAAAAATTCATCGATTACAATGGATTTCATCATCGTCTCGAATACATCATCACTTCATCATCATCAGTTCACCACATCGAAGCATCTAGATTGAGATTTTATCTCAGATTTGAGATTTTACTAGCAGATATTTCATATTTCGTCATATAATCGAGGTTAGTTCCCAAAATTCGTCCAGTGATTATAAGAATAGATGATTCAATGAGTGTTTCACTACGACGGTATCGTCGGAAATCAATCGCCGTCGGAATCGTCACCGCCAATGGAATCGTTGACGTACTTATAATATAGATGTTGCCATATAAATCGAGACACGGTTTGCAAGTTTATACAATTCTTTTATATTGTTATATGATAGATAATTTGTCGTTTGTACTTTTATATGATATATAATTTTTCGATTCAAATTTCGTTTTGTATTGTGTGATATACAGTTATGCTCATGTGCATATTTTTCCATCATAGGTTTAACATAATTGGGTATTAAGGTAATTTTTGTGTAATATGCAGTTATGCACATGTGCATAGATTGTAATAATAAGTCAATATGCACATGTGTATAGCGTGCAATAACATGTGAATAAGGTAGTTAATGTTGATGCAGATGGCATTGAAGGAGGACAAATAAGGGGAACTATACATTTAGAGAGGACAAAGGAAACAAATTGTAACATCCCAAAAATCAGATTAAACCATCGTAACATGATGCTACACAGTTATGTGAATTTATAAGTTTATATAATTTGTTTTTGCACTTTCATATGTTAAATGATGCTTAATTGTCGATTCAGATCTTTAAAATCGTAGTTTCATATCTGAATTAGCAAAAATGGTTTGATGTATATGATGTTTAAGGGATTCGAGGTGATTGTTGTGATACACCAAATTGTAATGTGGTAACTATGTGTGTGTGTGTTTTTTATATGTAGGTTTTATTACTGAATAAGTTCATCTATATGTGGTGGCGATACAGAATTTAAGTTGGTAATGGGTAGGTTGTTCGATTGAATCAAACATTACCTGTTGATACTGTTAGTCATGTTAATGCACATGTGCACATAGTTATGCACATGTGCATAGTTAATATGGTGATGATAAAGTTGATGCATAGGTTGTTAACAAGGTCGTTTATGTTGATGCGCATGTGCATAGTTAATATAGCGATGATAAAGTTGATGCATAGGTTATTAACAAGGTCGTTTATGTTGATGCACATGTGCATAGTGTATATGGTGATGATAAAGTTAACGTTAATGCACATATTCATTGATAATTTATGTTTATTGATCTTATTTTTTATTATTTTATTATTTTTTGTTGGTGTTTTAGTTAATTATGGAATAAATTGTGTTTTTTTATCATTGATGATTTGTCGTATGTATGAGTTGTTGATTTGAGAAACTGTGTTTTTGATCATGGATGATTTGTTGTATGTATGAGTTGTTGATTTTGATGATTTATTTTATGTATAAGTTGTTGATTTGATGTTGTTTCATAAGTTAGGGCTTGGATTAGAGTTAGGAAATGATGAGTCGGTTCAAAGAGAAAGAGAGAAATGAGAAAGCCATAAGGAATCTGCTTAAACTTCCAGAGAATAGGAGGTGTATTAACTGCAACAGTTTGTTAATTTTCCAATTGTGTTATTGCCTTTGTGTTGAGTATTATTGTACTAGATCACCATTTATACAAAATTTTGCTACCAATGTTCCTAATATAACTCATGTTGTTTACTAAACAGGGACCACAATATGTATGTACAAACCTATGGACATTCGTTTGCACTACTTGCAGTAGAATCCAGTAAGTATTTATATGTTTTTTTTAGAAACTAAGTGCATTAATGTGAAATTTTAGTTTGTATTTTAAGTATGTCGTTTAAAATTTCAGCTTATATTGCTTATAGAATTATGTTATCTATTCCGGTAACTGTTACATCGGCTGAAAGAAGTTTTTCTCAAATTATTTTCTTTTTTTTTTGGAAAAAGGCCACAAGCTTTTAATTCGCCTTAGGCCACCAAAATGGTTGAGCCGAAACTTGTAATATGTTTACTACACATGTGCATACATGAAATAATTGATGTAATATATGTAATGTATGCAGGAAAAAAATATTCGAAACTGCTCATGGATTAACAACAAGGACGTATTTGATTAACATGTTGACCGATAAAAAATATCAGGGAACTGATAGACGAACAGGCGTTGAAACAGGAGGAGTGTTGGAAGATCGTTAGTTAATGGAAAGAAGATCAAGAAGGTGTGAGGTTGTGAACTAATGCGAATGTTATATGTAGGTAGTTTGTGGATATGCAATTCATAAAGACGATTTTTTTGTTGTCTTGATGTCTTTTGATGGTAATATGTAGGTAATTTTTATGATAACGGTTAATATAAAAATTTTGACATATACGATGACTTATATGGTGGTTGATGGGTTAAAAATATATTTGATTGTTCAGGTATATTGGTAATGTATAACGTATTACAGATGATAATGTTTGTTAATATATGATGTATTATGTTGTTTGGTAGAGGAAATGTTGGTATTGCACATGTGCGAAGTTTGATATAACATATCATATTACGTATGTGGTACCATATTCCGTATGGGGTACCATATTGCATATGATGATGTATATGTAAAGGAAAACGTATTATATGCAATTAAGATGTTCATGTATGCACATGTGCATTGGTCGAAACAATAACAATGTGTAGTGAAATATTAAACACGTATGCACATGTGCATTTTTCAAAACAGTAACCATGTTGGTAATATATGTTAGGTGGTCAATAATGAAATTACATACGCTTATGTCTAATAAGTAATTGATATCAAAGTATCATGATCGCAATCATAACCTACGAATACGTATACAGACAGTGCTGCATGATTGTAAACAAAAAGAATAATGCTTAGAAACCGTTTGTCATTATATATAGGATAATCAAGAATCGTTGAATGTTTTATGACGTCTGGATGAATGTTTATGAGGTTGATCAGGTTCATATATATATGCAGGGTCTTTAGCATCATCATCAACATCTTCATCAGTATCATTGGAATCACCATCCTCCCAAACGGTTAAACATAATGTTTATAATAGGCATATATTCAGCATCAACATCGGGTATCCAATATGGTGTTCCATTAGGTGTAGAAGTCGTAGTTGTTCCTGTATAAAGAAAAAGAAAAACATATAATATTGTGATTAATATGGTATATGGGGTGTGTATGCATGATGTATAAATGTTTAACATTTTTTTTTGGTGATGAGTATGGGGTGTTGGTAATGTGATGCACATGTGCATAATTATGTACTGATGGTTAATAGTTTATTTGTGATGATTATGGATTGTTGGCAACATAATGCATATGTGCAGAATTATGTAATGTATGGAAATAAAAGTAATAATGTAAAAAAACTGTGATTTATTTAATGCTTATTAGTGACGAATATGGGGTGTTGGTAATGTGATACACATGTATATGTTGGTAATGCACATGTGTATAATGTATACATTGCAATGTGTAATAGGTATGTTGAAGTGGAGTACATGTAGTTAAAACATAATGACATTAAACACAATGCATGGATAAGTTTAGATGGTATGGTTTCAATGTTGAAAATGGTGCGAACATTATGAAAACAAACAAGAATTGATGAAGATAAATAATAGTGCGGGCTTACCATTTGGGTTGATGTTACCCCAGTAAGTCTCAGGTTGAGGATGCACGAGAGGATCACCGTATACCTCTGAGGTTGAGATAAGCAAAATTCAATAAAGAAAAAAGTTTAACAAGATAATCCAAAGTTCCAAAATTATAGAACAATCTTTGAACCTTGCGCCAACTCTCTTTGCAAGACCAAGCATATTTAGCGTGCCAATCGTGTTCGTCTTTATTGTCTGTCAAGAATTACACATTCCTTAAGGTTCCATTATAATTATTTTTGGAGGCATTAATTGAAAGGGACATAACAAATTGTTGTAGTTGCTAGCTGCAATGAGGATGAGGACGAATACACACCTTTACAGCATTGTATTTATAGAAAATCGATGAAGCAGGGCATGCAAGATGGTATATCTGATCGACCTCAACCAGCAATGGTTCTGTAATCTGAAACAGTGTATATAATATGATTACTTTATAAGTAACAAAGATCTCGTATCAATACAAAATCGTTTAATTTATGTATATATTTTCAGAATAAGATTACAAGTTAGCACAACTTCAGAATCATATGTAGCAAGACAAATGTAATGGTTTGACTTTATGGTCAACTCTGTTACAGAAAACTATATATGCACAGGTTTATTTGATATAATCCCACAATTTAATGTCAATCCACAAGTTGCAAACTAGCTTACAAGAATATGGGTTGAAAATGTATCTATCGCACATAAAACCTTGATTTATAAAAGTTATCCATTTTGACCCGTTAACGACCCGCCCACTAAATGAAAATCGAAACTGTTACCATACCTTACATCACTTAAGTCGGGGTATTTTGTTATGTCATCTGTAATGTCCTGTTCTGCGGTTGAAGATGTGTAGGTAATCACACAAGACATTTGAGTTTATTCGGTTTGAATCCATTATTCTTTGAAAAAATAGTTGTAAGCAATCAATATTGCAGACTGGATATGGCAAATGGTCAACCTGTAGGCCAATAACACTATCTTCCACAACTAAGCAGGCTTTCTCAAAAACACCTAGCATCTGGCAAGGTAAGAAAAACATTCAATCAAATGGAAGCACAAGTCTCGATTACATTATTAACAAAAAAAAAAGTAATACAATGATGCACATGTGTATAAACTAAGAGTTAATTACGAAAAAAATATAATAATAATACTAACCTTTTTATTTAACATTTACATATTCGTCTTCCGTTGCACAAGTGCAGGATGGTGTATTTACACAAAAATCACGCCCGACACTCGAATTGCATCAACAGTTATCAGCTCACAGGCATCAGCAGTTCTCAGTAGTTCGTCTTCGTCCCGATTATATCAGCAATTCGTCTTCGTCCTTTCGATAGCGGTACACCATAAACCGTTTGTCATATCGATTTTACCATATGATATTCCAAAATTAGTCGTATATATAAAGTTAGTGCTCCAAATTTCGTATTGTCTTCGATATTATTGTAGTAAAAACGTAATCATAGATCATATATTCTTCATCCATTCGTAATCGAGTAGTTCATTCGTAATTAGGGCAACACGATCAGAATCATTGAGGAGTGTGGCACGATTAGGGTTACAGTAGGAACAATGGTAGGAGGAACGGTGGTGAGGAAGCACGACGGTGATTCTGGTCGTCGTGACCAACGTAGACGGTGGTGATTCAGTGATTCTGGTGCTGGTACCAACTTAGGGTTAAAGTACAAGTTATTGGAGAAGAGTGTTATTGGAGAAGTATAACATAATTTCAAAATTGCCATGCGTTCACACTGGTTCTCGCAATAAAGGGTGGTTTCTAACGGACCCTTCTCCTATATATATATATATATATAGGGTAAGGATCCTAAGAGAAATCCACCCTATTTGAGAAACTTGAGTACCAATCTGGACCACACATTTTCCCTAAGCAAAAAATGCAAAAAAAAAAAAGGGTTAAAAAATGCATTTTTTTTTTTTGGAAAAATCGGAGGTTTTTCTTTGAGTTTTTTTTTTTAATTTTTTTAGGGATTTATACACATGTGTATATTGTTAATCTTTTAACTATAAGTATATTGTCAATTATACATATATGTATATACATGTTTAAAATTGAAAAATAAGTGTTATAAACCCTAAACCCTAAAGCTAAACCCTAATGATAAACCCTAAAGCTAAACCCTAATGCTAAATCTAAACTCTAATGCAAACCCTAAAGCAAAAGCTAAACCCTAATGCTAAACCCAAAATCTAAATCATAATGCTAAACCCTAAATACTAATGCTAAACCCTAAACCCTAAATACTAATGCTAAACCCTAAACAACACTTATTTTTCAATTTTAAACATGTATATACATATATGTATAATTGACAATATACATATATGCATAAAATAACAATATACACATGTGTATAAATCCCTAAAAAAAATCAAAAAAAACCTTAAAGAAAAAAAAGCTCTGATTTTTCTAAAAAAAATTGTATTTTTTTCATTTTCTTTGCATTTTTTTACTTACAGAAAATGTGTGTTACAGAATGCTTCTTAAGTTTCTCAATTAGCCTACTACTTCTCACATGATTTTTATAACACACACACACACACACACACACACACACACACACACACATATATATATATATATATATATATATATATATATATATATATATATATATATATATATATATAGCCGCTAGAATGAAAACCACCTCGAGTTGTAAGAACCGCGAGAACTACACCCCACGGGTGGGCGTTCACCACGATTTTTTTTTACAACTAGATGTGTAAATTATAAACACAGCCGTAAAAAAAAAAAAATTTAAACGCCGCGGCCGGGGGGTAGTTTTTTACACCACAAGTTTGGTGAAAAAAAAAGAAAAAAGAAAAAAAATTAAGAACACCAAACTTGTGGTGTAAAAAACTACCCCCTCGGCCGCGGCGTTTAAAATTTTTTTTTTTACGGCTGTGTTTATAATTTACACATGTAGTTGTAAAAAAAATCGTGGTGCACGCCCACCCGTGGGGTGTAGTTCTCGCGGTTCTTACAACTCGAGGTGGTTTTCATTCTAGCAGCCCCCTATATATATATATATATATATATATATATATATATATATATATATATATAGGGGAAGGTTCATTTGAGAAGAAAATTTAATTGAGAAGAAAAAGAACAAAGGGTAATTTTGTAAAACATTAAATAGTTTTTTCACTTATCTCATTTATTATCATTTTTGACTAATTAATTAGTCATAAAGACTATTATCCTCCACACTAACATTTTTTTTTTGCCTACACACATCAAAAGTTATCCTACATATTTCGAAATTCATCCTACACGTTGAAATTTATCATACACAACTCGTAATTTATCCTACACAACTCGTAATTTATCCTACACTTTAAATTATTTATTTTATTTTCTTGAAAAAAATATATATTTTGAAGATAAGTTACAAATTTTTTAATGTAGTTAGCTATTAAAGGGGAAGACTACAAATTAATGACCTATGTTGATTTACCAATTTACCCTTATAGTAACATAAAATACTTGTATTAAATAAAGTAAAATAAAGCATTCTTATTGGATGAAATTTCTTCTTTTTTCTTCTTACAAAAAATTTCTTCTCATTTGAACTCTTCACTATATATATATATATATATATATAAAGTTAATGTACACATATTTTATTACTATATTAATGCTGATTATCACGATATATATGACTAAAAATTAATATATTGTATTAAAATTGAAATTTCTTTTATTATGTTTGTAGGATAATGATAATAGTATTTTTATATGTTTGTAGGTAATGGATGATTGGATGGAAACTTTGTCTATTTGTAATGGATGATTGAATGGAAACTTTATGTATTTGTTGTATAGTTAGTCTTTGTATATGTTTTCTATCGTAGCATTTAGAGGGAAGTATTATCCTACAAACGTATTTTCCATATTATGTGACAGTATCAAAAAAGTTCACTTTTTTTTAAGATATTTTGCATTAGTGTTGGTAAAAAAATAAATTCTACAAAGACCATAAATTTATTTTCTACTTTAGGCCCTGGTTAGCACTTCAGTGAAGCTCAAGTCATACAAGTTGTTGTTATTTAATCATTTCTCTTCTTTAATCTAATTTTCTAAGCTTTATGTATTTTCTGATATCGTAACATATTTTATTATCATCCCGGAAAACTGACTCAAAAGATTTAATATTTGGTTGTAAGAAATCTTATCACTAAAAAAAGGTAAACCCGAAAAGAAAAATCATGAATCTACTACCAGAAGATGCTTACCCAAACAATGGAGAATAGATAAATCTACAACATTTACATCTTTTTACGACTAATTCTTTAGAGAAGGAAAATACATATCTATTGTTATGTATAGTATGACTTTAAAACGGTGAATATTTAAATTGTATTTAAGTAAAATGTGGAGACATATGTCCTAAAACATGTGAATTTCATTATGTAGTTATTCTCTAAACTTACACTTATTTAATAGAGATATCATGTTTTTTTAAGTTAAGTTATTCTACAAAGTCTTTAAATTGTAAAAAGTATAAGAAATTTTTATAGAGTAACAATTGTCCAATAACCTAAATTCACTATATCACTACCCAAAACCTAAACACCCACCCCCACCCCACCACCACCCAAAAACCTAACCCCCCCCCCTCCCCGAAAAAAAAAATATATATACCTCACCAAAAAACGGTGAATATTTAAATTGTTTAGTTTTTTTTTTGGATTAAGTTTTAGGAACGTTTGTACACTTCTTATTTTAAGAAGCCTTTGTATTTCATCCTAATCCATGTTTTTATATACTATGAACTTGGACTTGAGTCTTTCTATACAACTACGAAGATGCATGCACAATTAAATACGTACACATGTTATGAGTTGGACGTATAACTATAAATATTTAATTCAGTAACGTTGATTGACCGGAATGGGTGCAATTGTTAAATATTATTGTTTATTAATTTTATTAGTACTAAATTATAAATGTAAATTGAATCATTGATTCTCTCCTTCCCCGGATGTCACCTGTTTATCAAAATATCCAAGATAACTTTAAGCAAAAAGGTAATGGATCACTTTGTATAACATCATCAAAACGGATCACTTTGTATAACATCATCAATCAGATTGGATTTAGTTCCTCCACTTAATTTATAAATCATGTTTTTATTTTAATTTTATTTAGAGTTAATTACATAGTTAGTCCATGTGATTTGCACAAAATAACATACTTAGGTACTAATAGTTTAAAATCACATTCTAGAGTATTAACTTTTCATTTTGTACCGTTTGGAGGTATTAATGTTATTTGTAGGTTTAAAATCACATTCTATTAGTACCTAAGTATGTTATTTTGTGCAAATCACATGGACTAACTATGTTAATTTAATACCCTACAAGTTAATACCTCCAAACGTTACAAAATGAAAAGTTAATACCCTAGAATGTGATTTTAAACTATTAGTACCTAAATATGTTATTTTGTGTAAACCACAATTAACTCTTTTTATTTATTTAGTAAATCTAATAACTTTGATGATATACATGCCAAATACCCTTTAATAGATATTCAATGGTGCACCCGTGTAACAACAATATATAATACAAACAGATCATAGGATCATAGGTTTGTTCCAATATTTTTTACTTATCATTTGAAATATTAGGATCATATATAGGATGGTAGACTGAAATACCAGATATGTGATGCTAGATATACATAACTGATAGAGATTATAATTGATATGGCATAAACCTGGTGCCTTCCTCAATCCACTATGATAACAATATATAATACAAACAGATCACCTATTCTAGGAATATACAACTGTGATTAAGATATACATGTAAAACAATATCACTTCCTGTGGTCTATTATACCCCCGCATCGAAGCAGGAGGAGAACGAATGCTAAGACTGGAGCGGAAGTCCTCGAACAGAATACGTGGTAACCTTTGGGGAATATATCCGCTATTTGATAAAGTGACGGCATACGACACATGAACATGACCCCACTAAACTTGCTCACGCACAAAGTGGATATCCAGCTCAATGTGTTTGGTGTGCTGTTTGGTGTGCTGGTGTTGAACTGGATTGCCCGAAAGATAAATTGCGCTTACATTATCATAGTATACCAGTGTAGCTTTAGACAGCGAACGATGTAGTTCGAGTAGTAAGTTCCTAAGCCAACATACTTCTGAAACAACATTGGTGACTCCCCTATACTTGGCTTCAGCGCTGGATCGCGATATCATTGCTTGGCGTTTTGACGACCATGAGATAAAGTTTTCCCCGTAGTGCACACAGTATCCGGACGTGGATCGCCGGGTATCCGGACACCCGGCCCAATCGGCGTCCATGTAAGCTGTTAAAAATAGGAGCCCCTGGTTTCCCAAGAGTGAGTCCATATGATGCAGCGCCTTTAAGATATCGAATGATTCGCTTGAGGGCTTATCGATGATCGGACATCGGCGCATGCATGTGCATGCAAACTTGCTACACCGCATAACTAATGTCGGGTCTGGTAAACGTGATATATTGTAAAGCGCCAGCCAAACTCCTATAACGAGTCAGATTGTCAAAAACGCTACCTTAAGATGCACTAAGCTTAGAATGTGTGTTAATTGGTGTGTCCGCGGGTTTGAAGATTCCATACAGGCCCATTTTATGATTTCATTAACGTATGCTTGTTGCGATAGAAACATAGAATCACCATTTCGTGTAACCGAAATTTCGTGGAAGAAGCTAAGGGGACCCGGATCCTTCATGGCAAATTCTCTGGCCAAGCGGGGCATGAGATGTGTGCGAAGGTGGTCCGAAGAAGTAATAAATAAAATATCATCAACGTATAGTAGAAGGTAAGCAGTTTGATTGTTGTGGTGTAAAATAAACTTAGAATTATCACAACCACTTTGTTTGCAGCCCAAGGTGAACACATAGTCCGTGAATCATTGATACCATGCCTGTGGGGCTTGCTTGAGGCCATAAAGAGACTTTTTCAGTAGGCACACGTGATTCCGAGTAATCTTTGTTGCGAAACCCCATGGGTTGATACATGTATACTATCTCATGTAGATTGCTATGAAAAGAAGCATTCGTTACATCAAGTTGATGCAATGGCCATGAGTGTGAAAGTGCAATGGAGAAGACCGTCCGTATGGTAGAGGGTTAGACTACCAGGCTAAATGTCTCCCAATCAATACCTACTTGTTGTAAAAGGCCATCACAAACTAGCCAGGCCTTGTGTCTTTCTAAACTGCCATCAGAGTTAAACTTGAGTTTGAAAAGCCACATAATACGAATTATATTCATTCGTGGGCGGCGAGGCACTAATTCCCATGTCCCGTTTTTAATAAGGGCATTATACTCATCAGTCATGGCTTTATGCATTCCGATGTGGACAAGGCGAGGGCCGGGTTTTTAGGGATGGGTGCAATGGTGGAAAAGTGAAGATTGAAAAGTTGATTAGGTTTAACGATTCCATCCATTGCACGAGTACGCATTGTGCGAACGGGTTCAGGTGCCGATGGAATTGTGGTTTGCGGGGTAGGAGAAGTATGGATAGAATGGGTAGAGGTTAGAATATTGTGGGCAGTAGGTGTAGGGAGAGGGCAGAAGTTTAGTCTAAGAGGTGAGTTAGGATGATTTGGTAATGGGCTGGGATTTTGAGTATGGGCTGAGGGTGAGAGGAGCGGGGTGTGGGCTAAGTAGGTGATGTATGTTGGGCTGTAGTGTAACGCCCTGCGTTTTCAAACTTCCTACATTTAGAAACCTTACGTGAAATTCTAAATTTGGAAATCTTGTGTTCTTATAACCATTCTTTCATTGTAATCGTTGTAAAATACGGAACTTGCTTCGTAAATAAAACTTGTACATTACACTTTTTACCTAGTTAAATCATGTTTTATTTCATATTTCACCTTGTTACAAGTTAGGGGAAACATTGTTGCACATTATTACACAACTTAACTAACAAAATTACTCATTATAATGTTTTAAAAAAAATAAAAAAATAAAGAAATATGGCAGCCCCAATTCAGCAAAATTCAGCCCATATAGTTGGGTTTTGTGGGCTAGTTTCAAGGTGTAACCCCTTCTAAACACTTCTAAAGCCCAACCCATTGAAACCCTAATCCTTCCCCCTATAAATACCACTTATAACCAGCCTCCCTACCACTTTTGCAACCCTAAAAACTCACAAAACATCCACCAAACCGTAGCTGAAAGCAAGGGTTCGAGTAGATTGACACCCCTTCACGAAAATGAGCATAACTCACTCAATTCTTATCCGATTCACTCGATTCTTTTTCCTACTTGCTTGTATAATCATGGGGTTCGATTCCTAGACTTCTCCTTGGAGAAATCAGACCTGGAAATGCCCCGAAATAGTCCATAAACTTTCTGTTTGTTTTTATGTTCATCAAAAACTTGTTTAAACCTATGCAACTTGTGTCCAACACATCTCATACCTATGTCCTAATGCTTACAACTTATCCCATGGTTGGTTAAGCTTAAAAACAAGGTTGAGACATTTAAAATCAGAGGATTAAACCTCATAAACTTGGTGTTTTGTTTAGGGTTTTTAACCCACAAGTCATGTCAAACTTTGTCTTTGATACATGAGTGATTATGGAACAACTTGGGTTGTCCAAACATACAATCCTCACATGATTTGATGATTTCTCTTAGTTAGTGTGTATATTTCTTATTCTTTATTGTATGTTCATGACCCTCCTTGGTTGTTTTTTTTACATCAAGTGTAGTGGTGAACACATAGAGGTGCCTAAATGGAAGACTTGATCTTCCTACCTCCTACATGACTTCTATGACATTTAGAGGTACCAAAATGAAGATTTTAATCTTCTACCTCATGCTTGAACTATTGGACATATATTATATAACCTAAATATATTATTCGAATAATCGAATCTTTGATGATGAACTAGTGTTCATATGTCGGGGTACTAGATTACATCATCCTAGACTATGATAACTTGTCACGATTCTAATGGAACCTTGTTCCATGAAAACATCTAAACTCCTTCGAGTTTCCTAGTGTCAAGAACAAGCATCATATGTACTAAATGATTATTTTCCATGTTATTCTCATATCTTATTTTTATGTTGTTTTAAACACCGAATCTCGACTCTAAACATACTTGAACTTTAACCCTTATACATTCGGACTCTAAATCTCTACTCGTCAACAATTGGATAATCGGAAAACGTATGCAAACTTTGTGAGTATACTCGTATTTCCCCTTTTTACTTTTACCACTTTTGGGGTGTAACATGTTTACCTATTGAAAACTTACACATGAACACTTTGTTAAACACATGAACGTTCCTATAACATGCTTGTATACGTGATGGCTTGATACTTTAAACTTGGGTTATTCTTATGTGTTGAACTTATCATTAACTTCGTACGAGCCAAACCTTGACATATGTAGCGCTATAGGATTAACGACCCGCCCGTAAACTTGAGGTTATGTCTTGAGCATATTGCGTTTTCTTGGTTTGATATGTTAGACACATGCCATATTTAATGTTATCTTGAATCATATGCTTGCCATGAGGAATTGTTCACACTTTTTATCTTATGCTATGTACGTACCAAACTTGTATACTCGCCTTTGCTTTTGCATTGAATTGTATTTTTAAACATGTTACAGGTTGATGATGATGAAATGAAAACGGACAGCAAAGATGCCTAGATACTCACTTAGACGTTTAGGTTTAAAGTATTGTATCAATTTTGTTTATGTTATGTTGAACAATGTTGTTATTTGCTTTTCTTGTAATGTTTTGACAATTTATTTTGGAAATGAAATTTGGATTATTAAATTATTGTCACAAATAGCGTTATGATGTCTCGAGCAATCTTCACACTTCGTCTCATCCCGATGTTTCCGCCATTGGTTGGGGTGTGACAGATTGGTATCAGAGCCATAACTATAGGGAATTAGGAAAAGTAGGAATGCTTTAGCCTAGTCTATAGTTTTAGAGCCTTATTCTTATGTTTTACTTGAAACTACTTGCATGCTACCTTATTTGCTCTTATTTATTCTCTTTTGATCTTTTAAGCATATATGTCGCTTATGTGTTAACACTTGACATGCTATACTTGCTTTATTATGTGCTAATACATGTTTTATTGTCCCACTCATTATGTGCTATTCTTAATATGCTTCATTGTGAGTTTATATTTGTTGTTTATTCCTTTAACATACTCTTTCCCTCATGCATTTTACTCGACTATTCTAAATCCGTAAACACTCGAGACGAATTCACCAAAATAGGCGTGAAACCCACAATTTGGTGAACGACTCTCAATCTACATATTCTTTTTTACACGAGATATCGCCATTAAGCTAGGAGTGAAATCCACATCTTAATGGTAAAACTCAAATTTCAAATTCTAGTGGACCCTCGTCAACATGTCGAAATTAAATTTTGACCCGACGAGTACCAACCACACTTAGGATACGAAATCGTCAAGTTAGGGGTGAAACCCGCACCTTGTCGACTAGTTCCACTCCTTGATATTTTTTTTTTATAAATCCCGCCAAGTCTCGAAACTTCGATTGATTTGGGACATGTAGTAACCGGAAGGGTAAATACCGTTAACCGACTTGTCGGCGAGAGTATTTTACCTATTAGGCCAAAGCATGCTTCTCAAATTCAAAAGACTTTTCGACCACTTTGGTTAGTCAAAGTTCCATTTGGAACACTCCAAACTTTGGTCAAACATGTGTTTCTATTGTTCATTTTATACGATGCAATCTTTCAACCTCGAGTTTACCTTTGATTTCTCTTTTCACACGCACAACATATCGAACCTTTTCGATACATTTATATATGCATGATTTTCATATAATTTAAATTCATATTCCTTGTAACAACTAGTGGAGAGGTATCATCGAGATTGGAGTGACTTCCTTACCTTGACGATTGACTCCACCCCTCTTCCCTTAAAACGACCTCACCAACGAGTTAGGGGTGATTCCCTTACCTAGGTGATCGTTACCAAAACATCTCTTCAAAAATATCTTATTATGCAAACTCGATCATATTTTATACCCAAATTGTTTATGATTATTCAAAATACCCACTCATACCGATTTCAAAATGCATTGTTTTATCAAACGTACTTCTTATTCTACAATCTATTTTCACTCAACTCATATACGCGAAATTCATAATCATGTCTTAAAACGTTTTATTGCTCGAACTTCAAAACCTTACGAAATGCTACCTATCAATTTAATCGGCTCAATGAAACTCTTGCCCATGAACTTCATATTCGACTTAATCACTAAAACATGCTCACCTTCTACTTTTAATCAAAATCCAACCAACCTTTCTCAAATACTTATAAGATCTTATAGAAGTTATATGATTGTTTTACCAAATACCCTTTTCAACATCAACAAATCATTTGTTAATTTTTTTTTAATCACTAAGTCCTTTTGCTAAATTTCTCTTCTAAGGATCCTAGTTTTCACAAGAACCTCCTAAATTCATAATTTCTTCTTTGATGAAACGAACTTACTTTTTAACGAAAACCTTTTTCCTACACCAATTTACAAAACACGTGCGCAAGAAGACTTCATAGGGACCGACCATTTTTTTTCGGATTACGTAAACCCTTTTAAACAAAATTAGCATTTCTATTTGGTACAAAATACGTTTTGCATAACCAACGAGTACTTTATGTTCCTTTACATATACAAACTATATTCTACCTTTCAAACCAGGCTCAATCTAATTTTGATTCGATAAACTCAACGTTTTGTTGGAACAACTATACATGCACATCGTCATACACGTTTTAGTCGATATCTCGCGATAACACCATTTATATCGTTCGTATCTACATACTTAGCCTTTCTAATCCGCAATGCCTCAACGTACACTATATACGCAATATTTATTTTTTTATAACTACACCTATGTTCATACGTTTTATGCTTGTACTTATACGCATACTACTTATACGTTTTACGCTTCTGCTTATACACATACTACTTACACGTTTTATGTTTATGCTCATACATACATGCGTATTCATACTTAAACTTATGCTCATACTTTCATCCTTACTCATGGTTCATACATTCGTACCTATACGCGAGCGTAACCTGAGGGATTCGCTTGCGTGGGTCCCACACATACTTAAACATGGACTTGCTTATATACTATATTCTTGTACGTACACATTCTAAACTTTTTATGTATACCCTGATTCATACACAACTAGTACAAGCTATGCGGACCATGCGACGATCAAAATAATCACGGGTGCACACGGGATTATAGTGATAGGCGTATGAGAACCATAGAGTGTGCTACTGCGTATGGTAATACACGAAACGTAACATGACACCGAAGACAAAACGGACGTAACGTGGTCAAAACATGGTGGATACGCCGCTGGTACTTCCTATATATAAGGGTTTTCACCATGTTACCAAACTTTCGTAAAACGTGCCATGAGAAATTCAGTGTGTTGCAGACCTTTTGGACCTAATACAACTTCACGCAACTCACAAACGCATTATATCCGATTATTCATGACGAGACTTCATCCTTAACACACTACGTTCATCTATCCAACACTTATGCTATTCACATACTTGTACTCTTTAAGAGCCATTCGTTCATTCTATACTCGTATTATTTTATACAAAACTCGTTCGCAATCCAGCTTGTTTAAACATTTGAGTCCTAACTTACCTCATTACCTATAAAATAGCCTCCCTATTCTTGATTCTTGTGTAACTATACTTAGTATCTCTCTATTGCTTTATTTAAAGTAACAAACCTTTTCGTTCCTCTCAATAAACAGGTTTTACGAAAGTATGATTTTTTATACTATCCTTAAAAACTTCCCCTTGCAAATCTACCTTGATGTTCTCCAAAATTTGGTACTTTTCAAAACTTTCAAACTTCCCAAGTTTCAATTCTTAATGATCACCTTTATGCCAAAAACTCTTTCAAGCCTTCCTCTTAAATAAATTTCGGGACGAAATTTCCTAAAGGAGGGGAGACTGTAACGCCCTGCGTTTTCAAACTTCCTACATTTAGAAACCTTACGTGAAATTCTAAATTTGGAAATCTTGTGTTCTTATAACCATTCTTTCATTGTAATCGTTGTAAAATACGGAACTTGCTTCGTAAATAAAACTTGTACATTACACTTTTTACCTAGTTAAATCATGTTTTATTTCATATTTCACCTTGTTACAAGTTAGGGGAAACATTGTTGCACATTATTACACAACTTAACTAACAAAATTACTCATTATAATGTTTTAAAAAAAATAAAAAAATAAAGAAATATGGCAGCCCCAATTCAGCAAAATTCAGCCCATATAGTTGGGTTTTGTGGGCTAGTTTCAAGGTGTAACCCCTTCTAAACACTTCTAAAGCCCAACCCATTGAAACCCTAATCCTTCCCCCTATAAATACCACTTATAACCAGCCTCCCTACCACTTTTGCAACCCTAAAAACTCACAAAACATCCACCAAACCGTAGCTGAAAGCAAGGGTTCGAGTAGATTGACACCCCTTCACGAAAATGAGCATAACTCACTCAATTCTTATCCGATTCACTCGATTCTTTTTCCTACTTGCTTGTATAATCATGGGGTTCGATTCCTAGACTTCTCCTTGGAGAAATCAGACCTGGAAATGCCCCGAAATAGTCCATAAACTTTCTGTTTGTTTTTATGTTCATCAAAAACTTGTTTAAACCTATGCAACTTGTGTCCAACACATCTCATACCTATGTCCTAATGCTTACAACTTATCCCATGGTTGGTTAAGCTTAAAAACAAGGTTGAGACATTTAAAATCAGAGGATTAAACCTCATAAACTTGGTGTTTTGTTTAGGGTTTTTAACCCACAAGTCATGTCAAACTTTGTCTTTGATACATGAGTGATTATGGAACAACTTGGGTTGTCCAAACATACAATCCTCACATGATTTGATGATTTCTCTTAGTTAGTGTGTATATTTCTTATTCTTTATTGTATGTTCATGACCCTCCTTGGTTGTTTTTTTTACATCAAGTGTAGTGGTGAACACATAGAGGTGCCTAAATGGAAGACTTGATCTTCCTACCTCCTACATGACTTCTATGACATTTAGAGGTACCAAAATGAAGATTTTAATCTTCTACCTCATGCTTGAACTATTGGACATATATTATATAACCTAAATATATTATTCGAATAATCGAATCTTTGATGATGAACTAGTGTTCATATGTCGGGGTACTAGATTACATCATCCTAGACTATGATAACTTGTCACGATTCTAATGGAACCTTGTTCCATGAAAACATCTAAACTCCTTCGAGTTTCCTAGTGTCAAGAACAAGCATCATATGTACTAAATGATTATTTTCCATGTTATTCTCATATCTTATTTTTATGTTGTTTTAAACACCGAATCTCGACTCTAAACATACTTGAACTTTAACCCTTATACATTCGGACTCTAAATCTCTACTCGTCAACAATTGGATAATCGGAAAACGTATGCAAACTTTGTGAGTATACTCGTATTTCCCCTTTTTACTTTTACCACTTTTGGGGTGTAACATGTTTACCTATTGAAAACTTACACATGAACACTTTGTTAAACACATGAACGTTCCTATAACATGCTTGTATACGTGATGGCTTGATACTTTAAACTTGGGTTATTCTTATGTGTTGAACTTATCATTAACTTCGTACGAGCCAAACCTTGACATATGTAGCGCTATAGGATTAACGACCCGCCCGTAAACTTGAGGTTATGTCTTGAGCATATTGCGTTTTCTTGGTTTGATATGTTAGACACATGCCATATTTAATGTTATCTTGAATCATATGCTTGCCATGAGGAATTGTTCACACTTTTTATCTTATGCTATGTACGTACCAAACTTGTATACTCGCCTTTGCTTTTGCATTGAATTGTATTTTTAAACATGTTACAGGTTGATGATGATGAAATGAAAACGGACAGCAAAGATGCCTAGATACTCACTTAGACGTTTAGGTTTAAAGTATTGTATCAATTTTGTTTATGTTATGTTGAACAATGTTGTTATTTGCTTTTCTTGTAATGTTTTGACAATTTATTTTGGAAATGAAATTTGGATTATTAAATTATTGTCACAAATAGCGTTATGATGTCTCGAGCAATCTTCACACTTCGTCTCATCCCGATGTTTCCGCCATTGGTTGGGGTGTGACATGTAGGGTGAGACACGGGTGAGGGCTAGTCGTTTGAGGATGGATGGGCCGATGGGGCAGTGTAAGGTGATTCAGGTTGGGAAGTTGAGAGTGGTGATTGGGCTGTGGGATTGGGTTGGGTTGGGTCAAAGGAGTGAAGGTTGAGTTTTGGACTTGTGACCAAAGAGAAGGATGTAGAGGAGTGGACAAGAACTCATAAGAGGGTGATCGAGATGTGAGATGAGCGAATGGAAAAATGGTCTCCTCGAATGCTACATCGCACGAGATCGTGATTTGATTTGTGTTTAGGTCATAGCACTTGTACCCCCGGTGTTGAGACGGGTAGCCGAGGAAAACAAAAGGATGCGACCTAGTGGCTTATGTGTAGTTGTAGAGGGTATGAGCGGGTAACAAAGCGAGCCAAAAACTCGCAGATTTCATAGGAGGGAACGCGATGGTATATAAGTTTTGTGGGAGTTCTGTATTGATGATTTTTGCTAGGAAGGATTTTATGTATATAAGTGGCCATCTGAAGAGCGTGGTGCCAAAATGTAGGTGGGAGGGAGGCATGAGATAGAAGTGTGCGGATTATGTTGTTTAGGGAGTGAATTTTGCGTTCTCCTTGACCATTTTGTGAGGAGGTGTAAGGGCAAGTGAGACGAAAAATCATCCCATGTTGGGCTGGCCCACTGGTTTGGAGACTGCCAAGGCGGGTAGCCATAGTGCTGAGATGGACCGCTGTTCTTACTGCATCCATGTCCCCATGAGCCACATCCGCGACCCCTGCCACGTCGACTACGGCCCCGGCCATTTGAATAGTCGTAGCAATAGTGATAATAGCCACCGGAACCTCATAAAATGCGCCAACGGGAGGTTCCATGGGTATCTCATCCCACCTGATAGGGTTAACAACTTAATGAGCGAAGTTCCAATCATCTTGTAGAAGGATTGGATCCATATGGGATACCACCAAAATGTTCAACCTTTGGTGGAGTAGGTTGATTTCCCCAAAGCTACTCTCTAAGGATAGTGTGAGGTAGTTCACTCGGTCTATGAGGACATCCTCCACTGTCGTCATTTCTTCGATGGACCCTCGTAGTGCGCAAACTTAGCGGACTAGGGTGGCCTCGATTGAGATCCATCTTCCTCTTCGGCTATTTCGGGAGATTGTTGATGAAGTACCACTCTGCTGGCTCGACATACTAGTTCGAACACGAAAAACCATTAGAGTTTGGACTTGCAGACAAGTCACACGGCCCCGTGCTGTTCTAACAGTGTTGATATTTTAGCCCAAGATCTCTTATTTTAAGTTAAAATTTTCTAGGTTCTGACATTTCTGGACGTAAATAACTTAAAATAATGTTATGAAATAGTAGTTTTGCAAAAGTTTAGACTAAAAATCATGTTTTCCATCCCACAATTGAAGCTTTAAAGTTTGAAGCTTCAAGCTTCAAGCTTCAATGGAGGTTATCGGAGGTTGAAGAAGAAGATCATGACTAAAAGTGGTAAGACAAGAAGGTTTAAGGAAAGCTTTTTAAGAACATACCTTTTTTGGTATGTGTGTGAGATCTAGAAGGATCTTGATCTTTTAGGAATGGGTCCAAACATTCTCCTCATGGTTGGCTTTATAGAAAGGGACAACACGTTAACATGAACCCGTATCTAGGAGGCACAACCCCATGTCGCCTGTAATAAATCAGAGAATGTTGTCCGTTAGTGAACACGGGCCATGTTAAGGGTGACATGACCCCGTATTAGTTAAGTACGGGAGGCACGACCCCGTGTTTACCTAACACGCCCCATGTGTTGAGAGCAGATGAGGCACGACCTCGTGTGTGATGAGCACAACCCCATGTCTCTTTAGGAAGTATGAAGTTTTGTCTAGCTTTTAAGGATTATTTAATTGCCAGGAAGTTCTTTACTGGTTGGGACAACACCAAAGTGTCGTATGAACCTTAGGCTCTTGTGCGGGATATGAAAATGCAAGAGGTTATCGGAAAGGAAGAAACCTAAGCTATGAATAGGTGAGCGGAACCAACCTTTATTTTCCTTATCCGGGCTCTTGTTAAAGAAGGTGTGAGTCAACTCGATCTGGTCTACAAAATCGTTGGCACGGGCCGCTGATGAGTCCTTCATTGCGTGGCCGATACAGGGACGACTATCGCTTCTGTTTTCATAAGGGTTTGGGGTAAATGCGAAGAGCTTGGTGTTGGCCTCCCCTGAATCTGTCTCCATCGCTTTTTCTCCTTCTTTATCATCCATGGATGGATACCTTGCCTTCATCATAGATTCTATTTCTTTGAGTTTTTGGAAAATTCTCTTTTCTATTTGACATATGTCTTCCGTAGTTATGTCTGTTTGAAAAGTGGGTTAATGGTATTCAGGTGGATGGTAGTTATCATTTTACTCCCGCCCATCTTAAGGTAATCGTGATAGGAAAGTAACGGGTCTATGTAGTGAGGATCAAAAGTTAGAATGGGGCATTTTAAATCTTGATGAAATCCACCACATGGTTGGCACCATTCACCGTAATAGTGGTGGGGTAAAAATTATCGTTAACCTCCATGATTGTCGGACGAGGCTTTGACCGTCGGGATGAAACGGTCCTGTTTTCTAGAAACTGGTTGATGGACACGGCCCCGTGTGCTTGTCACATGGCCCCGTGCTACAACTTATGTCTAGCAGAAAACAGTTTTTTATGTTACTGGGGATTAGGCACGGCCCCGTGTATGATCAGGCACGACCCCGTGCTATTCCTACAGAGAGTAGAAAAAATGCAGAAAAAGAAGAAAACCCTAAAAATAAAAAATAAATAAATAAAGAAAAAGATTTGGCCTTGGATTATAAGCTATCTTAAAATCCTTGTGTCCCCGGCAATCTCTTCTTGTTGGACAAGAGGTCTTTCAAGAACTTAGCATATTTAGGCATATGTTGTAGCGGCTCTACAAATGGGAGATTTACCTTAAGTTGCTTGAACAAATCAAGGAAGTGACCATACTCTTTCTCCATCTTCTGTGACATAAGCCTAGTGAGATATGGGATCTTATCAAACTCTCTCTGCACTACCTTCTCCTTAAGAGGGCTCTCTAGCGATGTAGTATGACGTGATGCAAACGTAGTATGATTTTTAATATATTTTTCTGTACTTTTACTCGTTTATCAAGCTTTAAATTTATAAAAGACGATATAACACTATCACTCTCTACAACACGCTAAGGCAAGTGCACCCATCATTGGCGTAGTATAGTGATGGTAAGATATCGAGGTCATCCAGGGACACAAGAGCTTTTAATGCCGGAATATCGTTAACGTCTAATCTAACCAAATTTTGAGAAAAGATTTTTAGTAGTTAAAATAAAGTAAAAAACTAAAATAATAAAAGTAACAAATAGACAAGATAGAATCACTTGGCTCCGACTTATCTTTTACGTATCCTTTGATGATTTCCACACTTTGGGATTTTTAAGAGTTTATCTTAGTTATAGTGGCGTGTCCCTCTTTTGGAGGCAACGCTACCCTCAACCATATTGGTCTGAGTCAGTAGGGATATAGTCATGCAAGGCCGGAATATTGAAAGATAATTAAGTAAGTTATTAATGCAAAATGTGGAATGCCCCTCTTTTGGAGGCAACGCTACCATTGGCCATATTGGTCTGAGTCAACAGGGATACAGTCCCGTAAGGCCGGTTTAAAATTTTAGTTGTAGTTTATTTATAAGAGATTCAAACACTTCTTACTTACCCTGATTTGATGTTTTCTACCTCAAAAGAAGTCCTAATAAGCTTGAATCAAGTCCTCGTATGATCTATACACTGAACGAGGCAATAACTTTTCCCAACCCACCCTTCTAACCCCCTTCTATATAGTTAAAACGCTTTATATAGACCGTAAAGACAGGAATGAGTGAATCAACAAAACATGAAGAGATGATAGAATGAAGTTCACTTTCAATATAAAAAAAAACTAGTTATTAAAGTCATTAATACATACCCAATTAAAAAGTTAACCAAAGCTTGGAAATCATAAGTAATACATCAAAGACTTGTCTTCACCAAGTGATGCAAGAGATTAGCCAAGCATGGCCTTTGTTAGACAAAAACTCTTATGATCAATCTTAGATCCCGAGACTACTACACACTCTAAAGATGGATGATGGAGGAATGTGGTTGATGATGGTGGTGGAGTGGTGGCAGGTGTGAGAGAACTGGTTTCCCAAGGGATGGATTGCAATTGAACCAAGCACCCCTATTTGTAGCTGGAAACAGACAGTTTACACGGCCCCGCGCTAAGGGAGCACGACCCCGTGCCTCCTTCATTGTCTTCATTTAATGAGCTGTGTTAGTCTTTATGCTCACAGGGCCCCGTGTGTCAACGGCACAGCCCTGTGGTCCTTGTACTTCTGTACTATCCAAGATTCTTCATATCTGGGAGTGGACCATGGCCTGTGTCCATGGGACACGGCCCCGTGTCTCTTGACTGCTTCTGTTTGTCTTTTTCTTCATGGAACCTGGAGTGGGGCACAACTCCATGCTTTGGTTGCACGACCCTGTGCTTGTCTTCTGAGTTGTTGTTTTTGGTCTTGGGGTGAAGCTCGAAGTGTCGGTATGATGTATAAACTTCTTTTCTGTTGTATTTATGTCGGTTTTTGCCGTTAATTTGTTCCTTTTGTACATTTAAGCTCTTTTTATCCTGAAAATCAAAAGTATACAAAGAAACACACTTTTTCTAACATTAGTACTTAAAAGGGGTTGATTTTATACCTCATTTGATATAATTTATATGTTGCATTTGGTGCATATCACTGTACTTGTTGGGCTGAGCCTAGATTGTACCTTGCCATGTTGGGGCTCCATCTCGATTTCCTCATCTGTAGGCTCTTCTTTTACGCTCGATGATGTTCTTACAACTTTCTTACCAGCTTTATTTGGCTCTTTCACCTTTTCTAACTCAAATCCCTCATCAACATCTCCTATGCTTCTAGTGGCCATCTCTCCTACAATCATCTCTAAGTTCTGGATAGAAGCATTCTGATTCTTAAACATTATCTCGAACTCCTGATTTTTCCTTTGCTTCTCCTGGTACCTATTCTCTCCCTAGAGAACTAAGGATTCTAGTAATTTGTTTGTCCTATTCTGGTTCTCCTCGCTCTTCTTTAAGAACTCAACAAGATTAGGCTTCACCTTACTACCACTCACTCCACTGCTCGGTCCGTCACCAGAATTCTAGAACAAACTTTGGCGGGGCTGAAATATAGGGGGATTCCCGCTCCTCTAGTTCGGGTTCTAGCATGGCTGCCATCCATATTTGTAACCCTCACCCGATCTGTATTCTGGACAAAGTTCACATCCTCTTCAGCACCTACAAGGCAATCAATCGTCTCAAGCCCCCTCTACATATCTCACACTTAGAACTTGTCTTAACCTGGATATCCTTCATCATCTTCGCTAAGAAATCTACCTGGGCAGCTAGGGCAATGTTTGAATTAAAAGAATAGATCCTTATGGGGGCAGTGGTAACTCTTGTCGATTGCGACTCAATATAATTACTTATGGCTAAGTTCTCAATCATTTCAAGACACTCTATAGCGGTTTTTTTTTTCATAATGTTACCACCAGCAGTGGTGTCGAGAAGGCGTTTAGTTGCCTCAGAAACTCCATTGTAGAATTTCTCTACAATCCTCCACACCCCCATTCCACATTGAGGACACTTATTCAGAAGCGCCTTAAAGTGGTCCCATGTTTCATAGAAGGACTCCCAGGTTGCTCAGCAAAAGCATATAACAAATTCCTTAGGCGAGCAATTTTGACTAGGGGAAAGTACATTTGCAGAAATTTGGCCTGCTCAGTAAAAGCATATATCAAATAAGAACAAACTAATCTAAGAAAGCAGTAAAGTGACTAGATCCCCGACTCAGGTCGTCCTCGAAAGCGTTGTGTCCCAGGCAATGGCGCAAAAAACTTGATGTGTAAAATGTTTATATATTATTTTAAAAACACAAGTTAAAAAGATTCAAACTATCTTAATTACACACAATCGGCAAGTGCATTGGTCGTTATGTAGTCGAGTTGGTAAAACCGAGTATCAATCCGTGGACACAATGGTGCGACTCTCGATACTAAACTTTTGTCGAGTCCAAGTCTAGCAATCTTAGGTGGATTTTCATATTTCTATTAATTAAGAAAATAAATATGAAAATAGAGCACAAATAGCAGATTTAGGTACGGCCAGATTATGGAAAAGTAGCTACCTAGGCTAGATGCATGTCAACTCACTTATGGTTCTCGGAAAGGTATAACTAAGTTTTAGCTAGCAGGATCTTAAGGTTCACTAAACAAGACCTAAACTGGCTGACATATCATTTTCCAAATAGGTCACAATTTTGGGTTAAGAAAAGTGTATAAACTCACTTGTTATGTCAGATCACCTTCCGGTCTCTCTAACTAGGTTATGGTACCCTAATTCTAGATTACCTCTTGGTCTCACTAGAAACGTTACATCCAGGAAGTGTAAGGGATGTACGGGGTGGTGACTCAATTCAGGTTCTAACACGGTTTGCTAAGAATCACAAGAAAACCTAGGGTAATTCACTTTCATGCAATTAACGCTAAACCTGTCTAATGATTAAGACAATTTGATATCTAATATCCTCTTGGTCTCAAAGACAGTAGAATATTCAATTACCAAATAGTTTATTAGTTTTTTTTTCCTATGGTTTACTACGTCTAGCAACCACAAGATTTAATCGAAAACGTAAAGTCTACGAAATCACTTAATCCTAGATTTAATTAATACTCAATTAATTTTAACCAAGATAAAGCGGAACATATAATATTATTTAGTTATCAAATACGCATGCACAATAGAACCATGATTAAAGCACTTTTAACCATAACATAAAGCCAAAAGAATAGTTAACTAAACCAAGAAACTGTAAATAAAACTAACAATTATCCATAACCTGGGTAGCAACAAGAGATTTAGCCAAGATGTTCACAAACGAAACACAAATAAGTTCAAAATATATAAATTGAGGAAAAATTGTCAAGATATTCAAGTTCAATAAAGTTGAAAACTATAAACGATGTCTAACCGAATAAAAATATGAATAGTTAAGCTATAGCTTCAATCTTTATCTTCACTCTCTAATTAAACCCCCATAAAAGCCTCCTTAATTCGTCGCAGCCTCTCCATATGTATGGAAGCGAACAATGGGTTTTTATCGAATCATCCTCATTGAATGGTATATCGTAGCATATATATTGGTCAACAATGATGACATAATGATGATCTTTTTAATTGTGGATGGTATCTTTTTTTTGACAATAGCTATTCACTTGTTATATTTTAAGAGAATTCACGGAAATATAATAATATATTAACTAGAGTTCTCCTCTAAAAATTGAACGCTGCTTGCCTTCTTATTGAATGTGAAATGTGTAATGGATATCCTTGTATTTAGGAGATAGTAAATAATATATGAGATCCTCATCTCTTTTTAAATTTGCAATCCGTATGATGCCCTCAATCCTTGTAGTTCGTATCACAACAAAAATTCTTCAGTCGTCATATATTTTTTAGCGAGCCATGATCCAAAACATAATTGGGCTTGCGAAACCATTTTAATCCTAGGCGAATCATAATAAGGTTGAGGGCTCGGGTGGCGATGCACTAACAACCCACTCCAAGTGATACGCGATACGGGATTGGATTCTCATTGCGATACCCGAACAATGCTCACCTCTAGAATTCTTTGTTTTTCCTTCCTTGTCCTCTCGTGTTCTCATATTTTTTAACTCGTTTAAGCCATGTCTACGCTCCCTTAGCACACTTTTTCCTACAAAACACCAAATTAATTAAGTACAAGCTATAAAAGACTTAAACGACTCGAAAACTATTAAAATAATATAAAAAATACAAGAGAAAAGTTGTGTGTTTTGTAACACCTCACTTACTAATAAACATCAAATATTAACTATGTCACGGCCCCCGACCCGGTTTGACCCGTTTCAGGAGCCGCGGGACAGGAGTCCCGTGGTATTTAACTTAGGCGACAACGGAAGTCTTTTAAAACAAGATCTTTTAATAATTCAAACTGCCCGTTTTATAGCTGAGGGTTAAATCCCATAATTTACAATAATATGATTTCTCCGGGAAATCTTTTATTTTCAAAACATGCTTTTATTTATTTACACTGAGCCACTTTTCTAAGCTGGGAGTGCTTCACGGCACTTCTCTTTCTTTGCTCACAACATATCACCTGAAACATGTTTGAAAAAGGTTTTGTCAGCGGGGAAATACTGAGTGAATCATTCATTTTACTGAAACGACACATTTGTTACAAATTACAGTATCAAGAGCGATTACAATGTTTCTGATATCAAACCAACTACCCACAGTACTTGTCACTCGAACATCCATCGGTAGCCTCTTTGCCCGATGGTGTCTGTGACTATGGTCATATCACTCATTGGCTAACTCGTTGTCCAATAGTGACGGTTATCAAGTAATGTATACAAAACCCCACATACCGGCTATAATTTGGTGATTACATAGACTTAATCCCTGTAATTATAACTTTGGAAAATAATTTGGAGTTTTGTAAAACAGTTTGATAAAAAGAGAATGACTCACTTTGCAGATTTACGAGCAGAGTATAAGCTTTACTGATTAGCCTTTTAACCTAATTTAAATAACAATGCACACACAAACGGCATTAGTAACTAATTTAGCAGTTACGTCAATTGACGAGATTAAACCCTCACAACTATTATCAAGTGCGATACTTAACAATCCAATGGATTCACAACGAATGACAGAGCATAGTACGAATTTGAACAACACTCCAACATTCAAGTCGAAATCACAATGAATAACAAAGTATAAGCTCAATTTGAGCAGCACTCGGACAATCGTTGGATAGTTATAATCGATCGGACGTTGAATCTTAATAGTGATCGAGTTATTACCCTGATTGCGGCAGCACCTCGTGATCGTGTGTGTGTTTATTGTACTGTAACTATGATAATTCGACGTACACAGAAGGTATAAACGTCGTTTCAACTCCTCTGTGCAAGTCCCAAGGTCGGCTATTTATAGTAATTTTTGGGTCTCCCTAACGGACCGTATGCCTGACCCCTTACGGTCCGTAAGCTAAGCAGTCTAATTCATAGGCTGCCTAGACTCGGGACTAGCCTTGGTGATTCAAAAATCCAGCCAATCAGATCTTTGCAACGTTTTATTTAGATAACTATTCAACTAGGGTTTGCCCCCCTCAAGTTTTAGGGGCCCTGATCCTGATTCTGATTATTCTGAAAATTTTAGGGCTAATGCATAATTACCTGGGTGTCTCAATTAGGGTTTTCTTATTAACTAATTATTGTCCTAATTATTGATTTTAGTGGCAGTTGTTACATACTCCCCACCTTGAGAAAAATCTCGTCCTCGAGATTTACTGAAATAGATGAGGGTACTTTCGCTTCATTTCTGATTCTAGTTCCCAAGTGTACTCTGGTCCTCTCTTGGATTCCCATTTGACTTTTACTAGCACTAGTCGTTTGTATTTGAGAAACTTGATCTTCCGGTCTTCTATTTGTAGGGGTTTCTCTATGAATTTCAGCTTTTCATTTACGTCTATATCTTGAAGAGGTACTACCAGGGATTCGTCTGATAGACATTTCTTGAGATTGGATATATGAAACACATCATGTACTCCAGCTAATTCTTCTGGTAGTTGTAAACGATAAGCTACTGGTCCTATTCGTTGGATCACTGGGAATGGTCCAACATATCTGGGACTCAGTTTTCCTTTCTTACCAAATCGTACTACTCCTTTCCAAGGAGATACTTTCAAAAGTACTTTGTCTCCGACTTGAAATTCTAACGGCTTGCGGCGATTGTCCGCATAGCTCTTCTAACGATCTCTAGCCGTCTTCAGTCTTTCCTTGATTTGTGATATCTTGTCAGTAGTTTCTTGCACAATCTCTGGACCTGATAATTGACTTTCTCCTATTTCTGCCCAACATACGGGAGTTCAGCACTTGCGTCCATAGAGTGCTTCAAATGGAGCAGCTTCGATTCTCGAATGGTAACTATTGTTATAGGAGAATTCAATTAATGGCAAATGGCTATCCCAATTACCACCAAAATCAATTACACATGCTCGGAGCATGTCTTCCATTGTTTGTCTCGTCCTTTCACTTTGTCCGTCCGTTTGAGGATGCTATGCAGTACTTAAATTAAGTCGAGTTCCCATTGCCTCCTGGAAACTTGTCCAGAAACGGGAAGTGAAACGACTATCTCTATCTGATACAATGGAGAGTGGGACTCCATGTAAGGATACTACTTTATCTACATACAACTTGGCTAACCTTTCCATGCTAAAGGTTTCCTTCATTGGTAGAAAATGAGCTGATTTGGTTAATCGATCCACAATTACCCAAATAGCATCATTACCTTTTTCTGGTTTTGGGTAACTTAGTAACAAAGTCCATTGTTATGAGTTCCCATTTCCATACAGGCATTTCTAGCTGTTGTAGTAGTCCTGAAGGTTTCTGATGTTCGGCTTTAACTTGTGAACAGGTTAAACACTTAGATACGTATTCAGCTATATCCTTTTTCATTCCTATCCACCAAAAATTATTTCTTAAATCTTGGTACATCTTATTATTTCCTGGATGTACAGTATACCTTGATTTATGAGATTCTTCTAAAATCTTATTTCTTAATTCTCTTTGTTTAGGTACCCAAATTCTTTTCTTGTGGAATCTCCAAATTCCATCCTTTCCTTGTTCTAGTTCCTTTAGGTAACCTTTCATTCCTTCAGCATCGTCCTTGATTGCCGTTTCCTGAATTTTCTTCAATTGTTCCATTAAATCTAATTGTAGATTTAATCTAAGAGCACGGACTCGTCTTTGCTTTTCATGATACTTACGACTTAAGGCGTCTGCGACTACGTTCGCTTTTCCTTCGTGATATTGAATCTCACAGTCGTAATCACTTAGGATTTCCATCCACCTTCTTTGCCTCATGTTTAACTCTTTTTGCCCAAATATATACCTTAAACTCTTATGATCCGTATAGATGGTAAACTTACTTCCATACAGATAATGTCTCCAAATCTTAAGGGCAAAAATTATGGCTCCTAACTCTAGGTCATGAGTCGTGTAATTTTCCTCGTGCTTTTTCAATTGCCTAGAGGCATACGCAATTACCTTTTTGCGTTGCATCAACACACATCCGTATCCTGATTTTGAAGCATCATAGTAGACTTCAAAGTCTTCTGTTCCTTCGGGTAAAGCTAAAATTGGAGCATTTGTCAATTGGTGTTTTAGAATTTTGAAAGCTTCCTCTTGTCTAGGTCCCCATTCAAACTTAACGGCTTTACAGGTCAGCTTAGTTAAAGGTACAACTATCCTAGAGAAGTTCTTAATAAATCGTCTATAGTATCCAGCTAAGCCTAGAAAACTTTTAATTTCCATAGCTGTTTGCGGAACCTTCCAATTTGTGATTGCTTCTATTTTAGCAGGATCTACGTGAATCCCTTCGTGATTTACCGTATGTCCTAAAAATTGTATTTCCTGCAGCCAGAATTCACATTTCGAGAATTTGGCATAAAGTTTTTCCTTTCTTAACAAAGTTAAGAGTGCATGCAAGTGCTCACAATGTTCTTCCTGGCTTTTAGAATAAATAAGTATATCGTCAATGAAAACGATCACAAATTTATCCAAGTATGGTTTACAGATCCTATTCATCATGTCCATAAATGCGGCTGGAGCATTTGTTAGTCCAAAGGGCATGACTGTAAACTCATAATGTCCATACCTAGTTCTGAAAGCAGTTTTAGGTATGTCCTCCTCTTGTACTTTCAACTGGTGATATCCAGATCTTAAGTCTATCTTAGAGAAATACCTAGCTCCTTGCAATTGATCAAAAAGATCATCAATCCTAGGTAGTGGGTATCGATTCTTAATTGTAGCCTTATTCAATTCCCTATAATCGATACACATTCTCATCGACCCGTCTTTCTTTTTCACAAACAACACTGGTGCACCCCAAGGGGATGAACTAGGTTGTATAAATCCTTTGCTTAGTAATTCATCTAATTGCTTTTTCAATTCTAGCATTTCAGTAGGTGCTAATCGATAAGGTGCCTTAGCTATTGGTGTAGTACCTGGAATTAGATGAATTCTAAACTCTACTTCCCTATCTGGTGGTAACCCAGGTAATTCTTCTGGAAAGACATCTGGGTATTCTGAAACTATAGGGATGTCTTGGAGTTCCTTACTTTTAGTGTTAATGATTACAGAAATCATATACACCATTTCTTGTTTCCTTGAATAACTAGCCAATTTCATTACTGAAATAAATTTCAGTGGCTTTCGAGGTCTATCTCCTGTAATTAGAATTACTTCTCCTGTGGGGGTACAGATTTCTACGGAATTCTTATCACAAAGGATTCGAGCATGGTTGGCTATTAACCAATCCATTCCTAACACCACATCGAATCCGGCTAATTTCATAGGTAATAGGTTTGCAGAAAACTTATGACCTAACAATTCTATCTTTCCTTCTTGCAAAACCTTGTCTATGTTGACAGAATTTCCATCTGCCGTTTCAACCGTAAAGATCTGCCTAAGGGTAGTTAGAGGTAAGTTAAGAGCTTGGCAGAATGAAGTATTAATAAAACTTTGGTTTGCACCAGAGTCAAATAATACATTTGCATAGACGTTATGTACTAAGAACGTACCCGCTATCACATCTGGAATGAGTTTGGCTTCTTGAGTGGTCAGTTGGAATGCGCGAGCATTCCTCTTGGTTGTCCCTTCAGTTGGTTTGCCTTTGTTATCTGCTGGTTTAACCAATTTAGGGCAGTCGGGTTTGAAATGTCCTGCTTCTCCGCAGTTATAACAGACCCTGGTCTTTCTCCTACAATCTTCCTCACGATGTCCTATCATTTTGCAAAAATTGCAGGTCACGTTGCATTTTCCAAAATGTTTCTTTCTACAATTTCTGCAGAAAGGAGGTGACGATGATTGCCCTGTTCCTCTTTTCTTAGTATTACCCATACGAAATCCTTGGGTAATCTTCTGTGCCAATTCCTTCTTTCGATCTTCTTCCCTTGTGCAGACTAGTTCATCGGTTAAGGTATTAGCTAATTCCACAGCATCGTCAATTGTGCGTGGTCTCGCAGCTTTAACGATGTTACGGATTTCTCCGATTAATCCCCAAATATAACGGGAAATGAGTACCGATTCTGGCGGAGCCAGGGAAGGTACCACTCTCGCATATTCGAAGAATTTCGAAGTATATCCTCGACAGTCTACTCCTATCATACGATGGCTCAGGAACTTGTTGGCCATTTGTTCCTTTTCGTATTCGGGACAGAATTTTCTTTCTACAAGACTCTTAAATTCTTCCCAATTCATTGCATAGGCCACCTTTCTTTTTGCTTGTAGCACCGTGTTCCACCATTCTAGCGCCCCTTCTTTGAATAGATTCGAAGCATACATCACTTGATCTTCTTCAGCACATTTACTTATTGCAATTACTGCTTCGGTTTTCTCTAACCATCGCAGTGTTGCAGTTGCCCCTTCATTACCTGCAAATTATGCGGGTTTACAGGCAAGAAATTCTTTGTAAGTGCAACCAGGTGTTGCAGCTTTCATTCTTTTTGGGAGTGGGGCCTGTTGCGGATCATGATTGTCATGATTGCCGCCTCCATTTATGCTGTTACTGCCGTTATCTTCCGGAGTACGTTTACTAGGAATTAATTGTTGTGGTTCAACAGGTTTTTTGAACAGCAGCCACAATTTCTGGAATAGCATTGGCTATTCCTCGAGCAATAAAGGTCTCAATATCTTGTCTAGTTATATATTGATCTTTCTGATTTTGCTCAGACTGATTTACTTCATTAATTGGTTCACTATTAGCGTTTTCCATCTGCTAATTAGTAGGAATTATTAGTGTCTAATTATTGATAATAAAATCACAGATAAACACATAAATCATTATAGCATGCAAGCATAGCCAGAATTGTCGATGCCTTGACTTTTGTTTTGTTTTATATATTATACCTGCTTCAATACACACTGTTTATCTTACATTGTTTTATTGCCCATTTTACAGAGTCAGTTTTACTATATTAGTTATAATACAAACAAACTTCTCCAAACCCCTCCTATCTTTTGGTTCACTGGCAGTTTCAGTAACGACGCTCCCTCTCGTCGTACTTCCAGGAGATTTGATCCCCCATTTCCCGGATCCTATTCCCGGTGCCTATCAGTTCTTCACCAAACTGACGCAGTTCAGCTAAATTTTCATAGCTCATTGGCGGATTAGGGATAGGTTCTGGATCAAATTGTGGGAGAAAACTATAGGGACTATTGACTATATTTTGGAATTGCCAGTCATTGGTCCACCATTCCTCCATTTGGCCTAACGGTCGTGTGTGGACTAGTGGGTCTGGAATAGCTGGTTCTAGGTTTATTGGGAATTGGGCTGTAACAGGGTAAGAGAAGAGATTATCGTTGATAGGCTCTAGTATATCACAATTATCCAGTAGGCGGTCTATTTCGTCCTGGAATGTGATTTCCTCCGGCTGTTTAGAGCTTTCTCCGATCTCTATTCCCTTTTGCTTTAGGTCTATCCCTATTTCTGTCCCTGCTGATTTGGAACTTTCCCCCGTTTCTATTTCCTTTCCCTTGCTCACACTTACAGGATTTTCTATTTTAGGGAATCTCCTAGGTTTCCTTCTGCGCACTTTTCGCCATCCTACATATCTTCTCCTCTTTTTAGGTTTTGCTTTTGCTAGCGGTGGAGCTTGGAATTCCAGCAGTTCCTCTATGTCAGCAATGTAACCAGTGAAGTTGTGGGAGACTTCAATTGGCACTGGATAGAGGTTGAGATTCTGAAATGCTTCCGACATCTCATTCATGCTGAGCAGCATATATGCAAAATGCACAAAATGCTAAGTTAAAACTTTGGAACAAAGTTTAACAAACAAACATTTTTGTTGCACATTTAATTTGTACAACATAACAGGAAGGAGAACACACTCAGATTTATTTATTTACTGGGAAGTGTTGTTACTAAACTTAGGGTTTTAAAGGTTTGCATGTTCTGCTACAGTAGCTAGCATATACAGGTTTGCCCATTTTTCATCTAAATTATCTAATTCCTGGACTTCTGGATTAAACCTCACTCTCTTGGCTTGGGGTTTCTTTTTCTCTTGACCCTTTCTAAGAATTGAATTCCTTTTCTCCGGGGTAAGAGGGTTTTCATAATTTGCCTTACGGACAAAGATTCCTTCTTCTAAATTGGTGGGAGATTTGGAGGAAGAAGTTCCTTGTTCTTTAGGTGTACTATCTAATTTGCGGTAGATAGCAGAAATCTTTTGTTTACCTATACTGTAATTTCAACAATTAGTCAGTTAATGCATACATATTCACAGAATGGCAATTAGAATTTTCCTAAGTACTTAAAACAGTGAGCTTAATCAGTAAGCTTAAAACAGTGGCTCTGATACCACCTTTTTCCTATCACGGCCCCCGACCCGGTTTGACCCGTTTCAGGAGCCGCGGGACAGGAATCCAGTGGTATTTAATTTAGGCGACAGCGGAAGTCTTTTAAAACAAGATCTTTTAATAATTCAAACTGCCCGTTTTATAGCTGAGGGTTAAATCCCATAATTTACAATAATATGATTTCTCCGGGAAATCTTCTATTTTCAAAACATGCTTCTTTTATTTATTTACACTGAGCCACTTTTCTAAGCTAGGAGTGCTTCACGGCACTTCTCTTTCTTTGCTCACAACATATCACCTGAAACATGTTTGAAAAAGGTTTTGTCAGCGGGGAAATACTGAGTGAATCATTCATTTTACTGAAACGACACATTTGTTATAAATTACAGTATCAAGAGCGATTACAATGTTTCTGATATCAAACCAACTACCCACAGTATTTGTCACTCGAACATCCATCGGTAGCCTCTTTGCCCGATGGTGTCTGTGACTATGGTTATATCACTCATTGGCTAACTCGTTGTCCAATAGTGACGGTTATCAAGTAATGTATACAAAAACCCCACATACCGGCTGTAATTTGGTGATTACATAGACTTAATCCCTGTAATTATAACTTTGGAAAATAATTTGGAGTTTTGTAAAACAGTTTGATAAAAAAGAATGACTCACTTTGCAGATTTATGAGCAGAGTATAAGCTTTACTGATTAGCCTTTTAACCTAATTTAAATAACAATGCACACACAAACGGGATTAGTAACTAATTCAGCAGTTACGTCAATTCACGAAAGTAAACCCTCACAACTATTATCAAGTGCGATACTTAACAATCCAATGGATTCACAACGAATGACAGAGCATAGTCCGAATTCGAACAGCACTCCAACATTCAAGTCGAAATCACAATGAATAACAAAGTATAAGCTCAATTTGAGCAGCACTCGGACAATCGTTGGATAGCTATAATTGATCGGACGTTGAATCGTAATAGTGATCGAGTTATTACCCTGATTGCGGCAGCACCTCGTGATCGTGTGTGTGTTTATTGTACTGTAACTATGATAATTCGACGTACACAGAAGGTATAAACGTCGTTTCAACTCCTCCGTGCAAGTCCCAAGGTCGGCTATTTATAGTAATTTTTGGGTCTCCCTAACGGACCGTATGCCTGACCCCTTACGGTCCGTAAGCTAAGCAGTCTAATTCATAGGCTGCCTAGACTCGGGACTAGCCTTGGTGATTCAAAAATCCAGCCAATCAGATCTTTGCAACGTTTTATTTAGATAACTATTCAACTAGGGTTTGCCCCCCTCAAGTTGTAGGGGCCCTAATCCTGATTCTGATTATTCTGAAAATTTTAGGGCTAATGCATAATTACTTGGGTGTCTCAATTAGGGTTTTCTTATTGACTAATTATTGTCCTAATTATTGATTTTAGTGGCAGTTGTTACAAACTAGGTTAAGTATTTCTAGTAATTATACTTCATGCCAACGTATCTAAAATAAACACAATAGTCAAAATTAGGATTTTGGGGTGTTACAAGCTCTACTCACATTTCAAACGAGCCAACTTGAAACACTCAATCGAGCTAATGTAAGGGATAAGAACTCTTGTACCCTAACAATGATTATTGGGGGAGGGGTGTAAGAATATCCATATATCATGGATGACACGTCTACGAGGTTGATACTCATGCTTATGGGCATATGGTGGAAATTGACGATGCCTCCCAACCACAATAGACTAGATTGGATAAATGATAAATATGAAACATTATATTGAAAGACCTAATGTAGAACTAATACTGTTAGGTTTCCATGGTGATAGTTAAAATTTTATTTATCAAAAACCCGGTTCAATAAATAATAGTTAATTAATTAAGCGAGTTAATTAATAAAACGCAACGGAAATATAAACAAGTGATCAACAAAATGAAACCCGACAGGATCCGGTTACATGCAAATACGAGCACAGTGAAAATATATTTAAATACCGATGAGAAAGATATACCTTGTTTAATGACTAACCGGTTGAGACACTGAGGTTCAATGAACACGTGCTAGTGTTACGAACCAAGGAAACTGTAGGATCGTTGTTCGACCTAAACGAGTCGATCAGAAGAGTTCTAATCCAAACCGAAGGCGGAATTCAATGATTCGGACTTGATTGCAGCTTGTCTAACACAGAGAATCACTTTAATTGTCTTGTATATTGATTTGAAAGCTATTACAGATCACTCGACACTTCGGCAGCACCTCAGATCCGGAATCAGAATTGTTACAAATGAAAGACACAAGTCACCTATATATAGTGTTTCCACTTCACATGAATCAAGCACTCCCAGTTCGCACGAACTGGTAAACCCAGTTCGCATGAACTGGTCAGTTCGTGTGGACTGGCTGATTCATGACTTTTTCCTGTTTTTCTCGTACAACGTGTCTCAATTCTATTACAAGACTCGATACAAGATGAAGTCGACAGACATATGCACCAACAGACTCCCCCTTGGATGTTGACGAAGTCTTCGGTGTCGAGTCTTCAATATGACAAGTCTTCAGTCTTGATTA
This sequence comes from Helianthus annuus, assembly GCF_002127325.2. NCBI lineage: Eukaryota > Viridiplantae > Streptophyta > Magnoliopsida > Asterales > Asteraceae > Helianthus > Helianthus annuus. Next base: position 82,527,291 of record NC_035439.2, read on the forward strand.
GTCTTCCCGCTCTCTCTAAAGTGTCGGACACAGTAAGCAACTTTCAATCTCTATCTTTCTTCTATCTCTTGCTCATCAGCATTAGCAGCTTCTATCTTGAACACAGTTCCATGATCAGAAACTGGCTCTACTGTCTTCAGACTCCCCTTTGCTAGCAGACTCTCCCTTAAATTGTTCCGGGATCGTAATCTGACATAGCACTCGTTCTAGAATCGAATCATGGCTCAAACTCTGCTCAGGCTTAGACATGAGGATCTGCACAAACCTCTACCCAAAACATAAGATTTTTATTTATAACAATTTTAATCTTTGTTTAACCACTTGTAATCAAAACATTCAAATTTGGTTTCAAATTAATGAACCATTTAATCTTTTCAAAATCAATTCTCATTTCAAAACAAACTCTCCCAACCCTGTTGTCCATCATGTTTAGCACTCGGAATTTTGAAAATCAGCTCTCCAACATCAGTTGTCGAAAATAAGATGAAATAAAATCTTTTTCATTTTTCAAAATTTTATGCTAAAACACACTTATACTCTTTTTGGATTTTTGTTTTTAATGAAAAACAATAAAGAAATATTTACAGACAATATTTTTGTGAGTTTGTGTAAGAGGATCATATCAGTTTATGAGACAAATCACTAACACCGTTAAGCTTTAAACATTTTAAGTTCTAAACGATTCACTTAGATTGTCAGTATACTGATCCACTTAAATTTTCACACAAAGTTCAATTGATTCGAGAAACGAGATTAGTGTTTTAAGTACTAAACTTATTCGCGTGTCCCACCTCAGAATATCCTCCCGTATCCAGACTCCTATATTCAGTCTTACAGGTGAATGTACACTAATGATATCTGTAAACGGGTAAATGCGAGACCATGAGAGCTCAGGTTAGAACTTCCGTTCAGACAAAGAGATGATGGCTCGTCTTTCGGTGTGTCCCGTTTGGGGATCTTTTCTTCAACAGCACATGATTAGCATTTTTCAATGTTTCATCATTTTTTATGTTGAGGGTGGGCTTTATGATTAAAGCAGTGCAGAATATTATACGAGGACTAGGCTATTGCTTCCGCAAAATCAGAAGTCCTGGTATAATATCCCAGATATCATCACGCACCAAGACCTAGTATGTCAGAAATAGAAAGCCCTTCAAACAAGATTTCAGGGGTTACCTATATATCCGAGAGATGTTCCCCACGAAATAAGTAAGTTATGATATTTAGGTTTATATCTCGACAACAATCTACTAAGCGTGTAAAAACCTACTGGCAATATCATCAGTGAGATCGTTTATCTCATTTGACTTTCCAATTCTTTAGCATGCTGTGATTGTCAACTGATGTACTATCATTTCCTCTTTTTCACAACAAAACTCATTTTTGTTATGAATATATTTATTATTAATGTGGTTATCAACACCAAAAATAGATTAGCTTTCTCTACAAGTTTTGTACACCTTTATATACCACTATTGTATCTCATTGTAAAACACACCTCAATCAATAAGATCAATCTCTTTCTCCATATTGTTCTTTATGTTCCTTTTGCTATTAGGCTAGTTTCATAACACGTTATCAGCACGACAGTTCTCCAATTAAACCCAGTCTTTTGATTTTCAATGTGAGAGCATGCACACAACCGATGAATACCAGACGTACAAAGCCTTGGGATATTCCACGAAGCTCCATTATTTACTTTGGTTAGTCATCCAGTGTTCAGGTAACAATTACTTATTTTGCTATATATCCAAAGCATATATTTAATTCTTTGAAATTAGTAAAGGGTTTACATAGTTTTCGGCGACCGTAGATTTCATCAAAGAAGATGAATTAAATTTAGTAATGTATAAATTTTAATATCTTCCCTACGAGTCACTTGATTTGTCCTGGTGTGTTGTTTTTTTCTTTTTTTTTTCTTTTTTTTTGTTTGTTTCCATCATAGTCGGTGCCATCTAGTCCATTAGGAAGCTATGGCTACATATTAATGTGAATCACATAGTTGAATATTTTGTATCAAGGATACTAGTATATTATTAGTATATCACATAACATTATTAGGCTAACACATTAGAATTATAAATGATACATTGAGAATTTTTTTTGATTTAACTTGTAAATGATTAATCTATCAAGTAACCAACAACATTGTAATTTTCTTTTAATTAACTCTTTGTGTGTTCGCTCATGTGACTTTCTTATCCAAACAAAACTTTATTCCACTGATCGCTTTTATTCGTTGTATCATATTCATTATATCGATTACCGATTGATTAGAATTATTATTTAAATTTTTTTATGGATATCCACTCTTATCGAAAAAGTACTTTGTTTTGTGTGTGTATATAGTCTAAACCAATATTGATTTTACTATTAACCATTGATTTGGTTTCACTTCACTTTGCCTGAGAATCTTCATTAGTTTGCCACAAACATGTGCTTTATATCAATTTTATATGATATGTTTTTAGTAGTTCTAGATAATTGATTTACGGAACATACGAACCAATTTCATATGTGTTTACTTCCCTAAAAGATTTGCTAAAATATTATATTAAGCCTTGGTAGAAAAAATCTTACGTTTTGGTATGTATGATCTTATGTTGTCATGGATATTTGAATTTTGTATTTTGTATTTTTTTAATTTGAATAAATAATAGTATTTTACCTTTATGTCAAATAACAAGGTTGACGTCTCAGCATATAAATTTAAAGTAAGATCAAAATATACAACTGTTCCTTTTAGTATGTTTTTTTTCACTATTATAATATAATATAATATAATTAAAGGATATACGTAAAGAAGTTTTTATTTATAGATATTTGTATCTATATTCTTTGAGATCTTCATATTCATTGGGTTCCTTCTTTTGGTGATATTTATCACTTTTATATATACGAATTATTATACAAATGTTATTTTGCAAATTAACACTAGTACAAAATTGAGCAAATAATGCGGATGACAAAACTAAAAGATGCGGTTAAATGGTTAAACCGCATCTTTTGCCCTCCCCTAAAACTAAAAAGTACATCCTTTGTCTACCTAAAACGAAAAAGTGCGGTTAAATGTATGACCGCATCTTTTATCCCCCTATATTTCCCCCCAAAAATTTCAATTAGTTTTCGCTTCCCTCCATCGACCTAATAACCCCCAAAACCCGGCCTCTATCTATCCTCATAACTCCTCATTTTTCATCTACCACACACTACAACCCTCGCTTCAGATCAAATCCTCTCAATCTTCACCCTAATCTTGTATTGTTTCTATCGGTTTACCCAACAAATAAGCTGATCTAGGGTTTGTTTGTGTTCAATTTCACCAACACATATACTTTTATGCTTTTCAATCAAAGGATCTCTCACAAGAAACCAATGATAACATCCGTGAATCGTTCAATTATTCGTTTGGTCTTCCGGTATCTACACATACACTTGAGTTAAAGCTTCGATGTTCGATGTTTTGAAGAAACACAACGATAACTTCGCGAACAGTACATGTATTTTGAAATCCAAATTGAATGAGAAAGGTGAATTCATCGAGCGTGTTAGGGTTTGTTTTTAATATATCATATTACAGTTTTCTCCTGGTTTCACTTGCTTGTTTTCTTCAGAGGTGATCGTACCCTATTGTAAGGTATTTTAATTTATTCTCTTGTTTTTTTTTTTTTAATCTTTTCACTACTTGTTCAGGAGATTATAACTGTTGTGTTCTGCTTCAAGTTTGATTTTTTAATTGATAGATTTAGTTTCTTGGATCTTTTGATGTGGGTATAATTAGGGTTTTAATCTGGGTATTTTATTTGAATGATTTATGTTTGAGATGTATGGTAATCCGGCTTAAAAATAAAGATAACCCGATATAGGATCCGGATTTATTATTGTTTTCCCTGAATTTAGTAGCAGTTTATGTCAATGGTTAGCTAGTTTATATGGATTTTTGAGTTGTTTTGAATGTAAGTTTATAGTCAACTGTGTTCAACAAGTATGCAGAGTTTAGAAGTCTTGAAAGATCTTTTCATTTGCTTATTTAGTTTTTTTATCTCTTTATGATGGGCGATAAAATAGTATAAAGAATAAATGCGTTTGGGATTAAGTTTTGAGTATGATATTATGACTATATGTAGTGGAAGACACAAATAATGCCCCCACCCTTGGGCGTTTTGCTCCATGTGGCAGTCAGGTCATCAATGGGGCATTATGGGGTGTTTTTCTAAAATGGGTGTAGTGGGGATGTGGGCATTGTAGAGCATTATGTTAAAAGGGGTGTAATAGAATCTAAATAAAAAAACCATCAAAAATTGATATTGGCCAAACAAAAAGGGATGCACGGTCATTTGCCAAAGAATTAGAACTTCGGTGTGAAAAAAGGGACGTCTCTTGCATTTTTTTGTGAAAAACCCCCAAGGGCGGTTGAATGGCATTGTGGGGCGGTTTTTTTTTTTGGGGGGGGGGGGGGGGGGAAATGCCCAAACACCCCCCTCTTAACGGGTGGTCTAATTCTCTATATGATGTTTTGTTAGTGAGAATGGGATCAGACATCTTGCAAGTGCAGATCATTTAAAAAAGGTTTTATATGCAAATATGGTAGTGGAATGGGTCGAATTGATTGTTTCAGGTTTACCGAGGTAGATCTTGCTAAGGTGTGTGAGTATATATATATATGTGTGTGTGTGTATGTATAGTTTTGTGATTGGCATATTCATTATGATTTTCATTATGTGTTATTGCAATATGAAAATAACTGCATATCAGTGAAGTGAAGAGTGAAAGTTGTAGTGAACAATCCCATGGACTTTTAATCTAACCCTCATTTGATATCCACAATGAACATTAATTTGATTACGTAGATAACTTTAACAGAACTTGTATAGTTGTATCATCTCTCATAATTCAGGTTTTTGAAATAGTGTTTTACCTTTACAAGATTATATAAATGAAAAATACCAGGTATCCCACTCAGATCTATCAAGACATGTGGTGACCAACACTTCTTCATATGATTATCCAATCGTTGATGTCTGCTTCAGATTCAAATCTTTCAAATAACTTAAGAGGTGATTATCTCCTCGTTATACATATTTTGAAACTTTTATGGTTTACTGTTTACATAAAGACTTTTATTAAAACTTTCTTGGTGCTAGTGTTACTACCCATGTAATGTAGGTGGGAATGGCTTAACCGAAGGTTATCATCACAATGGGCTGGTATGTTTCTAATTAGCATAAGGAATGTTCATTTACTGATATTAGAATTACTATATTGAATGATAAACATATGGTTTAATACCAATTATTTTTATTTTTATATTTTATGGTTTTGACACTTCTCTTTTGTTTACAATTCTCAGCGCTAAGAAGCCAATGGATGATGTTTTACAGAAGTGTTTGTGTTGGCCCAGCTCCCTGTTAAATTAATCCCAGAATAGAAAATAATTGATAAACAGAGATTTTCACAAAACAAAATGGATAAACACTTTTATATATGTATATATATTTAGTGAAGCTTTGTAAATCCTTCTTATTATGATCTTCTATAAGTAATTGTTTTTTTATGCTTGATTGACAGTGTGTTAAAAAGGATGGAGCAAATTATGGATCACTCTATGTTCCTTTGTTGCAGAAACTCAGTAAACACAGGCAAATATACTATTTCATTCACATATAGTATTACTAGTTAGCCCATTAACATATTTCCTCTTATAGTTGAACAATAATTTGAAGTCGTTCAAAATGTTTTAGCTTGAGCCTGTAGGTTAAGAAGTCACTTGTTGGCTTACACTTTTAATCTCTTATACATCTATACACTTGCATATCTTTTTTTAAGCTTCAGTGGTTTATGAAATGGAATGTTGTGTTTTGTTAGGAAATTTATACGGTTCTAGTTGCAAGTATAAACTGAAGATGTTGGTTTCGGTTGCAAGTATGAAGACTTGGGTTCGGAAGGTTATTGTATATCGTTTTCATCTTTAAACATTAACGTATTTGTGGTACTTTGAAACTTTTGTAATTATTTGTGTTACTTTAAAACCTTTGTAATTTATATGTTTGAATATTTTGTATTGGTTTTATTTTTTGTATGTTTTTTTATTTTTAGGTATATGTATACTGGGAATTTATTAAGAATTTTTCTATGAAATTATCTAGAAACTGAAATAAATAATAATTATATTTTTTTTAGCCTCAAACACCAAGAGATGCGGTTCTAAGACCGCATCTCTTGAGTATATTAGGAAAAGGTAGTTTTTTGTTAATATATCAAAAGATGCGGTTCTAAAACCACATCTTTTAGACCCGCATTATTTGGCAAATAGCCAAAAGATGCTATGCCATAAGATGCGGGTCTATAACCGCATCTCATAGCCAATTTAACCGCATCTATTGATCAAATTTGTACTAGTGTAAATAGATACCGCTCGATAAATTCCTTTTTTTTATGTGCGGAACTTGATCATGATATTTATTGTTATATGTATATAAAATCTTACTTTTAGGATTTTTACTAAAATTTATATAAGTAACATGTTATAACGTCATATAACTTGACTTACGTGTAGTTTGTATTTTACATGCTAATTTTTATTTATACATACGGTATTGAATAGAATAAAAAAACTAAACCAAAGTTGAGGTTTGTTATCACTCTCTCATCATGAAAGAATATAAATATGCTTATATATGACATTAGTTTTGTCATACTCATACTCACTGAATCTCAATATATATATATATATATATATATATATATATATAAAAGGTCATCATGTTAGATCGATGAATCTTATATGACTCGGACATGTAATCACTTCTCAATTGATATTATGTGAAGAGAAGATCATTTATGTGAAAAAACTTGATAAAAATTTTCCATATATCACACGTGAGATATGCTCATGAAGTAGTTATATCATGATTAAAGCCATGAAAAGTTTGAAACGATCTTATACTCATGTGACCGAGTGAAGAATGAAAAGCTATAAGACTTGTTCTGGTTCTACTTCATTCCCTGAATTGAATGTGATTATATAACGATCATTAAAAATATCGTGATCAGGACATAATTGAGAAATTTGTAATGACGATCATAATAATAATGAGATCGCTCATCAGAAGTGCTATGATAGCCAAGTTGATAATGAGATTGACCATATTAGAATGTTATGATAGCCAAGTTAAAGAGACAGACTAAAAAAATTGTAATAATAGTCATAATGAGATTGACCATTAGAAATGGTAAATTATGGGAGTAATTATATGAAGATAATATTCGGAGAGGATGAAAATTGACGTGACAGTTTGAAATGATAGTTAATTGTTCTCTCGTATCATACGTATTGTATTACATACGAGCAAGTAATACACATACGATCATAAACCAGAAGTTTATGGATCATAATTATTTAATTAGTTGGTAAGATCGGTTAGACCATACCGTGTCAATGATGATGTGTGTTGGACCCAGTATGGCCTTAACAACTTCTTTTTACGTAATATGGCAAGTGATTTCAGTATATGTGAAAAAGATGTGCGGAAATGGAAATCAGACTTTCAAGAAACAAGACCTACATAATTATCAAGTTTATATCCCTTTGAAATAAATTAGTTTAACAAGGTGATTGTAAGATTATTATCTAATACAAATGAATCTTGATTTCTGTGGGTGAGAAGAGCAGTTGGAGTTTGAGTGTATGTATGTGAATGCTAAGCTTCAAACTCAAGTAACTTCTTCCTCTCGAGCCTTCTATTTATAGACGGCTGTGGGCATGAATAAACAATTGTTTATTCATGCAATAAGTCCTGCATAAAGTAGCAATTTGACATATTCATTGAATCCATCGTTCAAGTTGCATTTGTAATCATGAAAACCAATAATGTCATGCTTCGGTCATGGGTGGCAGGATAGAGTTGTGAATTTAGACAAGTGGGTCTGTCATCAGAATTTCTGATAAGCCACTTCATCAGAAATTCTGGTGAACAAATCATCAGAAAATTTGATGATCAGAATTTGTCAGAAACTGATGATATTTATCATCAGATCCATCAGAAACGACCTTCTCTGATAATCCAAATCAACTCTTTTATCAACTTGAGATTCTTTGTAGTAGATACTTTGCTTTTCGGTTGTCCCAACTGTTTTTCTTCATCTTGCTGTGTTCTTCAGGACTGTTATCTTCTTCAGAGATCCAGTTGATTGAGATTTTCTTCGATACTTACAGATAAAGTTTCCTAATAGTTTCCCCCTAGGTATTGTTAGAAAATGAACTATTTCTATGTCCAAATGTAAAAAACTAATTCTTGAAAAACATGATCAAGTGACTATGCCCCACAAACATAAAGCATAAAACATACAAGTTAAAGCATAGACCATCCAACCATTGTAAAAGAAACAGAAAAACAAATTCTAAGTATTGTTCAAAAAAAAATTTCTATCTCATCAATTCATTCAATTGATCTTCACTCCACCTCTGTGTTTGTCTCCTGGTTTCAGCTTCTTTTTGTGATCAATTATCTTTTGAGTTGCCTTGTACATCGATTTGTACCATTCTCTTGCCTCCATCCAATCTTCAATGCAATCTTCAATTTTCTTTCTCAGCTGCTCATTGTTCTTTCCTTTCATCTTGAGTTGCTCTTGTTTTTCATTTATGCAGTTTCTTATATACTTTAAAGTTTGGTTGGAGTACCTGCAAATTTCACTGATTCTGAATAGAGCTTTCTCATCATGAGCATCTTTGAAGACTGCACAGATTTCTGGTGTGTCAAAGATTGCACCAGTTCTTGCCAATTTTGAAGGGATTTCAGCTGGAATAATTGTGTTGGGTGGAGGTATTAACACCTTAGTGCTATACTCGAAATTGATACACAGATCAAAGTCTGCTAATGCTGCTCTTTTGTATAATTTCGCTCCTGCATTTTTAACACTGTCAAGGGCTCTTCTGATCACTATTGAACCACCTTTCCATTCATCAATGATGTTCTTCATCTTGACTATGTCCATTGGATGAAGTTCATCAGCCAAGTCTGCATCAGTAACTTTTTGAACATCTTTGTCTTTTCTGACTAGGGTGTACTTGTTTTGACTTTCAATCCCTAGTAAGCCTCCTCCAGTAGTCAAAGTATCAACTCTTTCAATTGATACTATTGGATTGGTCAATTTGTTGTGCAATATCACCCGGGTGCCATTCTTTCTTTCTTCATAAATACCTTCACTCATTGGTGAGAGTGGCCTTGTTGGGTTGTCTTCTGGACCTTTCCAATAGTAGTGCTTCAGATGTTCTTCTGGATACATGATTGTGTGTAGATCACCTTCCAGCACTTCTGATTCTTTGATCTTGCCTTCTGAGTCTTCTCTCATTATTTTTCTTGGCCTTTTTGAAGAGGTCACTTCATGTTCCATTCTCCGCTTCTCTTTTGTGTCCATCCTTATACTAAATTCTGTTTCTCCAGTGATGGTTGTAGTTGATGGATGAGCTGAAGTGTATTCTTTATGTTGGAAACTTGAAGTGTCTGGCTTTGATATTCTTGGTGGAGGACCTATGGGTAACTTTTGTTTATCTGGTGGTGGACCCATGGTCTGTTTTTATTTTTGAACTGTTACAGCTTCTGTTTGCTTTATTTGTTCTTGTTGGATGGTTTGTGGGTGATGTTGGGGACTTTCTAACTCTTTTGCTTGGCTTTCTTGTGGAATTGGAGTCTTTAGTTTATGAAGATCAACTTTTGCCAGTGTGGCAACATTGTATTGCAATCTTTTTACTAGCAAATGAATGTTAGTAAGAGATTGACTGTTTGTTTCTTTTTGCTTCTTTATCTTCTGAAACTCCTGATTTTCTTTGCTTCTTTGTTCACTTAATTCCAGTACCAACTTTTCAAAAGCCTCAGTTAGACTGCTGCTGTTGGCTCTGAGCAGTTGTATTTCTTTAAGAAGCCTTCCTGAACTTGAACTTTCTCCAGCAGTTACAATTTCTGTCATCTTTTTCTTGATATCACGCAGTTCTTTAAGAGCCTTTTCCATTTCTGAAGAGGTTCCTTTGTTTTCTGATGACTTTTGTATTTCTTTGAGAGCTGCACTATTTTCTTCAGTTTGTTTCTGCACAGCTTTGACAGTCTCTAATAGAGCTTTGACTTCTGATTTTTTATTTCTGATTTCTTCCAGTATCAGATCAAGTTTTTCGTCCATGACTGTTTTCTCAGCAGCTGCTTCATCTTCAAGTTCTTTATAAGTTGTTTTGGAGACATAGATGGTTGTTCTTGGGGAATAAGAGAAACAACAGATGTTTCCCTTCTAACACCACCAGAAAATGCATTTTCTGATGTTCTGAGGTTAAGAGGATTGGAAGTATCCAAATTCTCTGTTTCCTCACCAGAAATTTGAAACAAATTCAAGTCCTGGTTTTCCTCACATCCTTGAACCTTTTCAGATTCTCCATGAGTTGTTGAGAAACTTTTATTTTTCTCATCCAGGTTTCCTTGATCAGTGAACTAATCTCCACCTGTTGTTACCACATTTTCCTCCTCAGAGCTTGACTCAGAAAATGGGTCTTTTGTTTCACTCACATTTTGTTTTGTAAAAACAGTGCTTCTTTGTAATATTTCATATCTTGGTTGAATTGATTCATCAGAATCACTTCCAGAAGTATAAAATAAATTGAGTTTAGATTTTGCAGCACCTGTTTTTCCAATATGTGAGCCTTCAGTATGATGTTCTTCTGTTGCAAGAGTCATATGCACATCTTGATCAGCAAGATGTGGATCAGATTCATCCTGCTGCTCTGTTCTTGGTGCGGTAGATTCTTCTGCATCATGCTCCATTGGTGACACCTTTTCAAATTCTTCTTTTGCTTCTGCTTGCCTGCTTAACATTCTTATGTATTCTGCTCTGTATGATGAATTTTCTGGTACAAGATCCATCATGTTTTCTGGTAGACCAGGTACATCAAAGTCTGACTTCCAAGACCCTGCAGCACTCCAGGGTCTCATAATTTCTAATCTCCACATATATTTTGATTTTGGAGTTTGCAGATTTCTTTCAGAAAAAGCATCAGAAATTATGATGGATAAAAATCTGGGAAATGGTAGATGTGAATCTATCTTTCCAGTTTTGGTCAGAATTGATCTTTTGATCAGATTAAATATTTCTGTTCCAAAATCAATATTCAACCTAGTTATAAGGCTGAACATGATTGTTAGAATATTCGTATTCATCTGATCCGTACCTCCGATCTTGGATGATAAACATTTATTCAATATTTCCATCAATACTTGCCAGAAGGCAGGTATCTTGTTCCTCTTGAACTCGTTGATTTTTGAAATCTTCGCCTTGCATCCCATTACAGCATCAAGTTGTTCAAACATGTCTTCTTTTGGTGGTGCATCTTCATACTCTTGATTTAAGGGTAGTTCCAAACACTCCCTTATTTTCTCTGGTGTGATTTTGATGAAGATATCTTCCCATACATGTGCTGTGAGATCCATATCTGTTCTATGAGCTTCGAGAGTGTGTACAACCTGTTGTATCAATCTTTCTGGTACCTCTCTAGTCTTTGTAAGAGCATGAGCTATTGGGCTTCTGATCAGAAACTCAATGAGAATTTGACACTTCACATCATATTGTTCGATATTGGTGTTCATTGCTTCATTGTTGTTCTTCAAAGGAAGATATTCAGCTTCGGTGATTAGGGGAACAGAGTGTTCAGCTGGAGGTGGACTGTTGTTTGAGGCAGCCATTAAGGATTTGGGTTTTTGCTTTTGAAAAGGGCTTTTAGGGTTTTGAGAATTGAGATTGAAGGTGAACGTCGCTGTTGTTGGAGGGTTTATTTATAGTGAGCTGAGACAGAGATTTTTGAGTGTTTTTCGTGAGTTGTTTGTATTCAAGGTGTTTTATGACACCTTAATGATGTTTTAATCATTTAAAGACGCAACCGTTTTTGAAAAACCCTTGGGTTATCTCTAATTTAATGTATATCTCATTCAAGACAATTAGAGATTCCAACGATTTTTAAACGATAAACACTAGTATCCAACTTGCACCTTTTTAGGTGGGACCCTTTTTGATTTTAGAATAGGTCCAATCAAAAGCCTTTTCTTCAATTGAGTGCTTTCCCATGTTGTTCTTTTAATGATATATATATTGAAAGATCTAAATGTTAAATTTTCCCATATATATCATCAGAAGATATTTGATTCATTTATAGGAGTCTGAATCAATTTTTTTTTTAAGATGAGAGGGAATGAGTGGAGTTTGATAAACTTTCTTACCTTGATCTTGTGAACTCCGCATTTTTGTTCTGATGTATCAGGAAGTCTCTTTCATATAGCTTGTTCCAGTCCTCAGAAAAAAAATTGAAAGAAACATATCTAAAAAGTAATTCAGTTTTTTTTTTGTTTCTTTGCATCAGATTTCTGATGTTTTAATGAAATTTCTGATAAATTTTATCAGATTCTGATGATTTATCATATCCTATCAGATTTCATTTGATTCTTACCAGATTTTCCTTGTTATCGTCAGATAAGATTTCTTAGTTCCCCCTGGACCTATTGACATATTTAACTAATCATTTAATTAAGAAAACCTGAATATATTACTGAACAAAAGTGGGTTAGAACGAAAAAAAAAACTTAACATGCTAAAACAAACACAGATAGACCTAACTACTCATCATCTTCATCCAACACATTATACATGCACTTCACGTATAACCAGAGACTGGTTATTCTCCCTGTATGAAAGGTTGATAGAACCAGGGAAGCAACTCTTAAGTTTTCTTGAAGTGCTAGTTCAGCTCTTGTATAACAACTTCTCACACCACCAAAGTCTAGTTGACTTGTGATTACTTTGGTTACGAAACGAGGGTAGATCAGAAAAGGATTACGGTCATGGACGTTTCCTTCTAAGTCTCTCATGAGAAACTTAGCATAATTGTACGGTTTTTCCTGTATAATAGCATGCGCCACTTCCATCATCCTGTAAGACAGCTCATTAAAGTGTCCTGTCTTTTTCGAAAAGCAGACACTTAGCTGTGTTACCAAATATTGAAAAGGTGGTATGAACCCAGATTTGCAAATTTTCCTTGACACATTGCTTGAATTGTAGCCCATTTCAGTCAAGGTTCTTTGCACTTCTGCCTTTTCCAATATAGTGATCCTTCGACAGTCACCCAATCTGAGGATGTAACACCCCGTGTTTTCGAATGTCAAAGTCAAAGTCAAAGTCCAAGTCAACTTTGACTTCTTTGGCTGTTAATGTTTCTTTTTACTTTTTGTATTATGTGGAGTAAGTGTTGTCTAAATGAAATGATCGAATGTTTAATCAACGCGACCGATTTACGACTGTGAATAGTAGGAAGTAACAATGCGATAAAGTTAATCAATCAATAATCAAGTTAATCGATTCATCAATCAAACTCGAGACTCAAATTATGTGAACTCTGGTGTTGTTATACATGTGTGTGTGCCTTATGTGTTACTTGTGCGTGTTTACTTATATGTGTGGTGTGGTACTCAAGCGAATCAATCGAAAATCGAATCGGAACTCGAAAAGCAATCGAACTCAATCAAAACCAATATCGAAACGTGAAATGTAGATGCTTGTATGTGGATATAGTGATTGGGACTGAAAGTAATTTGACTAGGAACTCCATCGTATTCGTATCACCGTCCATCAAAATCGGAACATCGAAAATCGTCGCGAAATACTCAAAGTGGGTCGCGGATCGAACAGGAGGCATGCTGATCGAACAGGCCAGCCGATCAGCTAGCATCTTCCTAGCCGATCGAGCAGCCCATTCGATCGGAGCTCCTGGCCGATCGGCTGCCACTTTCCTCTTTTGGAGCCTATAAATAGGGTTGTCATTGTCACACTTTCCATTTTTGGAAAGCTCTGACCGAACCAGCCTTCTTCTTCACCTTTTTCTCCGATTTCTCTCAACTCCGGTAAGTTTTCACTCTAGTTCTTGTACGATTTTGATCACTACATGATTCTACACCTTTCTATCTTTCAAAACTCGATTTCTAACCGTGAAATCACCAAGATTTAAGTGTTCTTGGGTGATGTCATCACGGTGTTCTTGAAGAACATCAAACTTTGGCCTCATTCAACCATGAATAGCTTAGATCTGACCGGTTTCCACATAAACAAACTAAGATTTGTAAGAATCTTAACATTTTTATGAATGATTTCCAACTTTCTTCAACCTTTTACACTCGAAACCTTAAAACTGGTAGAAACGTAGCTTGAACCGGCTAACTAATCATTCTAACAGTTAAGAGGTTCAAGATTCGGGTTCTATGTATAAGGTTCATCGATTTCGGGTTAAACGTCAACTTACCGTTCCAAGCAGTTCACCGGCCGGATTTGGGTGATTCCTGTCCGAACCGGTGCAACAAGTAAGAACCCACGTTCTACTGTTTAACTCGCCGTCAAGTTACCTTAAAAGCATGACAAATAATTAAACAGCCAAGTGTTAGACGAAAGGCCGACCAGGTCAGAAATGCTGGCCGAACGGCTAGGCTGTTCAAACAGCCCAGCCGATCGGACATACCAGCCGATCGACCGGGCCAGCCGATCGGCTAGCACATGGTCTCACACTTTTCAAACTTTACGAAGTATGCTATTGACGAGGTGATGTTCGATCGAGTATGCTACTCGATTGGTAAACATTACTCATCGGATCATGAGATACGATGCTTCAACACTCAATTGATTTTACAACTAGTTCGTAGTAGGGAATGCCAGCCGATCGAACAGGCCGTTCGATCGAGCGACATCCTGTTGAGAACCACTTCTAAAGTTCCCAGCCGATCGGTTAAGCCGGCCGATCGAACGGACCGTTCGATCGATCGACCTGAAAGGTAAGAACACTTTAGTGTTCTCATATACTACAACGAAAACTTCAAAAGTTCAAATCCTCAGACACAAACACACCAGAGGAAGAAACAATCCACTCGAATGGCCCAGCCAATCGAGCCTAATGGCCGATCGAACATGACTGTTCAACGGACATACCAGCCGATCGAACAGCCCGTTCGATCGAACCTGCCGTTCGATCGACCAGCCTATTCGATCCATTCACACATGTTTACATTTCCGCATTACTCATTGTTATGCTATCGAACTATTCAGGCTAATCCTACTCTCAGCGCTCCCTTCAATCCATAATCAATCACTGTGAGTATACTCGATCCCTTTTTGCTTTTAGCACTTTTGGGTGTTACATACGTTACTTATATCAAAACACAATCGATCAAAGTGCACAAACTATTTGAACGCTAACCAATATGCATGTATTACGTGACTTAGTGAATGCTTGTTGATTGTGTTTACACGTGGAAATGCTGTCTACCTGCCTTACACGTGGGTTGTTAAGGACAATTACTTGCATGGGTTACGGTGGTAATCATGTATTGCGAAAAGTCTTGGACGGTCAACCCGCAATCATTGGTATCGATAGGTCCATGTCGATAATTAACATGCTTCGTTTTCCTCTGTGTACGTGCTGGTTATGCGTAAACTATTCAAACTCTATATGCTATTATCAAACTTGTATGCTCACCTTTACATTATATGTATTGACTTTATTTTGACGTATGTGACAGGTATTTAGGATGCTTAATTGCTAGGAAAGCGAGGCTAAAATAAGTTTCTAGAAGCCCCCAACAAATGGTTGTCTGCCAAGAACAAGCGTCTGGGGCATAGTTGTCTGGACTTTATTTGCTAAGCAAAGGGATGAAACCCTAACCTTGGCAGTTTGTTCTGGACTTTATTTATCTCACCAAGGCCTCGATGGACTCCAACGACCTGAATTCACGAAGTATGACCTAGGGAATACGTGTTCAATGCCCAAGAATCGAGGCAAGGGTACGAGCCCGAGCGTTGAAAGTGACAACAAGTCCGTTGTGAACAGTCGAATCGCTTTGGGTAGTCAATGTCTAGTAGCCACAGACAATCTACCTCTCGACTTTTATGTGTTTCGATTCTGAGAACCGCAGCCGCGTACTCTGATAACTCGTTGATTTTATGTGTTTCTGTGTACTTTACCTGGTTACGTGTTTATATTTTGGACATTATTCGATTTTGCTGTCATTTCGATCAACACACATGACTCGCATTTGCTGTTCTATCTCAATTCGACATCCAGTTGTCGCAAATCTAGACAATATCATACTATGTTATGCTATACGACTAAGTTAGGCTATACGATGCTATTCGATATGTTATCCGAATGACACACGAGCTTTGAAGAATAGGTTTCTGTTTTCTGACTGCTTCTATGCTTAATGTGTATGAGTGTATGTGCTTCTGTGTTTTTGTGCTCTCCGTGCTTGTGTGCTTTCGTGACCTATGTGCTCTATGTGCTTCTGTGCCCCATGACTAGGTGTATCTGTGATTCTGTGCTTATATGTTACGTGATTCGACGTGATTCTAAGCTTTAGATAGTAGTAGACGTGTGAGGTGAGATTCGATTTCGTTGTGTTGAGTCTCGTGACGATGTCTAATGCAGACCATGTCGTCGTCTGGATCCCGACACCGTCTGACTCGCCAAGAAAAGAGAGACCGACGCCTCGCTGCTATCATCTCCAAGCAAGTGGCGAAAGCCGTGAGTGAAGTGTATGAAAATGCCAGCAAAACGTCTGAAGAATCCCGAGCTGAAAATCCTAAGGATTCAAGCAAGACTGCTTTCAGCTTCAAGCAGTTCAAAGCATGCGGACCCAAAGAGTTCACTGGCGAAGATGGTCCTACAGCCATGTTTCACTGGTTCGACTCAGTCGAAGTCACTCTGCGCCAGAGCGGATGTCCTAAACATCTCCGCACTCTCAATGCTACAGGCGTCTTCCAGTCCCGTGCTCTAGACTGGTGGACAGCCGAACGAAACAAGCGCGGAAATGATGCAGCTTATGAGCTAACATGGGAGGAATTGAAGGCAATTATGATCGACGAATTCTGCCCTCCTCATGAACGCCAAAAGCTGGAGGACGAGTTCTGGGTAATCAAGCAGAAGGATGGAGACAACGCTGCTCTCACTGCTCGCTTCAAGCAGCTTAGCATCATTTGTCCCGACCAAGTCAAGACCTCAGACCAAGCCATCAAGAAGTACATGCGAGCTCTGCACGATTGTGTAGTCGACTTTGTTCACGCCGCCAAGCCAGCAACGATTGAAGAGACTTACCTACTCGCCGCTGAAATCAATGACAAGCGAGTAAAGTCTGGTTTTTGGGATAAGCAAACCAAGTCTCTGCACCAAGCCACCGCAGCACCCACCGACTCACCTGCTCAATCCTCCAAGTCATCGAGAAGAAAAAAGAAGCACGACAACAACAGCTCCGGCAACAAGAACTGTGCTGTGACAACCACTGCTGCTCCCCTACAAGCGGTACCAGCTCAGCAGCAACAGCATCACCGCTCAGCCCCAGTGATCAATGCACCGCCCGCAAAGCGTGCATACACAGGTCCTCACCCACTCTGCCCAACGTGCTCGTATCATCACCCAGTGGGTCTAGCCTGTCGTTTTTGCGCTCACTGCGAACTGTCGCAATGGTCCCCGTCAAGCCCCAATTCAAGCTACTGCCAACCAAGCTCTACTTCCTGCTCCGCAAGGCCAACAAGCAGCTCAAGCACCTGCAGTCAATGCTCGAGTCTGCTTCGCATGTGGTGACCCGAACCACTTTGCAAACAGGTGCCCGAATAGGGTGGTTAAGCAAGAGCCCCAGCAACAGCAACATCAACAACAGCAGCCTCAGCAATAGCAGCAAGCAGCCCATGCCCGAACCTTCAACATCAATGCTCGTCAGGCTCAGGCGGATAACAACGTGGTTAATGGTACGTTCCTTGTGAATGGTATTTATGCATCATGTTTGTTTGATACTGGAGCCGATAACTGCTTTGTGTCGTTTGAATTCGAGAAGCTCCTTAGTCGTAAGCGCTCTTATCTGTCCTCGTCATTCGAAGTCGAAGTCGCTACGGGAAGAACTGTTGCCGTTAATTCTGTACTCCGTGATTGTACTCTCGAGCTCAACAATCACATCTTTCCAATCGACCTTATTCCGATGCAACTCGGAAGCTTTGATGTCATAGTAGGCATGGACTTTCTTCGCGAAAACCATGCTGAAATCGTGTGCTTTGAAAAGATGATTCGGTTCTCGCTTGCAAATGGTGATCTACTATGTGTGTACGGTGAAACAACATCGAAAGGTCTCAAGCTCATGTCATGTGTTCAAGCTAACAAGTATCTCCGCAAGGAATACCGAGCCTTCTTGGCCAACATTGTAGTAGCGGAGAAGGAAAAGAAAAAGAAAGTTGAAGTCAAAGACGTTCCAGTGGTTCGTGAATTTCCTCAGGTGTTCCCTGATGATCTCCCCGGACTACCGCCAAGTCGTGATATCGACTTTCGTATCGACCTCATTCCTGGAGCTAACCCCGTTGCCAAAGCCCCTTACCGACTCGCACCATCCGAAATGAGGGAACTCTCGAACCAACTCCAGGAATTACTTGAAAAAGGCTTTATTCGCCCAAGCACCTCTCCTTGGGGCGCGCCAGTCCTTTTCATCAAAAAGAAGGACGGATCGTTCCGGATGTGCATCGACTATCGGGAATTGAATAAGCTAACCATTAAAAACCGATACCCCTTGCCCCGAATCGACGATTTATTTGATCAACTACAAGGCGCATCATGTTTCTCGAAGATCGACTTACGCTCAGGCTACCATCAATTGCGAATTCAAGAAGAAGACATCCCCAAAACCGCTTTTCGAACCCGTTATGGCCATTATGAATTTGTTGTTATGCCCTTTGGTCTAACCAACACACCCGCGGTTTTTATGGACCTGATGAATCGCGTGTGTAAGCCTTACCTTGACCGTTTCGTCATCGTGTTCATCGACGATGTCTTGATTTATTCCAAAACGAAAGCCGAACACGCACAACATCTACGTTTGGTTCTCGAGTTACTCCAGGGGAACCAACTCTATGCCAAGTGCAAATTCTGGTTGGAGGTTCAGTTTATGGGTCACATCGTGAATAATCAGGGTATCCATGTCGATCCCGCGAAGATTGAAGCCGTCAAAAGCTGGATTACGCCTAAGAACCCGTCAGAAGTACGTTCTTTTCTCGGATTAGCGGGCTATTATCGACGATTCATTGAAGGATTCTCCAAAATCGCTGTGCCGCTTACCACTCTTACTCATAAGGACAAGCCTTTTGTGTGGGGAAACGCACAAGAGACCGCCTTTCAAACCCTCAAGCATATGCTGTGCAACGCTCCGATTCTTACGCTGCCCGATGGAAGCGACAATTTCATTGTCTACTGTGATGCTTCTAACCTTGGTCTCGGCTGTGTCCTCATGCAGCGAGAAAAGGTTATAACTTACGCATCTCGTCAACTCAAGATCCACGAGAAGAACTATACAACCCATGACCTCGAGCTAGGCGCGGTTGTCTTTGCATTGAAGATTTGGTGACACTACCTGTATGGTACTAAGTGTACAATCTACACTGATCACAGGAGTTTACAACATATCTTCAATTAGAGAGAGCTTAATATGCGTCAACGCCGATGGGTAGAACTTCTTAACGATTACGACTGTGAGATTCGTTATCACCCAGGCAAGGCGAATGTGGTTGCCGACGCGCTCAGCAGAAAGAGTTATGTGCTCAATACCCGAAACATCCAAGCCCAGCACAATCTCGAAACCCTTATCCGCGAAGCTCAACATGCTTGCTTTAACAAGCGTACATTGAAGAAAGAGAGGATCTATCACGATGGAGCTCAGTTAGTAAGCAAATCCGATGGGATATTCTATTATCTGGACCGAATTTGGATCCCTAAGCGAACCGAATTGCGAAAGATTATCATGAATGAAGCCCACAAATCCCGGTATTCTATTCATCCCGGTGCAGATAAGATGTACTAGGACCTTCGTTATAAGTACTGGTGGCCGGGCATGAAACGAGATATCGCCCTCTACGTTGGAAGTTGTCTAACTTGCGTAAGAGTCAAGGCTGAACATCAAAGACCTTCTGGCTTACTCGAACAACCGCCGATACCTATATGGAAGTGGGAGAGTATAACTATGGATTTCATAACAAAACTCCCGCCCACGCCATCAGGTCACGACAGTATTTGGGTTATAGTTGATCGTCTAACGAAATCAGCCCACTTTTTGCCGATACGAGAAGACTATAAGGTGGAACTACTAGCCCAAATCTACACCGACGAGATCATTTGTAATCATGGTACGCCTCGTGACATCATTTCAGACCGTGACGCTCGGTTCACTTTGCGATTGTGGGAAACGTTCCAAGCGGCCCTTGGTACGTCGCTTAATCTGAGTACTGCATTCCATCCTCAAACCGACGGACAGACTGAAAGAATGATCTGTACTCTTGAAGACATGCTCCGAGCGTGTGTCATAGATTTTGGTGGAAGTTGGAACAAACACCTGCCATTGGTGGAATTCTTGTACAATAACAGCTATCATGCCAGCATCCAAATGGCACCTTTCGAGGCTTTGTATGGCAGAAGATGTCGATCGCCTATTGTGTCACGAGATCGGTCGCTCGCAATTAACCGGTCCCGAGATTCTACAAGAAACGACTGACAAAATCCACCAAATTCGAGACAACTTGGTTAAAGCGCGGGATAGACAGAAAAGTTACACCGATAGAAGACGCAAGCCCCTTGAATTTGACGTTGGCGACTATGTACTCCTAAAGGTATCCCCTTGGAAGGGTGTAGTCAGATTCGGCAAGAAAGGGAAACTAGCGCCTCGATATGTTGGACCTTTTAAGATTCTGGAAAGGATCGGAAAAGTCGCCTACAGACTCGAACTACCGGAGGAACTAAGTAACGTCCACCCGACTTTCCATGTGTCTAACCTCCGAAAATGCCTTGCTGATCATGATCTAATCGTACCACTCGACGATCTTCAGGTCAACGAAACCTTACACTTCGTGGAAAAGCATGTCGAAATCATGGATCGCCAAACCAAGCAACTCAGGCGCTCACGCATCCCTATCGTGAAGGTCCGATGGGAAGGGAAACGAGGCGCGAAGTTCACTTGGGAACTCGAAAGCGACATGAAGGCCAAGTACCCACAACTGTTTGAATAAAGATCTGAAACGTCAAATTGGTAAACGACTCACGGTGATGTGCAGCTTCGAGCCTAATTTCGGGACGAAGTTCCCTAAACAAGGGGAGGCTGTAACACCCCGTGTTTTCGAATGTCAAAGTCAAAGTCAAAGTCCAAGTCAACTTTGGCTTCTTTGGCTGTTAATGTTTCTTTTTACTTTTTGTATTATGTGGAGTAAGTATTGTCTAAATGAAATGATCGAATGTCTAATCAATGCGACCGATTTACGACTGTGAATAGTAGAAAGTAACAATGCGAGAAAGTTAATCAATCAATAATCAAGTTAATCGATTCATCAATCAAACTCAAGACTCAAATTATGTGAACTCTGGTGTTGTTATACGTGCGTGTGTGCCTTATGTGTTACTTGTGCGTGTTTACTTATATGTGTGGTGTGGTACTCAAGCGAATCAATCGAAAATCGAGTCGGAACTCGAAAAGCAATCGAACTCAATCGAAACCGATATCGAAACGTGAAATGTAGATGCTTGTATGTGGATATAGTGATTGGGACTGAAAGTAATTTGACTAGGAACTCCATCGTATTCGTATCATCGTCCATCAAAATCGGAACATCGAAAATCGTCGCGAAATACTCAAAGTGGGTCGCGGATCGAACAGGAGGCATCCTGATCGAACAGGCCAGCCGATCGGCTAGCATCTTCCTAGCCGATCGAGCAGCCCATTTGATCGGAGCTCCTGGCCGATCGGCTGCCACTTTCCTCTTTTGGAGCCTATAAATAGGGCTGTCATTGTCACACTTTCCATTTTTGGAAAGCTCAGACCGAACCAGCCTTCTTCTTCACCTTTTTCTCCAATTTCTCTCAACTCCGGTAAGTTTTCACTCTAGTTCTTGTACGATTTTGATCACTACATGATTCTACACCTTTCTATCTTTCAAAACTCGATTGCTAACCGTGAAATCACCAAGATCTAAGTGTTCTTGGGTGATGTCATCACGGTGTTCTTGAAGAACATCAAACTTTGGCCTCATTCAACCATGAATAGCTTAGAACTGACCGGTTTCCACATAAACAAACTAAGATTTGTAAGAATCTTAACATTTTTATGAATGATTTCCAACTTTCTTCAACCTTTTACACTCGAAACCTTAAAACTGGTAGAAACGGAGCTTGAACCGGCTAACTAATCATTCTAACAGTTAAGAGGTTCAAGATTCGGGTTCTATGTACACGGTTCACCGATTTCGGGTTAAACGTCAACTTACCGTTCCAAGCAGTTCACCGGCCGGATTTGGGTGATTCCTGTCCGAACCGGTGCAACAAGCAAGAACCCACGTTCTACAGTTTAACTCGCCGTCAAGTTACCTTAAAAGCATGACAAATAATCAAACAACCAAGTGTTAGGCGAAAGGCTGACCAGGTTAGAAATGCTGGCCAAACAGCTAGGCTGTTCAAACAGCCCAGCCGATCGGACATACCAGCCGATCGACCGGGCCAGCCGATCGGCTAGCACATGGTCTCACACTTCTCAAACTTTACAAAGTATGCTATTGACGAGGTGATGTTTGATCGAGTATGCTACTCGATTGGTAAACATTACTCCTCGGATCATGAGATACTATGCTTCAACACTCAATTGATTTTACAACTCGTTCATAGTAGGGAATGCCAGCCGATCGAACAGGCCATTCGATCAAGCGACATCCTGTTGAGAACCACTTCTAAAGTTCCCAGCCGATCGGTTAAGCCAGCGGATCGAACGGACCGTTCGATCGATCGACCTGAAAGGTAAGAACACTTTAGTGTTCTCATATACTACAACGAAAACTTCAAAAGTTCAAATCCTCAAACACAAACACACCAGAGGAAGAAACAATCCACTCGAATGGCCCAGCCGATCGAGCCTACCGGCCGATCGAACAGGACTGTTCAACGGACATACCAGCCGATCGAACAGCCCGTTCGATCGAACCTGTCGTTCGATCGACCAGCCTATTCGATCCATTCACACATGTTTACATTTCCGCATTACTCATTGTTATGCTATCGAACTATTCAGGCTAATCCTACTCTCAGCGCTCCCTTCAATCCATAATCAATCACTGTGAGTATACTCGATCCCTTTTTGCTTTTAGCACTTTTGGGTTTACATACGTTACTTATATCAAAACACAATCGATCATACTGCACAAACTATTTGAACGCTAACCAATATGCATGTATTACGTGACTTAATGAATGCTTGTTGATTGTGTTTACACGTGGAAATGTTGTCTACCTGCCTTAACGACGTAGTACTATAGTTTGGACTCAGCACCCGTTTACACGGGGGTTGTTAAGGACAATTACTTGCATGGATTACGGTGGTAATCATGTATTGCGAACCGTCTCGGACGGTCAACCCGCAGTCATTGGTATCGATAGGTCCATGTCGATAATTAACATGCTTCGTTTTCCTCTGTGTACGTGCTGGTTATGTGTAAACTATTCAAACTCTATATGCTATTATCAAACTTGTATGCTCACCTTTACATTATATGTATTGACTTTAATTTGACGTATGTGACAGGTATTTAGGATGCTTAATTGCTAGGAAAGCGAGGCTAAAACAAGTTTCTAGAAGCCCCCAACAAATGGTTGTCTGCCAAGAACAAGCGTCTGGGGCATAGTTGTCTGTAGATCTTGTCCTCTGGCATTAAAGCCAGAAAGTCAACAGAATAGGGGTCTAGGAGTAGATAAACAATTGCTGTAAGAATATTTGAATCTGAGTTGTCGGAACAGAACTACTTGTGTGGTTGTTATCTATAATAATATATTTGTTTATTCGGGATACGGTATGGGACGTATCTTTAACTGGATTTTATGAATAGTTGTTATGGAAACTTCTGGACAATCTATTTCGCTCAGTGCCACGCCCCGATGATTCCGGCATCGGTTGGGGTGTGACAGAGGACATCTCTGAGTGTTTCCTCTTTTAGGGTGATCTCTACCCCCATAACCTCACTTCTTATCTACATAGAAGTGCCACTCATAACAACTTGAGCATTCCACCAGAATCCTGAAGAAGTTCTGGATATATGGTGACATGTGTAGACATGGCAAAGCCCAAGGGACTTCTCATGATCATATTGTACACAAACCTGCAGTCCTCCCATGCAGGTCCTTCTAAGTTGGATCTTAGTCTGAGATTATGATGTTCGTGAAGTATGAGAGGAAATTGGTTGGATTCCATTGATCTTGGGTGGTTCATTTTGAAAATAAGAAGTTTTTCTGATGGTAGGCTTTTGAAGAGAAGATTTTGTTGTGAAGAATGTCTTTTTCAGATTGTTAATATTTTTTGGTGAAAGTGATGGTTTCATTTTAACAAAAAAAATTTCTTCTCTTCCTTTAAGACGATATCTATTGCAATGAATATGACAGTCTACTAAGCCTTTTGTGTGAGTAAGCATTCAAATAGGTGGGCGGCTACTTTCATAGCTCCTAATGATATTGGTGCTTATGTGTTTTTGTTAAACTCCTTATAACCGAATGACGTTGCATGTTAAAAAAAATCATTTTTCCTTTTTTTTTTTTAAATTTGTGACGGTTGAATTCTTTGGATTTAATTTTATCTTCATGCATGTCATGTTTTCCCTCCCCCCCCCCCTTTTTTTGAACAACAAACAAAAGCAAAAAAAAAAAAAAAACTTATACAAATGGAATATGTATGAAGATATAAACTTTTGATGATTACTGATTATTATGCACAGTTAAACAAAGGTTCCTGATGTAAATCAGAATTTCTGATAAATCATCACATTTTATTGATGATTTATTAAATTTTCTGATTTTTCATCAGATAGATGAATTTCTGCATCAGAATTTTGTTTAATTGTCCTTTCATTCTCAGTAACTTGATGATTATCAACTTGGTTTTCTTTTTGTTTTGCTTTTATTTCTGAAACATTTTCATCTCTTATCTTGACCATGCCAAGTTTGCTGATCAAAAAATTATGTCTCTTTTCATCAAGAGGTTTTGTGAATATATCAGCAATTTGGTTTTCAGTTGGAACAAAATACATTTCAATGTTACCTTTCTCCACATGATCTTTTATGAAGTGATATCTGACATCTATGTGTTTGGTTCTTGAGTGATGGACTGGATTTTCTGTTATTGCAATTGCACTCTTTGAATCACACAAAATTGATATTTTTGTTAGATTTACTCCATAGTCCTTTAGTTGAGTTTGCATCCACAACACTTGTGAACAATAGCTTGCTGCTGCTACATATTCTGATTCTGCTGTTGATGTGGCAACACGGTTTTGCTTCTTGCTTGCCCAACATACCAATTTTTCCCCCAAGATTTGACAAGCACCAGATGTGCTTTTTCTGTCAATCTTACACCCTGCATAATCTGCATCTGTGAATGCAATTAATTTAAGGTTTGTATCCTTTGGATACCAGAGACCAAGTTCTGACGTGCCTTTTAGATATTTGAAAACCCTTTTTACAGCCTTTAAATGAGATTCCTTAGGGTCACATTGATATCTGGCCAGAAAACATGTAGCAAACATGATGTCTGGTCTACTTGCAGTTAAGTATAACAATGACCCTATCATCCCTCTATAGGTTTTAATATCTACACTTATTCCATCTTTATCAGAATCCAATTTGTTCCCTGTTGCCATGGGAGTTTTTGAAACAGAGCAGTTTTCAAGTGAATATTTTTGTAGAATTGTTTTGACATATTTTGATTGACTCATAAATATTCCATCAATTCTTTGTTTGACTTGTAAACCTAAGAAAAAGGTTAATTCACCCATCATGCTCATTTCGAAATGGCTGGTCATTAATTTTTGAAAATTTTTGCAAAATTTTTCATTTGTTGATCCAAATATAATGTCATCAACATATATTTGAACCAACAAGGTATGGTTTTTGTGTATTTTGAGAAACAGTGTGGTGTCAATAGTACCTTTGGTAAATCCAGAATTGAGTAAGAAGTTTGATAATGTTTCATACCAGGCTCTTGGAGCTTGCTTCAATCCATACAAGGCTTTGTTTAATCAATAAACGTGATTTTGAAATTTTGGATCAACAAAGACTTAAGGTTGTTGCACATAAACTTCTTCTTCAATTTTACCATTTAGAAAAGCTGATTTTACATCCATTTGATAAACTTTGAAATCCTTGGATGCAGCATAAGCAAGAAAAATTCTCACAGCTTCTAATCTAGCTACTGGTGCAAAGGTTTCATCATAATCAATACCTTCTTGTTGACAGTAACCTTTGACTACTAACCTTGCTTTGTTCCTTGTGATTATGCCATTTTCATCAGATTTATTCATGTATACCCATTTTGTTCCTTGTGACAGATTTGTCTTTGGGCTTGGGTACCAGATCCCACACCTTGCTCTTTTCGAATTGATCCAGCTCCTCTTGCATAGCTTGTATCCAATCTGGATCATTCAGAGCTTCTTTGGCAGATTTGGGTTCTATTGTGCTTAAGAACCCAGCATATGCACATTCATGTGCAGTTGCAGATCTTGTTCTCACACCATCAGCTGGATTGCCAATGATATCAGAATGAACATGCCCTTTGATCCATCTCAACCTATTTTGAACAACTGTTGGTTCTGATGGATTTGAAGTTTTCCCCTGTTCGGTTACCTCTATTTCATGTAAAGCACCAGAATTTCGATTTTCTGTTGTGCTATTTACTTGTTCTTCAGGGTTAGTACATGATATTTTAGTTGATTTAAATGTGCAAGCTTTATCATGTTCTAAAAGATCTTCTGATATTATTTCAAAGAGATGCTCATAATTTTCTTGGTTGTCAGAAAAGTTTATTTCTTTCATGTATTCATCAGAAACTTCAGTCTCTGATGAGTCATCAAATGAGACATATAAACTTTCTCTGATTGTCCTTGTATTAAGAATGAAAATTCTATAAGCTTTTGAGGACAATGAATATCCAAGAAAAATACATTTTTCTGCTTTTCTGTCAAATTTTTCAAGACTTTCAAAATCATTGAAAACAAAACATCTACAACCAAATGTGTGTAAAAATTTTACACTTGGAATTCTATTATTTATTATGTTGTAGGGTGTTTTGTTCAGCCTTTTGTTGATGAGAGTTCTGTTTTGAGTAAAACATGCATTTGCAATTGCTTCTGCCCAAAAGTGAGAGGGCATTTTGGCATATGCAAGCATTGTTCTGGCAGCTTCTACTAAGGTTCTATTTTTTCTTTCAACAACCCCATTTTGTAGAGGGGTTCTGGGAGCAGAAAAGTCATGAGAGATTCCTTTGTTTACAAGAAAGCTTTCAATTTTAGAATTTTTGAATTCTGTCCCATTGTCTGATCTGATCCTTCTTACTGTTAGTTTTAACAGATTTTCAATTTTCTTTATAAAATTAATGATCAGATCAGGTGTTTCACTTTTCTTTCTCAAAAATTCAACCCATGTATATCTGGAAAAATCATCAACTATTACTAGTATATATTTCTTTCCAGAAAAACTTTCTGTACCTATGGGTCCACACAGATCCATGTGTAAAAGTTCCAAATTTTGTGTAATGGAAGATTCAAAAATTGACTTGTGAGAGCTTCTTTTTGACTTTCCCATCTCACAAGCATCACAAATTTTATCCTTTTTAGAGGATATGAAAGCTAACCCTTTTACCAGACCTTTACTTGCTAATTTGTTTAGGTTTTTGAAATTCAAGTGAGCTAGTCTTTTATGCCACAACCAACTACTTCCTTTGTTAATCTTTGAAAATAAACATAGTTTAGGATGTTCATTTTCTTCTTTGAAGTCAAAGTAATAAATTGATTGTCTTATCCTTTTCCCACTTAAGTATACTTTATTATCATCCATACCTATTAGCAAGCATTTTTCTGGTAAAAATGTTACCTGAAAACCTTTGTCACAGAATTGACCACAGCTCAGCAATTTATACTTTAAGCCTTCAACATAAGCTACTCTTTCAATGGTCAAACATCCATACCTGATACATCCGTATCCCATTATCCTTCCTTTCACTCCGTTTCCAAAGTTCACCATTTTACCCAGCTTTGAGACAAAGTTGCTGAGTAAGCTCCTATCTCCAGTCATGTGCTTGGAGCTTCCTGAGTCGCAGTACCAGATCTGCTGCACATGATGGTCCTGAAATGAAATGATTAGAGGGATTTAGGTACCCAGGCATGCTTGGGTACACTTTCTGATGATATTCTGGTTCTATTAATTCTTCTAGATGACCTTTCATCAGAATTTCTGTTAGATGTTGAGCCATTAACGGAGTTTTTGTTTTTCTTTTGGAGATGGTGTTGAACAAGCTTCAGTATTTCAACACACATACAGGAATCATCAGAAATTTCTGATTTTCCTTCTTGTGATGGAATGTAGGGATAGTTTTGAAAAGATGAGTGAACTTCTTCTGGAGTTTTTACAAACTCTTGACTGCATTCACTTCTTTTTAGTTCAAAATTTGGCTTATCAAAGGAGTATTCAGAACATGTTGATTTGCAAGTTTCAGAATCAGATTCTGATAAGTATTTATCAGAAGTCTGTTGAGTAGCTTTTACAAAGACAGTGGGTTTGTTATTGTTTGTTCTTACGTAACCCAACCCTTCTCCTTTGTTCTTTGGAGTGGACTTTATGAAACTTATGAATTCTTTTGCTTCTTGGAAACCTCTTACATTAATTTCTTTATCATTGATTTTCTTGTAAAGATCTTTTCTTTCATTTTCATAGAACTCAATTTTTGCTCTTTGATCTAAACTTTGTTCTATCAGTAATTGGTTTTCAAGAATGATTTTATTCAAAGTCCTCTGCAACTCATCAGATTTTTTACCATCTGATTAATATTTAACTTGCAAGTTTAAAAAATCTGACACGAGCTCATTTAGCTTGTGTTCAAGATCAAGATTGTCTAAACTTACCTGTTGTCCTGAAGTCTCTGGTATGTCATCAGAAAGTGCCATGAGACAGAAGTTGGCCATTTCTTCTTCTTCTTCTTCATCAGAAGAGTCATCAGATAGCCATGTATCTGTTCCAGCAATTAAGCTGACTTGCTGTTGTTGCTTCTTAGCTTCCTCAAGCTTCCTTTCATAGTAAGCAACATCTTCCAGCTTCTTGGTCTTACACTCAGATGCATAATGACCTTTTTGCTTGCACTTGTAACACACCACTTCAGCCTTTCCCTTATCTTTAGATCTAACATCTTCTTTAGATCTATCATCCATCCTCCTTCTATCACTACTCTGGTACCTCTGGCTTCCTCCCCTCAACCTTTGCTCAAATGTTTTGGTGAGCAGTGCTATTGCATCAGCAAAGGCTGAAAAATCTGATGATGAATCAGAAGTTTCAAAGGCCTGGCTGTTTGATGGTTGTGGATCATTGGAAGTTGTTTGTCTTTGTGAGTTAGAGATAAGAGCTAAAGATCCCCCTCTTTGAATGGTTTCTTCAAATATTTCTTCCTCTCTGGGGAACAAGATGCTATATAAGTCGTGAAGACTCATGTTTCCTAGTTCTAAGGTTGAGGACAAAGTCATTGTGAGACTTCTCCATTCTCTAGGCAAAGCATCAAGAAATTTAATGTTTCTTTCATCATTTGATTTAGTTATTCCAAATTTCTTTAGCTCGTTTAAAAGTTTTGTGAACCTTTGATATGTATCATTTAACTTTTCATTAGGTAAACATTTAAACCTTTCATAGGATGAGACGTTGTTTGTTCTCTTGTCTCTCTTCATCCTTTCTCCTCCTTCACAAAGATTTTCCAACTGATCCCATATTTCCTTGGCTGATGCACAAGCATCAACTTGTGAAAATATGTCATTAGGGATGGCCATTATTAAGAGTGATTTTGCTCTTTCATCCTTAACCACCAGATCCTTGTCTTCCGGCTCCAGTTTATTTCACTTTTTGGAGCACGAGAGGCAGGGATTCCTGGTGTTTGGCCAGTTGCTGGAATTGCTGGTATTTCAGTAATTGGTATATGTGGACCCCTTTCAATGGATTGAAACAGAGCTCGGTCATGACCATTAAGGAAATTGATCATCCTGATTTTCCATTGGGGGTATTCCTCTCTGACCAGAGTCGGAGGTTTGGACATAGAACCAATGTTAAAAGCATTATTCCAGGTTTGAAAGCTGGCCATATTTAGAAAAAAGAAGAGCGATTGATCGTTTGAAAATAATTTATTCAATCTGCTCTGATACCAATTGTTGGACCCAGTATGGCCTTAACAACTTCTTTTTACGTAATATGGCAAGTGATTTCAGTATATGTGAAAAAGATGTGCGGAAATGGAAATCAAACTTTCAAGAAACAAGACCTACAGAATTATCAAGTTTATATCACTTTGAAACAAATTAGTTTAACAAGGTGATTGTAAGATTATTATCTAATACAAATGAATCTTGATTTCTGTGGATGAGAAGAGCAGTTGGAGTTTGAGTGTATGTATGTGAATGCTAAGCTTCAAACTTAAGTAACTTCTTCCTCTCGAGCCTTCTATTTATAGACGGCTGTGGGCATGAATAAACAATTGTTTATTCATGCAATAAGTCCTGCATAAAGTAGCAATTTGACATATTCATTGAATCCATCGTTCAAGTTGCATTTGTAATCATGAAAACCAATAATGTCATGCTTCGATCATGGGTGGCAGGATAGAGTTGTGATTTTAGACAAGTGGGTCTGTCATCAGAATTTCTGATAAGCCACTTCATCAGAAATTCTGGTGAACAAATCATCAGAAAATTTGATGATCAGAATTTGTCAGAAACTGATGATATTTCATTAAAAATATCATCAGATCCATCAGAAACGACCTTCTCTGATAATCCAAATCAACTCTTTTATCAACTTGAGATTCTTTGTAGTAGATACTTTGCTTTTCGGTTGCCCCAACTGTTTTTCTTCATCTTGCTGTGTTCTTCAGGACTGTTATCTTCTTCAGAGATCCAGTTGATTGAGATTTTCTTCAATACTTACAGATAAAGTTTCCTAACAATGTGAAACGTATTGAAGAACTAGAAGATTCTTCAAGTTGGTAATTAGAATGCAATATTTGCTCTCAAGGGAAATTCATTATTTACCAACCAAGGTAGGGTGAGAATCCTTAAATATTCTGGAAGTGATTAAAGGATATGCATATCCCGATGATACCATTTAGTGTTTTAAATCGATGCATCGTCTAAATGGTTATCAAATCTACAACCTAAAGTTTGTGTGATTATGGCTTAGCTAATGTGATCACAAGCATATTATTACAGATTGACATATTTATTTCAGTTGTAATAGTGAGTTGGATTCCCAAGTTATTGATCATTATTGGAATACATGTTTTGTTGAGACGATCGCTAAACGTCTATGATTATAAGTTATGGACATGTTATTTTACATGCAACATTAATTCACATCAAGCCAACAACTCATAATACTTTCTCCCCGTATCGTTGGTTTTTGGTCAGGAACCAAAGATGTTCCATCAAAGATTTTGATTGTGTGACATATATTGAAATTGATCCACCACGATACACAAAGATGGGACCTTAAAAAGTGGTTGGGAATATATGATAATGAATAGAGCCATTGACGGGATATTTAATTATGGCTCAATTATTTGATATCCATATCAATAGATTAACATTCCCAACATTAGGGGGAGATAAAAAGCAGTTGGAAAAGAAATGAGTTGGCATAAATTATTATTGATCCTCAAAAATAAAAGAGTGAACCAGAAGTTCAAAGAATAACTCATTTACAAATATTAGTGAATATATTACCAGACGCATTCACTGACCTTAAAAAGGTAACTATGTCACATATACCAACTGCTAATGCTCCAATTAAGATGAGTGTCCCAGAAGGACAATCACCACATTTTTGTAATGAGTCTATTGCACGTCTGAAGCGTGGTAGACCAGTCGATTCCAATAAAAAAATTCCTCGAAAGTTGGAGCAGCTAATGAAGATGGTCAAGTCGAGGTTATTTTAAAAAGGTCTCCTGAAGAGACAATAGACATGATGGTTCAAGAAGAACCTCAGGTACCTGAAACTAATGAGATCTCGATAAGGTATATCATGTATAAGATATATATGGAATCTAAATAAAAATCAACGTCGTTATACTTTTGTATATAATCTAGCGCATGAAATGATTAACTGATGAGGATCAAGATTTGAGATTTACCTATGAACGTAAACATAGAAATGATTGGCCAAAATGGAAAGACGGAAATAAGGCAAACTTGAATTCTCTAACGACATGGAAAGTATATGGACCAACACTCCAAACAACTGAAGTTGTAAAATATGTTGGATATAAACGGGTCTTTTATGTGAATTATGTGAAAATCAAATTGAGCGATATAAGGAAAAATTGGTGGCACAAGAATTTTCGCAAATACCTATGATTAATTATGAGGAAACGTATTCTCCAGTGGTGGATGCATTGACTTTCCAATATTTTATTAGTCTGGTAATATAAAGAGAGAATTGATATGCGTCTTATGAATATTATGTATCACTTGATACTGAAAGGTTACATGAAAGTCTCGAAGGATTAAATTATGTAAGTCATGTAAAGTAAGTTCTCGAGAACAATGTGATCATTGTATACATATTCGGATTTGAATAAGTTATGATTTTTTACATGTTGGATATAATTGAAACTCCTGATGAGTTTCTAAAGAAACTAAGTGCTTAAAAGGTTAATTGAAACATCTTAACGATGTAATGCTTGTGCACCAATAAACATACATAGAATACCTATACTTGGTGATTATGGTATCTCAATGTACAGTGTATAAGCATCGTACAATATGTATTATACAAATGAAGCAAGTGTTCAAGACATATTTGCATATGATATAGAAATCAATAAGGAGGTTTATGTAACAGAACTCCTAAAGAGTGTATGCACATACATTGTTTTTCAAAGTCGAAAGAAGTAAGTGAATGACTGTAAATGTCTGAAGCATTGATTTCAAAAACCTCATGAATGTATCTTTATAAACTTAAAAAGATGGTATGGATAAAATAGTTGGATTGAGTGTTGTACAACTCATGAGATATTCTGATAAAGAGCAATATGAGTTTGATAATATCATCAATCTTTATCAAAAGTCCTCTCCTAAAAGTTCAATATATTCGCAGTTTATAGTGATGATGTCTAGGCACCATCGAGAGAAACTGTCGAGCTTTTAGAGGGAGAATTCTTGAATGACCTTGACACATTGTAATTATTGCTCGACCTGCAGTTCGAGTATATGTGTAATTAATCAAACTATATCTATTAGAGGTTGATGCGTTTTACCATGGACAAAGTTTATCCTTTAACTACGTTAAAGGTTGTTCAATTACTTGATATATGAAATGGCTGTTATAGCTTCATATGAAAGAAATTGAAATTTTTGGTCTAGAGGTACCATCTTTAAGTGCAATTGTGCATTAGTATTTCTTACTATCTATTCATGATTTTATATATCTTTATTGAATTTATCGATTTGGTATAGCATGTGTTAAATGACGAAATATTGAAATGGGAAAACATCTATTTCAATACATCTAAGGTATGTAAGATATGAATTTATATTTTACTAACCTATCAAAACAAGTTTGGTTAGTTTTGTAAATGCAGGTAATGTAACAAATCATAGTTGTGGATCTTATGATATTTATTTAAAAGAAGAGACATTAGAAGGCTCATATGAAGATATACAACATTGCGAACATAAAGAATTTCACCTTAAGGAATCAAGCGACAAATCATTGGTTACAAAAGCTTTATTCGAATTTCAAGGAAGATGGACGCACGTCACTTAAAGGATACATGTTAAAATGAGGGGGAGACTTATTCAAGTTGCACTCTTTTTCCCTTGACTAAGTTTTGTCCCATTGGGTTTTCTTAGTAAGGTTTTTAATGAGGCAACATATCTGATCCAGAAGTATCAGAGGGAGATAATGCGCATTACACGTTGCACTCTTTTTCCCTTAGCTATGGTTTTGTCCCACCGGGTTTTCCTAGCAAGGTTTTTAACGAGGCAACATCAAGCATATTATGTTGATAACCAAGAGGGAGTGTTATGAATATATTTATTATTAATGTGGTTATCAACACCAAAAATAGATTAGCTTTCTCTCCAAGTTTTGTACACCTTTATATACCACTATTGTATCTCATTGTAAAACACACCTCAATCAATAAGATCAATCTCTTTCTCCATATTGTTCTTTATGTTCCTTTTGCTATTAGGTTAGTTTCACAACAATTTTTTTATTTTTCGATGTTTTTGGCTTTTAGATTTTATCATGTTTTTGGATTTTTCAAAATTTCTAATTTTTTTCTCCCCCTAAAATCAAAAATATGTTTCAATTTTTGATTTTCTGGGAAAATTTGAAAATAAACGCAATAAACTGTACAAATAAGATGACAAACTGATGTGAATTGCTTCAATTCTCCATTCACTTGGCGTAAACAATCAGAACTCCCCCTGACAACAAACTATTTTCCCATAATGATTTCAAAACACTTAAGTTTGTTTTAATCAAAATGGTTTTTCCAGAAAATTAGTTTTGTTTGTCATTTCACAATCTTGGGGTTTCATCACTTTGTTTTCAAATTACCACTTGTAAGATCACATTTCCTTTTCTTTCACCACATGTAAAATTTAACACTTTAAGACTTTTCACAAAAACAATTTTCAAGAATTATGCCGATTCATGCTCCACGATTACCAACTTGGGAGCTCCGGTAAGTCCAGATTTTACTTCCTAAAAAATCTCACCCATTCCTGAGGAATCATGGGTGAACCATCCTTATTTGGTTTAACAATTTGTGATTCATAAAACTCTTTCACTTCTTTTACCTTCCCATCAACCATCTTCCCAAAAATATGTAATGTTGTACCATTAAAAGCTTTTTCAGCATCAAATTCTTTCTCATCAGAGAAGAATTGATCTGAAATCTCAAACATACCTTTTGATTTCAAGTTTCCGTTTGACAATGGTGGAAAATTTTCATCATCCATTGTTGGAACGAAATTCTCATCACTTTTCACAACATGTGGCTCCTCTGACTTTGACGAGTCAGATTCATCGCCAGAACTAACATCTGAATTTTTAACAACCCATTTTTGTTTGTTTAAATTTGCTCTTCTTTTGTAAAAATGTTTCGAACTTTCACCAACTTCGAAAGTCGAATTTTTGAACTTTTTGAATTTTTCTGCTGGTTGTTCTGTTTTACAAATACATTTTTCTTTTAACTTTGAGTTAGAAGAAACTCCTTGTTTTGTGTTGGTTTGCTTTGGGCAATTCCAAGCAATGTGTCCAATCTCTTGACATTTGAAACAGGTTCTTCTTTCAACTCTCTGTTTAGATTCCTTCACCATATTCTTTTTCTTTTCTGCAAGAAACTCTTTGTTTGACTGTCTCCAGAACGGTTTCTCATTCTCTTCTTCCGAACTTCCTCCTGAAACAAATTTAGTTTTTGGTTTATAATTTTTCTCATTTTTATGATTTTCTAGTGGAATAAAACCTAAACCTTTTTTTTTGAAATTACTGTTATGGTTTGGTTTCTTTTGAAAACTAGAACCGGAACTGTAACCTTTTTTCTTGTTCAATCTTTGTTGAACTCTTGAAGTGTATTTTTTAGGTTTTTCACTAAGATTTACATCTTTTATTTCAGAAATATTAATTTCTGTTAATTTGAAAACCTTGTTAATCATTTCAGTTTTAACACTTCTTATTGGAAACTCCTCATCAGAAAATAATTTGTCTGAATCATTCAAAGTATAGACTATTTTAAATGTTTCGTCATTCAAATTATTTTGTGACAACAGAAAATCTTTATTGTAAACTCTTTTAACCGGTGAACTCGAACTTCTGTCTGATGAACTCGACTTTTTAGAACTAGACTCTGACTTTGACTCTTCATCTTTATCCAACACCTGATCGACTACTTTCTTAATTAACTCGGACTCATGATCAGTGTCAGGCGCTGTGAAGGTGACATCAATATCATCTGGCAATCCATTGATAGACTCGGATTTCAGATTTGGATTGAGTGCTTTAGCCACCTTTTCAAAATCTTGGGGGGTATAGCCATCCCACATTGGATTTGGTACTCTGTTATACTTTATACCAGTTTTCTTACCAGAATTTTCTTCTTCATCTGTAAACTTATGAGCTGCAACGGCAGGATAGATGCGATCAATAACATACTCTGAACTTTGATAACTTCGGAGTAAATTGTTCACTCTTTCAGTTTTAATCTTCATTGCTGCCAATTCTTGTTTCAACTCAGCATTCATCTCAATATATTTCTTGATTGCTCTTTGCTTTTGAAGAAATATTGCTTTTAGAAGATCTTTCATATGAATATCTTCATCAAGAGCTCTCTCTGTATATGTTCACTTCCCTACTTAGGAGATCATATGACTCCTTTATGCTTCTCACATTGTGCAGCAGGTTTTCTTTGAGTTTCTCGAATTCAGCCAACTTCATGTCTTTCTCAGCACAACCTTTGCAAGGTACTAAACACTTTGCACAAGGTTTTTCAACCTCTACCATCTTTTCTACTTCAACAATTTTTTCAACTTCGACGTTTTTTTCAACTATTTTCTCCACTTCAACAATTTTTCAACTTCGACGATTTTTTCAACTATTTTCTCCACTTCAACAATTTTCTCAACTTCAACTATTTTCTCAACTTCCATCTTCGCTTCATTCTCTTCAACCTCGACCTTCTAGGTTGGTTCTTCTTCAGCTTTTGCCTTTTCTTCAGCAATCCTTCTTGCTTCAATTTCTTCTTCAATCACCCTTCTTGCTTCCATTTCTTTCTTCAGTCTAGCAGCCCTTTTCTCTTTCAACATCTTTATTTTATCTGCAAAAAAACAAATTAAAACTATAAGAATTCAATTTTCTTCTCGGACGGTTCTTAGACTTGATTGATTCTCCTGCAGAAGTTGAATCTTCAAAGATCTGAGCAACAAAGGCTTTAGAAACTGAAGGTCGGTTAGGATCATAATCATCCCATTTGAAACCTTTTGGAAGCCTTTCATCTTCTTGGTCTATCAGACCATAACACGCTCTACCCTTTGATTCTTCAATACTACGTGAGGGTGAAGATTGTTGTTGAGATGGTTGTTGTGCAACCTGTTGATAAATTGCTTTTTGATGATAATCGTTGTTTCCGAATGGAGCTTGTCTCCCGGTTACTTCTTTGTTTGTGCACTCTCATTTAAAATGCCCTTTTTCTCGGCAACGAAAACAAGTAACCTTTGATTTGTCAAAACCTAGCTGAGATGTAGCAGCATCACGAAGATCATCTCTTCCAGTGACTTGTTTGAATTTTTCCGCTCTTCTCAAAACACTAGCTAAACACCACTTGATGTCCATCAACTCAAGTTCCTCGATATCAGTCTGGTCATAATCCTCTTTAGTGAGCATCGGATTTCCGATTCTTCCAGCAACTAAGCTTTCATACGACTCTAACACAGTAACAAGAGATGCCATGTGTTGCTTAGCAATATCTGGAGAGAAATTTTGACCATTTTGAAGATTCAATGTAACATTGCATTGCAAATTTGTTGAACTTTGTTGTTTAGAACTTGGTGTTGAGAAGTTTGGTTCAAAACTTGAATAAGACAAAGAATATCCACCACTCTGTATTGTAGTACTAACATTTGTTCCGGAAGTACCATCAACACTGAAAGCAGTCTGAATCTTCGGACTGGGAGTAGTCTCAACTTTGCTTCCTCTATAGTATACACTAACATCTTGTTGAGCACCCGGATTCTTCATGATAGCAGTTTTCTGAACATCCAATTCATGTTCTTCATGCTTCTGAATGAACTTACACAAATTCATATCTTCATGTTTTCGGTTATGTTTTAAAATCAACAGATACGTTCCCCATTTATTCTGTGGTAATGCATCGGCTAGTCTATCAACCCATTCATCATCTTCTTTCTTGATCTCCAATCTTTTCATCTCCTGGACAAGATGACAATATCTCTCAATAGTCGTTCTTGTTGTTTCACCTTCAAAAGTTGTAAACATATCAAATGATTTCTTTAGTAATGCACGTTTATTTTTTATCATATCGGCACTTCCCTTAAAGTTTTGAATCAACGCTAACCAAATTGATCTAGCAGTTCCCTCATGTTGAAGCAAAACGAAAATATCTTCTTTTATT
Organism: Helianthus annuus; assembly: GCF_002127325.2. Taxonomy (NCBI): domain Eukaryota; kingdom Viridiplantae; phylum Streptophyta; class Magnoliopsida; order Asterales; family Asteraceae; genus Helianthus; species Helianthus annuus. Next base: position 82,565,558 of record NC_035439.2, read on the forward strand.
GCTTGTTGGAGAAGGCTAATCATCATCTTTTCACTGGTGTATCTTAATTTTTCATTCGGTGTAAATTCACTTAATGGTTTTTCATTTTCAAGATCATCTTTCGGTCTAACATAATCTTTCTCTATCGAAACCCATGCATCAAACTTATTTCCTTGCACCCAGTTTTCAAAACGATTTTGCCATCCTTTAAAATCCTCAATGTACATAAGCTTTGGTGGTTTTTGGAAAGTTCCTATTTCATTCGGCAACTGTAACTGGAGCAGCTGGAGCAGTAGCAAACGCATTGTAAAACTCGTTATCCATGTTTCGGTGTCTAAAATTCACAAAAATACAAAGTTCAAACAATCTGGTCAAACCACACGAATTGGTTCACACTCTCAAACGAACTGATACTATTTCAAATGAACTGGATCAGTTTCAAACGAACTGAATTAATTCCAAGCAACCTGATGATATTTCAAGCGAACAGGTCACTTCGTACGACCTGGGGTCACTTCGTGCGTATTAGTTCAAATCCAAATAACCTGAACTTCTTCACACAACCTGGACTACTTTGATGCGAACTGGATCAAAACCAAACGACCTTGTGCGAACTGTTGAACCTTCGAACAATCTGAACTTCAATCTGTGCGAACTGGGTACTTGTTCAAATGACTTGATCAACTCGTATGATCTTGAAGTCAGTTCACACGACCTGGGCAATGTTTCACACGAACTGACTGTGTTTCACACGAAATGGACCTCACCCTATACGAACTGGCTACACTTTCAAATTACCTTACCCACTTCGTACGACTTGGCTCAAATGAACTAGATCACTTCGCACGACTTGGAGAACTTTTCAAACGAACTGGCTGAGATTTGGATGACCTGACTCAAACTCACACGAACTGGGGTTTTTCACGCGATTTGGAAGACAACTCGTGCGAACTGAGGGTTATTTCACACGACCTGATGACAAGTTCGAACAAACCGATATGTTTTTGACAAAATTGATCAAGTTTTAGGTCGAATTGGGTTCTGATTTTTTCAAGGATTGTTTAAAACAGTGTTTCGCTTGTTATATCACAAAATCAGTCCATTTTATCCGTGAAATCTTAGTTAATTTGATGAAAAAGTGTAAAAGAATGAGTAGAAGTCAGAAATTTCGGGTGAAAACAAGCTGAAATAGTGAGAACTCTTCCTCCTGAGCTCTGATACCACTTGTAGGATCGTTGTTCGACCTAAACGAGTCGATCAGAAGAGTTCTAATCCAAACCAAAGGCGGAATACAATGATTCAGACTTGATTGCAGCTTGTCTAACACAGAGAATCACGTTAATTGTCTGGTATATTGATTTGAAAGCTATTACAGATCACTCGACACTTCGGCAGCACCTCAGCTCCGGAATCAGAATTGTTACAAATGAAAGGCACAAGTCACCTATATATAGTGTTTCCACTTCGCATGAATCAAGCACTCCTAGTTCGCACGAACTGGTAAACCCAGTTCGCATGAACTGGTCAGTTCGTGTGGACTTGCTGATTCATGTGTTTTTCCTGTTTTTCTCGTACAACGTGTCTTGATCTATCAATTCTATTACAAGACTCGATACAAGACGAAGTCGACAGACATATGCACCAACAGAAACATGATGAAGGGGTCGGCGACGACATTTGGCGGCGGTGGCAACCGGCGGTAATCGGCGGCGGTCGGCAAGGCAGCAGCGCCGAGCTCACAGCGGCGGAGGACCGACTCGGCCGGTGATCTATTTTGTTGAGAGCATTTTTGTTCTTCTCCAACCAACCAATGCAAGACCCAAAATTCTCAACTAAATAGAATATGGAGGCTATGCACGTTTGCCAAGTGGCGGACATGCACAATGCATGTGTGACATGTGGCTAGAACTCTTTGCATGCGCGATAAGTGGCAATGCAAGAGTGCATGTGCGACAAGTGGCGGTAGGTGGGTGCATCTGCGACATATGTCACAGCAAAGGCGCATGCGCGACAAGTGGCGAGGTGGGTGTAGTTGTCTAACCTGGTCCATGTACCCGTCTCTCAGTTAATACCCGCACATGATCATAAATAGAATTATGATCCGTTTCGTATGTTGTAATTACCAGTTAAATTGGTTAAGTGGATTTTAGTTCGTTGCCCAAGGTGTAACTCTTACGGGTCAAGACCCGGTCGGTAGCATTGACTTATCGAACCGGACATAAATATCCAACAGCTCCCACTTGGATGGTCTGTGATAAGATTTCAATGCAGACCGCCAGTGGTGCTCTAGCTACACATAGCTGCCCCCAACAGGTCATGACACTTTAAAGTCATTAACCGAGATATCATCTCTTTAGCAACGGCTTGCTACTTGAAGACAGTAGACTTATGGCAATCTTCGTCATCTATCCTTTCTGTAAAGACATCAATTGAACAATGAGACATGGATCAGATTCAATCTCACATGGCATTCAATCATTATCATTCTTGTAGGATCGTGTTTGGACCCGAAATGAGTCGATCAGAGGCGTTCTACTCAAAATGAAAGGCGGAAACAGATGTAATGAGTTGAGCTAGATATACACTTTAACTGTCTTTCTATTGATCTGAAATAGTTTTACATCAAGACGACACTTCGACAGAGATTCGCCGTTGGAAAACACCAAGCTAATTTCATATCAAATGACACGGTATTACATCTATATATAGGCACACTAATTCCGTACGAAACACACTCACACAATATTACAGTTCATGCGGAATTAAGACTCGAGCGGAATTATAACCTAATTTACTCGATCATCTTCAAGCGGAATTAGAAGCTTCATGCGGAATTACCTTTTTGCCTTGTTTTCTCGAACTTCGTGCCATGAGCAATGTAAGACTCGATACAAGACGAAGTCGACAAACGTATACACCAATAGACTCCCCCTCAGATGTTTACGAATCTACTGTGTCGAGTCTTCACATCTTCAGTCTTTATCAGTCCTTTCGAACTCTTTTGAAGTATCTGACACTATAAAGCATCTTCAAATCTCTCTTCTTTTCTCTAATCAGCACCAACAGATTCCCCTCGAATAAACTTCCCTCGGATGTTAATCTTTAAATACTAAGGATCGCAATCTGACTCTCAAGCTTTATAATTCTCTTGATCAGATCTCTTTATTCCTTAAGTTCATCAGCATCAGCAATACCAAGATCATAACCTGGCTCTCTCTAATCACAAAAACCAAAGATATCGAAACCTGGCTTTACTCAAATCTCATACCTGCACATTCTCTACCTCACAATAAATTTCACAATTTTACAATTTTACAAATTTATATTCAAACTCCCCCTCAAATTAATACATAGTGATTTTTCATTTTAAAAACTTCTGATGACCACATGTAGGAAAGAATTTAAACATTTTTGATTTAGCAGACTCCCCCTCAAATCAATCATCATGTTCAGCACTTGGAATTTTGAAAGACAGCTCTCCAACATCAGTTGTCGAAAATCTTTTGGATTTTTCAAAAATTTATGCTAAAACACACTGAAAATCTTTTTGGGATTTTTGATAAAGAAATGCAGTGAAGAAATATTTACAGACAATATTTTTGTGAGTTTGTGTAAGAGGATCATATCAGTTTTTGAGACAAATCACCAACACCGTTAAGCTTTATTTCATTTTAAGTTCTAAACAATTCACTTAGATTATCAGTATATTGGTCCACTTAAATTTTCACACAAACTTCAACCATTTCGAGATACAAGATTAGAGATTTAAGCACTTAAACTTATTCGCGTATCCCACTACTTAAATATACTCCCGTATCCAGATCCCAATATTCAGTCTTACAGGTGAGTATACCTAGATGATATCTGTAAAAGGGTTAAATGCGAAACCGTGAGAGCTCAGGTCAGAACTTCCGTTCAGCAGAGAGATGACGGTTCGACTTTCGGCGTGTTCCCTTTAGAGAATCTTTTCTTCAACAGCACATGATTAGCATTTTTCAATGTTTCATCATTTTTTGTACTGAGGGCTGCGCTATATTTCAAGCAAGCAGAAAATATTATTCGGGGACTAGGCCATTGCTTCCGCAATATCAGAAGTCCCGGAATAATACCCCAGATATCACTGAGTATAAAGACCTAGCATCTCAGAAAGAGGGACCTTTCAAACAAGATTTCGGGGGTTACCCATATATCCAAGAAATGTTCCCCACGAGATAAGCAAGTTTGAAATTTAGATTTATATCTCGAAAACAATCTACTAAATGTATAAAAACCTACTGAGACATCCGTAGTGAGATTGTTTATCACACTTATCTTTCCATTTCTTTAGCATGTTGTGATAGTCCACTGATGTACTATCATTTCCTCTTTAATACACCAAAACTCTTTTTCAAATTTTCTAATGTTTTTGAATTTTTTGAAATATTTACTCCCCCTAAAATGCAAACACATTTAAAAAATTTAAAACCAAAAACTGTACAAGTAAATTGACAACTGCTGTGAATCGCTTTAATTCGCCATCCACTTTGCATAAACAATCAGAACTCCCCCTCACAACAAACTATTTTCCCATTAAGATTTTAAAACACTTAAGTTTGTTTTAATCCAAATGGTTTTTCCGGAAAATAAGTTTTGTTGATTTTACCAATTGTAGAATAGGGGTTCATCATCTTGTTTTTCAACCACATGTATGAAGATTACATCAAGTCCAAATTAATGACCTTGATTAATCACTTTGTAAAAACAAACCTCTGTACCATTTGTAGAACGAAATCACCTTACGTGAATTTCTCAAGAAATATGCCGATTCCTGCTCCACAGTTACCAACCTGGGAGCTCCGGCAAGTCCTTATCCTGTAAAAATTTATCAATTTTAAAAAATCATTCACAACATCAATTTTATCAAGAATGATGCCGATTCCTGCTCCACGATTACAAACTTGGGAGCTCCGGCAAGTCAGGTTTTTCAGTTAAACACAGACATCCAAGCCTCAGCAAGCTTGGATGTTAGCTTATCAAGTTCACTTTAAGTCAGGGTGTACGTTGCCTTCTTTGTTTCATAAAACTCTTTTACCCCTTTCACCTTACCATCAACCATTTTTCCAAAAATCTTTTTCACATTTCCATTAAATGCTTTATCGACATCAAATTCTTTCTTTTCAGAATAGAATTGATTCGATATCTCAACCTTTCCAACTTTTGATTTAAAATTCTCAGCTCTCAATGGTGGAAAATTTTCATCATCCATTGGAGGCACTGAGTTTTCCTCTTTAACCTCAATCTGTGGCTCCTCTGATTTTGTGGAATCAGATTCATCGTCGGATTTCACATCTGCCACACCCCTCCAAGACCCCGCCCCGCCTTGGAGGCGTGACATGCCCAGGATCATAGCCACCAATCATATTGAACAAACACGTAGTTTATTTATAAAAACCAACCACAATACAATTGGTGTCAAAACATAGTTTTGAGTTTACAGCGGAAGCAAAACATAAGGTTAATATAAGTTTTCCCACAACGACCACGCCTTCCAGTGCAAGCTCCTTAAGCTAGGGACCTAACGACCTGCAAGGCATGTAACAACGAGTCAACAACAAAGTTGAGTGAATTCACGGTTGGTTCACTGGCTTACTAGCCCGTATCGCGGTCTCCCAGACATGTGTGCGAAGGTTAGTATCCGTATCGCGTCGCGGCCCTACAGGCATGTGTGCGAAGATTAGTGGAGTGGCATCCTACCTCTGGAGGATGGCCATGCCTTGTAGAAAGTTTGTGAACTCACCTTTGCTTTTGCTTTGCTCGGTTTGCTTATCTTCATTGATTGTAAGGGTATGGGATAGAGTTTAGCCTACTGATAAGCCTAATAATCTAACGCACACGAAAATAGGTAAGTAACCAATACAGCATTTACGACAATTCACGAGATTAAACCCTCACAATGAATGACAAGTGCAATACTTAACAATTCAGCGGATTCACAACGAATAACAGAGCATAGTCCGAATTCGAACAGCACTCAAATATTCAAGTCAAAATCACGATGAATCAATAAAGTATCAGCTCAATTTGAGCAGCACTTAATCATACGTTGGATAGCTTCAATCGATCGGACGTTAAATCGTAGCAGCGATCGAATTAATACCCTGATTGCGGCATCGATTAGTGATCCGTGTGTGTTAATTGTACTGCTATTGCTCTAATTCGACGTACACAGTGAGTTTGGACGTCGTTCTAAAGACAGAATTCAAGTGCCAATGTCTGCTATTTATACTGATTTTTGGACATGCTTACGGACCGTATGCCTTATCCCTTGCGGTCCGTAAGGGAAGCAGTCTAATTATAAGGCGACTAAGTTCGGGACTAGGCTTGCTGACTTGAAAATTTCCACCAATCAAAGTTAAACAACGAGTTTTGAGGATAATTATTAGCTAGGTTTTACCCCCCTTGAATTTTAGGGGTCCTGATCCTGATTCTGATTGTTCTAAAACTTTCAGGGTTTCTGCAGAATCACTTGGGTTTCTCAATTTGGGTTTCCAATTAGACTAATTAAAATAATAAATAGGACTTTTAGTGAGAGTTGCTACATTCTCCCCTCCTTATAGAAATCTCGTCCTCGAGATTTACTCGAATAAGTAAGGATACTAGTACTAATCTTTTATGCTCGAGAAACTTAACCTCTTTTCTATCTAAAGTGGTTTCTCAACAAATCTTTAAATTTTTCATTCACTTATATGTCTTGAAGAGGTACTACCAACTATTCGTCAGATAAATATTTCTTAAAGTTGGATACATGAAATACTTAGGGAAGACTTAACCTTAGCTGTAACACTTAAAATAAATAACACAGTAAAGTATTGAGTCTTGCACTTGGAGCGAAGCATCGTTGCGGATTACTGTACAGGTTATAGTCCGGTTTTATCAAAAAAAAGCTTTTCCCTTTTTAAAACCAAGTTCACTATAACCAATGGCTCTGATACCACTCTGTCACACCCCTCCAAGACCCCACCCCGCCTTGGAGGCGTGACATGCCCAGGATCATAGCCACCAATCATATTGAACAAACACGTAGTTTATTTATAAAAACCAACCACAATACAATTGGTGTCAAAACATAGTTTTGAGTTTACAGCGGAAGCAAAACATAAGGTTAATATAAGTTTTCCCACAACGACCACGCCTCCCAGTGCAAGCTCCTTAAGCTAGGGACCTAACGACCTGCAAGGCATGTAACAACGAGTCAACAACAAAGTTGAGTGAATTCACGGTTGGTTCACTGGCTTACTAGCCCGTATCGCGGTCTCCCAGACATGTGTGCGAAGGTTAGTATCCGTATCGCGTCGCGGCCCTACAGGCATGTGTGCGAAGATTAGTGGAGTGGCATCCTACCTCTGGAGGATGGCCGTGCCTTGTAGAAAGTTTGTGAACTCACCTTTGCTTTTGCTTTGCTCGGGTTGCTTATCTTCATTGATTGTAAGGGTATGGGATAGAGTTTAGCCTACTGATAAGCCTAATAATCTAATGCACACGAAATTAGGTAAGTAACCAATACAGCATTTACGACAATTCACGAGATTAAACCCTCACAATGAATGACAAGTGCAATACTTAACAATTCAGCGGATTCACAACGAATAACAGAGCATAGTCCGAATTCGAACAGCACTCAAATATTCAAGTCGAAATCACGACGAATCAATAAATTATCAGCTCAATTTGAGCAGCACTTAATCATACGTTGGATAGTTTCAATTGATCGGACGTTGAATCGTAGCAGCGATCGAATTAATACCCTGATTGTGGCATCGATTAGTGATCCGTGTGTGTTAATTGTACTGCTATTACTCTAATTCGACGTACACAGTGAGTTTGGACGTCGTTCTAAAGACAGAATTCAAGTGCCAATGTCTGCTATTTATACTGATTTTTGGACATGCTTACGGACCATATGCCTTATCCCTTACGGTCCGTAAGGGAAGCAGTCTAATTATAAGGCGGCTAAGTTCGGGACTAGGCTTGCTGACTTGAAAATTTCCACCAATCAAAGTTAAACAACGAGTTTTGAGGATAATTATTAGCTAGGTTTTACCCCCCTTGAGTTTTAGGGGTCCTGATCCTGATTCTGATTGTTCTAAAACTTTCAGGGTTTCTGCAGAATCACTTGGGTTTCTCAATTTGGGTTTCCAATTAGACTAATTAAAATAATAAATAGGACTTTTAGTGAGAGTTGCTACAACATCAACCTTTTTAACAACCCATATTTGGTTGTCTTTAGCTCTCTTTTTGTAAAAGTTTTTCTTTGAACACTCACCAACTTCATATGTTGAATTTTCAAAAATTTTAAGTTTTTCAGTTGGTGGTTCATTTTTCTCAACAACTTTTCCTTTAAGTTTTTCAGAAACTCCCTGTTTTGTCTTTGTATCCAACGGACAATTCCATGCAATGTGACCAGCTTCATTGCATCTAAAACAGGTTCTAGTCTCCTTTTTATGAAAAACTCCAGTCCCCATTCTCTCTTGCTTCTGGATAATGAATTCTCTGTTCGATTGTTTCCAGAATGAGCTTTTTGATTCCTCTTCACAGCTTGTCCCTGAAACAAATTTTGTATTTGTTTTAGAAATTTTATCATTTTTATAGTTTTCAGGTGGAACGAATCCTAGACCTTTCCTTTTGAAATTACCATTATGGTTTGGTTTCTTTTGAAAACTAGAACCAGAATTGTAACCCTTTTTCTTGTTTAACCTTTGTTGAACTCTTGAAGAGTACTTTTTAGGTTTTTCAGTAAGATTTAAATCTTTTATTTCAGAATTATTAATTTCTGTCATTTTGAAAACCTTTTTGATTTTTTTAACTTGTACACTTCTTATTGGAAATTCTTTATCACAATATAACTTGTCAGAATCATTCAAAGTATATGCAACTTCGAATGCTTCGTCATTCAAATTTGATTTTGATAACAAAAATTCTTTACTATAAACCCGTTGAACAGACGTCTTTGAATTGTTCACTGACGAACTCGAACTTCCAGACTCAGAATTTGACTCAAACTCCTCATCTCTATCCAACACCTGATCGACCACCTTTTTTATTAACTCGGACTCATGATCAGTGTCAGACGATGTAAAAGTAACGTCAATATTTTCTGGTAAATCATCAGTTATATCGGACTTCAGTTTTATATTAACTGCTTTTTAAACATGCTCCTCATTTGGTTTTCTGGGATAATAACCTTCCCAGATCGGAGGCGGACACTTGTTATAACTAACACTTTGTTTCTTACCAGTATCCTTCTTCTTCTTCGGCTTTTCATCTTGAAATGCTTCAAGACCTGCAACAGTTGGATAAATTCGGTCAATTATATAATCAGAACTAGAATAACTTTGCAACAGTCTTCTAATTCTTTCATTTTCAACCCTCTCAGTCTCCAACTCTTGCTTTAGCTTTGCACATTCTTCAATGTAATAATTGATAGCTTTTTGCATCGACATCATCACTGCATTCATCATTGTAAGTGCATCTTCTCTTTCAGAATTAGTCTTTTGCAGACCAGTTACTGTTTTGTTCAACACATCATAAGATTCTTTCACGTAGTTGAGATCAAACAGTAACTTTTCTATCATCTTGTCTTTCTCACTCAGTTTTTCATCTTTTTCTGCACACTGCTTACAAGGTTCTAAACACTTTAACCAAGGCTTGATAACTTCCACAATCTTTTCTACTTCAATGATCTTTTCTTCTTTAACTATCTGCTTAGTAATTTTAACTTCATCAACTTTCTCCTTTTTCAACTCCTTTTCTGCTCTTTTCTTCTTCAACTTCTCCAACCGATGTGCAAAATAAAATTGAAAACTTTCAGGAGATAGTTGAGTTTTGGCAACATTAATATGCTTTTCTTCCTCAACATCACTACTTTCGTTAGTTAGAGATTGATCAAAATCTATTGTCTTTTCCGAATTATCATCTGAAGAACCAGAATCAGATGGTGTTTGATCAAAAACCGTTGTTCTTTCTGAACTTTCATCTGTTGAAACAGACTCTTCATCTTGATTCTTCTCATTTTCAGCTAACACTTTCATCCATCCTGTCATCAAATCTGGTTCTTGAATGACTTTTGCAATGAGAGCAAAAACTTTTGAATCTGGTGGAATGTATTTGTCCCAGCTGAAACCTTCTGCCACTTTTTCATCATCTTGATCAATGATACCATAATAAGCTTTCTTATTTGCCTCTTCGATCATTCTAGCATGAGCAGTTTGTGGCTCCTTTTGTTGTTGTTGTTGTGGTTGTGGTTGATGAGCAACTTGCTGATATATGGCTTTCCGATAGTAATCATCCTTTCCAAATGGATTCTTTGCTCCACTAGCCTCTTGATTTTTGCATTATCTCTTGAAATAACCTTTCTCTCTACATCGAAAACAAGTAACTTTAGATTTATCAAAACCCAAAGTAGAAACATGTGCGTCTAAGAAATCATTTCTTCCTGTAATCATTTTAAACTTTTCTGCTCTCCTCAATACACTTGCTAAACACCATTTAATGTCCATGAGCTCCATCTCTTCTGCATCTATTTGATCGTAATCTTCTTTAGTTAGCTTAGGATTTCCAATCCTTCCAGCCACCAATCCCTCATAGGTCTCCAAAACTGTAGCAAGTAATGTCATGTGATCTTTTGCAACTTCTTCAGATAAACTCTGACCATTCGGAAGATTCAATGCAATGTTACACTGTATCACACAACCATTTCCAGTTGTTGAGCTTTGAGACTGAAAACTTGAAGTTAAACTTTTTGGATTCACACTTGGATATGAAGAGATTCCACTACTACTATTTGAACTTTGATCAACATTTCCAGATGAGTTCCCAACACTAAAAGCAGTTTGAATTTTCGGACTCATTTCAACCTCTTGAACACTGCCTTTGTAATACATTTTCACATCTTGTTGATTACTCGGATTGTTCATCCTTGCAATCTTTTGTTGTTCAAGATCTTGACTTTCAATCTTTTCAATGAACTGTAAAATAGTCAATCCATTATATTCACCAGTGTTCTTTAGAATCATCAAAAATGTACCCCATTCTTTCTGAGGCAAAGCATTAGCTAATTTATCGACCCACTCATCTTGAGTTTTCTCTATTCCCAACAAAGACATTGATCGAACTAAGTGGCAGTATCTTTCAATCAACTTCTTTAACGATTCTCCTGACAAACTTGAAAACAAATCAAATTCTTTCTTTAGCAATGCTTTCTTGCTCCTAATCATTTTTTCACTACCTTCTAATTTAACCTTCAACGCATCACAGATTGATCGTGAAGTATTGTCATGTTGAAGCAATATGAAGATGTATTCTTTGATCGCTTGCTGTAACAGACTGATCATCATCTTTTCAGCTTTATACATTTCTCTTTCTTTATCATTCAGTTCAGAAATTGTTTTGATAACACGCAGATCTGTACGTGGTCTAACATACTTTTTCTCGATACATTCCCAAGATCTCAAGTGATTAGCTTTTACCCAGTTTTCAAATCGATCTTTCCACCCATAATACTCCTCAATGCCCATAAGCTTCGGGGGCTTTTGCAAAGTTCCGGTTTCGTTTTCCATGTTCATGCTTTGAGCAATGGCAGCTGGAATAGTCGCGGATGAAGCAAATGCATTATAAAACTTTTCTTCCATGATTCGGTAACACGTTTTCCAAACACACCCTTTCACACGAGATTAGGTCCTTCAAACGAAATTACCTACAACAGACAACCTTCAAACGAAATTAGTATTTTTCAAACGAAATCAAGTAATTCCGTGTAGAATTACCCAGTTTTCAAGCGGAATTATTTTTTTGAAACGAAATTATAATTTCGTTTGAACGATTTCAAGCGGAAATACTAATCTCGTGCGGGATTAGCTAATCTTTCAAACGGGATTAGCCAAATGAGATAATTTCGTGCGAGATTAAAGAATACTTTCAAACTGAATTAAGATGATGTCATCATTTTCGAACAGAATTTCATGCGAAATTACAAATTTTGTCAGTTTTTGATTGAATTATGGTCCAAATCTCTCAAGGCTTTGTTAAAACACTGTTTTGCTTATGATGTGAAAAATTCAGGCCATTTTAACCGTTAAAACATGTTCAATTCAGAAAAGAAGGTGTAGAAGTAAGAAAATGAGATGAAATCAAGCTGAAATCTGCAGAACTCCTCCTCCTGAGCTCTGATACCAATTGTAGGATCGTGTTTGGACCCGAAATGAGTCGATCAGAGGCGTTCTACTCAAAATGAAAGGTGGAAATAGACATAATGAGTTGAATTCAGCTAGATATGCACTTTAACTGTCTTTCTATTGATCTGAAACAGTTTTACATCAAGACGACACTTCGACAGAGCTTCGCCTTCGGAAAACACCAACTAATTTCGTACCAAATGACACGGTATTACATCTATATATAGGCACACTAATTCCGTACGAAACACACTCACACGATATTACAGTTCATGCGGAATTAAGACTCGAGCGGAATTATAACCTAATTTCGTGCGGAATTACTCGATCATCTTCAAGCGGAATTAGAAGCTTCATGCGGAATTACCTTTTTGCCTTGTTTTCTCGAACTTCGTGCCATGAGCAATGTAAGACTCGATACAAGACGAAGTCGACAGACGTATGCACCAACAGTTCTCGTTCATAGAATCAAAGTGGTCCAATCAAACACACAGTAAGTTTGGGTAAGGACTTACACTTCACCAGTTTGAATCAACGAGGGCGCCCCGATGTCTAACTCTTACATATAATGTAAGAGTACAGCATCCCATCTTGACTACATACAACTCCCACTGAACTTCAGAACCACTCCCAACCAATGCCTTTATGACTGGCAGTTACTCGAAAAAGGCCTTGTTCTTTGGAAGATCTATCTCCGACAGCGTTTGACACTGATCAAATAATAGTCTTCAGTAAACGAAAGTTCTAGTATGTATCTCAGGTCAGAGGATACTAAATAATTATACCCAAAATCAAATACATCTTATGACTAAGATCCATGAAGATGATTTGATGCGAGTTACATCCAACGTCATTCATAATGAGGTCTGTGAGTTTGGAAGTCAACTCCTTAAGTCTAAAGTCAGAATAGTCTTAATTCAGAGTCGTTCCCACGAGTCTGACCGACTACTGATAATTTAGAATACAAAATTCATGGATTAAACGTATCAAAATCGAACACAGCTGTAAGATTCAAACTTTTCATTTAACCAGTAAAATCAAAGGTGAATTCAAAAGGTACAACTGTTAGAATCGTACATCCAAATACTAAATCAAAACAAATGGCTAGCCAATCTAAGACTGATAGCATTCCCATGCTGGTCATGCTTGTCCTGAGTCATCGGTTTAGTGAACGGGTCTGCTAGGTTTTGATCTGTGTCTATTTTGCTTATTAAGATGTCTCTTCGTTCCAGTATTTCCCGTATATAGTGAAACTTTCTTAGAATGTGCTTAGCCCTGTGATCTGGGCTCCTTGGTTTGAGCAATGGTTCTTGTGTTATCACAGAACACCTAGATTGGTTTGTGAATACTTTATCGAGGTCGTTGATGAACTACTTCATCCAAGCAGATTGTTTTGCAGCATCTGATGCAGCTATAAATTCGGATTCAGTGGCTGAATCCGCCACTACACTTTGTTTGGAGTTTTTCAACAGACAGCCCCTCCATTGAGAGTGAATATGAATCCTGATTATGAGCGAGAATCATCTCAGTCACTTTAGAAGCTAGCATCAGTGTAACACCTTACAGTGAGCTCTTCTTCCACTCCTCCAAACACCAAGAATATATCTTTGGTTCTTCTCAAGTACCTCAGAATGTTCTTCACTAAAGTCCAATGGGCAATGCCAGGACTATGCTGATAACGACTGGTCATGCTTAAAGCATACGAGACGTCAAGTCTAGTACATAGCATAGTAAACATGATCGAACCAATCGCTGAAGCATATGGAACTGCTTCCATTTGCTTAATTTCAATGTCCGTTGAAGGAGATTGCGATTTGTTCAACATGGTTCCTTTAGTCATAGGAACACTTCCTTCCTTGGAGTTTTCCATCTTGAAACGTGTCATCATTTTGTCTATGTACATACTTTGACTTAGCCCTAGAAGCCGCTTAGATCTATCCCTATAGATCTTCATTCCTAGAATGTAAGCAGATTCTTCAAGATCTCTCATTGCGAAGCAAGATCCCAAATAGTGTTTAACTTCGTTAAGCATAGGGATGTTATTTCCAATTATTAGTATATCATCTACATACATGATGGGGAATGATATGGTGCTCCCACTAACTTTTCTGTAAACACAAGCCTCATCTTCATTCTTGACAAAACCAAACTCTTTGATCTTGTGATCAAAATGAAGATTCCAGTTACGAGATGCTTGCTTGAGTCCATAACTGGACTTATTTAGTTTGCACACCTCAGTTGGATATTTAGGATCGACAAAACCTTCAAGCAGAACCATATAGACATCTTCATAGAGATGTCCATTAGGAAAGGTGGTTTTGACATCCATTTGCCATATTTCATAATCATATTATGCAACTATGGCAAGCAACATCCTGATTTGATTTAATCATAGCAACGGGCGAGAAGATCTCATCATAGTCAATACTTTGAATTTGAGTGAAACCTTTCGCAACTAGCCGTGCTTTATAGGCGTGTACATTTCCATGCATATCAGTTTTTTTCTCTTGAAAATCCATTTGCTCCCTACTGTCCGAGATTCGGGGGTAGCTCAACCAAGTCCAATACTTGATTGTCATGCATAGATTGCATCTCGACGTTCATGGCTTCTTGCCATTTCTCAGATTCCGGATTTAAGATTGCAGATTTGTAGTTAGTAGGTTTGTCATTAGACCAGCTACTAATAAGACTTCGGGACCTTTTAGACGCCATAGACATCTATCAGATTCTTTGCGAATTCTACTACTTCTACAAACGCGTGTGTTTATGTCTTAGTCATTGGCAACAACTACTTGTTGATCAGACGGTCCGACTACATTAGCGGTTGTTTGTGGTTCGCAAATTTCTTCAAGATCAACCACATTATTTCCAGTTCCTCGATTAAGAAGTTTTTCCTCGAGAAAGTGTCCCTTCCGTTTGATGGAAATCACATTTGCATCAGGATGGTAGAAATAATATCCGCTTCTTTAATAATATCTGACGAAAACAACCTTTTTCGCCTCGAGGATCAAGCTTATCATCAGAATCACTTGTGATGTTTGCATCACTCCCCATACTTTAAGATATTCCAAATCGGGTTTACGCCCATGCCTTATCTCATATGGAGTTTTTGTTTACCTTTTCAGTCAGAGCCGAATTGACAATGCGGGCAGCGGTTATAAGAGCATGATCCCAAAAGGAGTGAGGCAAGTTAGTTCTACACATCATCGATCGAACCATATTAAGTAGAGTTCAATTTCTCCTCTCACTCACGTCATTAAGTTGGGATGTGCAGGTGGAGTGGGCTGTGAAACTATTCCACGTTCCTTTAGATGATCGAGAAATTCTAAGCTGAGGTATTCACCACCTCGATCTGATTTAAGTACTTTTATCTTTCTATCAAGCTGGTTTTCTAGTCATGGTTCTGAAAGGGCCATGTACATCAGTGTGAATGAGTCCTAGAAAAGACCATTGGCCCGTTCACCAATCATCGGTAAAGGGGTGCTTTGTGAGTTTGCCAGCTAAGCAAGATTCACAATCATTAAAAAAGTCCTGTCCAGTGGATTCAAGAATCCCCTCGGACTGGAGCCATTTTATGCGTGCCTTACTTATGTGGCCAAGTTTGCAACGCCATAAATGTGTTCCATTCATACCATCTTTGTTACACTTAGAAAGATGATGTATGTTATTACTTGTTTGAACATCAATCTCATAAATACCATTTCGAGGTTTAGCCTCAAAATAAAAGACATCATTCAAGTAGGATAAAATAGAAAAACCATTAAAACGTACTTGAATCCTTGTTCAAACAGTGAATAAACTGAAATAATGCTTCTCGTTAAACTAGGTGCATACAAACAGTTATTTAAAGTAACTACAAGGCCATGAGAACATGAAAAACAAAAAAAATGTTCTAGTTTCCAGAACTGGAACTCTCTAGAACTCTCTTTCCATTACCAACTATGAGTTCCATGTGGCCTTGTTTCAGTTTCTTCCACTTTTCAGGCTCCTTTAAGACATTAACGATGTGGTCACCACATTCGGTATCAAATACCCATGTGTTGCTAGAAACAGTGAAAAGTTCGATAACATAAATGAGAATATCAGAAGAAGTGTCAATGCTATTGGCTTTGTTCATCTTCAGCTTAGCTAGATACTGCGGGCTGTTTCTCTTCCAGTGCCTCATTTGGTTGCATTCAAAGCACTGACGCTCCTCAGGAGGGTGTGGTTTTTCAACATGCTTGTTGTTGGTGGCATCTCTGGCAGCAACAACAACTTTTCTCTTGCCTTTGCTCTTATGATTCCTTTTTTCTTGTTATTGGGCTTCTTAATACCACCAGACTTGACCATTAGAACTTGGTTGGTTTTGTGGAATAACCAAGTTTGTTCATTTGGTCAATGTATCCTTTCATCTTAAGCACATGAGTACTGATACATGATGCTTCCAGCATTTTACAGCCTATGAGCTATTTCATGGTGTCATATCGCTCCTGTCGGGCTTGTTTCTGGAACATGCCTTTTAGTTGCTGTATCATGTCATAAGCATCCTTATCTTCCATGTTCTTCTGAAGTTCAAGAAACATAGTGGCTTTCTTAAGGCAGGCTACCTCAACGGCATCCTTGTTATGTTTTCCAGTGCCTTGCGAGCAGTAGTAGTGTTACTTTCAGGCTCGGTACGGACTGGGCCATCTAAGATATATATAGCTTTTTCTCCATCTTGAGAACTATTCTTAGATTGCGGTGCCATTCGAGAAAGTTGGTGTTATTCAATTTTTCTTTTCAAATATAAACTTGAGAATGAAGGAGTTGTTCTTCATTAGACATTTGTTATATAAGCAAGGTGATTTTAATTAGTATGTTCGATGTATATCTCCTTATTTCGTGAGGTGAGACGATAAGGAATGAGAATCCGGTTAGAAGATCTTTCTAAAGGCAGCTGGGGCATGCAACATTAGCAAGAGGTTCAAGCGGACTGACAACGATTGTCAATTGTGAGAAAAGCACAACTCCCGAGGTTTATGAGGCTGTGAGGACAACCTATTGTCCTTGCATTGATACGTTTGGCCTCATCTATGCCACTTTTGTTCTCGAGACAGCTGGGGCACGTAAACACGAGAAGAAAAGTAATAGTCATCCTAAAACGGTCACATGTGGAAGGGTCAGATGTGTCGACGAAAGCCCTTGCACCTTGGAAGGATAAACTAGACACCAAGTGTCGTGCTGTGGCCCCAACACTAATGGTTCGCATTATGCCCCAAGTGTTACTAGTAGTAGGATGACATAGACCATTGATTTTAATTTTTACCAAATAGGGTTGTTATAATCGGTTTTAATTTAGATGTTAAACTTGCGACATAACCAAAAGGACCCTTTCACCTCTCAGGACAATCAGTTTTAGATAACCTATAAAACTAAGTTTGTCGCGACTTGGAATAACCAATTTTAAGTTAATAGAAATCTATTAGGTCAATAGTTTTGGAAAATTAAAACTAGTTTTGATTTGCAAAACTTAATTGGTTATTGTTTGTTTCAAAAACAACCTTTGTTTTATAACAAAATTTTAACAAGTTGTAAAAACAATTTAGAACTTGTTTTAATGTGATTGTTTTAATATGTTAAAACTCCTTTTAAAATCATGTTGGTATTTATGTTGGTTATGTTATAACAACTTATAAGATAAAAGCAACCACATTAGCAAGACAAATCTATAAATCTATATGGCCAAAAATTGTTCAATCTTGCTAGAGCCTAATAGCAAGATCAAACGGGTCACGGGGTCACAACACACAAACAACCACAAGGATGGACTTGAGTGCATCCAGTCGTCTCGAGCAACTCCCACTGACTTCATGACTCCTGTTTAGCATCCTCAGTTTTGTCTTCGAGTCTTCGTTTATTACAATATTTACAAAATACAATAAAGGAAAAAACCCTATCTATTACAACTTTGAACCATCTAGGTGGCCAAAAACCATAACAACAAAACTGAATAAAATATACAACTACAAAACAAGGTCGGACCAGATTTACATATTACACAACAATCACAAAATAAACCGGGCAGTGTTTTGGTTAAGCAAAACAAATAAAATATTGACCAAAATTAAAGTGCCCATAAAAAAATATTTAAATCAGAAACTTTAAATAAATAAAATTTGTGTTCTAAATCCGGTTAAAAGACCGGTTCCGACTCGTATGTTTTAACCAATGCTATGATACCACTGTTGGGTTTCCATGGTGATCGGTTAAAATTTTATTTATCAAAAACCCGATTCAATAAATAATAGTTAATTAATTAAGCGAGTTAATTAATAAAACGCAGCGGAAATATAAACAAGTGATCAACAAAACGAAACCCGACAGGATCCGGTTACATGCAAATACAAGCACAATAAAAATATATTTAACTACCGATGAGAAAGATATACCTTGGTTAATGACTAACCGGTTGAGACACTAAGGTTCAACGAACACGTGCTAGTGTTACGAACCAACAAAAGATGGCGAAGGGGGCGGCGGCGAACAGCGGGGCGGCGACGACATTTGGCGGCGGCTGGCAGGTGGAGGCAATCGGCGGCAATCGGCGGTGGCCGGCAAGGCAGTGGCGCCGAGCTCACGGCGGCGGAGGACCGGCTCGGCCGGTGATCTGTTTTGTTGAGAGCATTTTTGTTCTTCTCCAACCAACCAATGCAAGACCCTAAATTCTCATTTAAATAGAAGTTGGAGGCTATGCATGTTTGCCAAGTGGCGGACATGCACAATGAATGTGCGACAAGTGGCTAGAACTCTTTGCATGCGCAACAAGTGGTGATGCAAGAGTGCATGTGCGACAAGTGGCGGTAGGTGGGTGCATGTGCGACATATGGCGCAACAAAGGTGCATATGCGACAAGTAGCGAGGTGGGTGTAGTTGTCTAACCCGGTCCATGTACCCGTCTCTCAGTTAATACCCAAACATGATCATAAATATAATTATGATCCGTTTCGTATGTTGTTCGTAATTACCAGTTAAACAGGTTAAGTGGATTTTAGTTCGTTGCCCAAGGTGTAACTCTTACGGGTCAAGACATGGTCGGTAGCGTTAACTTATCGAACCGGACATAAATATGCAACAAATACGACACGAGTTGACATAAATGTAAGTCCCCAACAATGAGAAGCAACCAAAGCAAATGTGGTTAGGGTGGTCAAATTAGCAATAACGATATTTCGGCCAATCAAAGTGGCGATCCAACACAATGAAGAACATGCCCTTACAAAATGCATTAAGTTACAAACCACCAAAAGTCTGATGTATTATCGATCTCGTTACATGTTTGATGTGGACATGAGGGATGGAACTAGCTTTTGAAACATGCACATGTGATGAAGGATTCAAGTTCAGTTATGAAACTAAATGCTGGAAGATTAGGCTTAGCGGATAGTGAAGTACACACATGCGACTTCTCGGTTGATTGTTGTGACATATCTTAATTGTGTTACATGTAAGTCTAGATTCATGGAAGAGCATTGTCACAACGTGGTCCTCGAAATCGCGAGCCCTGTGCGGTGGTCCTCCCCGCACACCCTCATCACCGGCACTGCCATTGTGAGATGATGCATTACCACAAGTTCATAGTAATGTTGTTCCGGCTATTAGAATAACCCAACGTGGCAGGGATCCAATGACTACCCAATAAATATTACGATAAACATTTCCAAATGAATATGATGGACATAGAAAAATCTTCAAATAATACGAAAGACACAACTATAGACATTACATGATATAATTTACCATGTTACGAATGGTTATGGCATGATCTTTTTGAAAACATGATTCAAATACAAAATGATATTATGAACTACTTGAATGTTTATTTATTTATGAGAAACTCATTATGCTCGCTCAACACTCACACTTGTTTTCCTTCTTGGTCAATTTGTGCCCCTGTATGCTAAAATTGGACTAGGTACATGTCACTAGCGAGGCATGATCTGATTCTACTCAAGTTAGTGAATTGACGATATGAACTATATGTAACACTTATACCTTATATTTTGATTTTATATTGATTTCTTTTTACAATTATGAAAGACAATGAAGAAACACCAAGTTAATCCGAGGTTAACTTGTGATCTGTGTCTTGTCAAATAAGGTTAATCTTCTTTCTTCCTTGACTAATTACTTCAATAATACTGCAAAACAACCAAAACACCGTGAAGCTCGTTATAAGGAGGAGAATTGAGGGGGTTCTCCTTGTAACCACCCTCTGGCATGAAAATAAGAACTTGTTTTGAGGTTAAAAGTGTGTGTATTAAGTGAGAGAGCAAGAGAGCGATTCTTAAAGCTAGAGATGAAGTTCTCTACTTATAGCCGAAGAGAGTTGTGAAGGAGATTGGCCGATGGACCTTGGGCCAGACGACGACAGCAAGAAATTATCCTCTTTGCCTCTTGGAGCACGACCATTGGTGTTTAAAGGCTAGAGGGAACTTGGCACACGCTAAATGGATCCACGTGGCCTGGTATTTGACCTTCTTGTCAGGTCCGTCATCAACAGTTAAATGGAGATCATGGAGCAGTGTTCGGCACACGATGATTGGTGACACGTATGTGTCCTTGTGTACTTCCCGTCTCCTGCACGATCGCTCATCGTGCAACATTAATGGACACAGCCAGTCGTGCGCCAATTGGCCATCTGTTCTGACGATCGTACTATTTGTACCCTGTTGGCGCATGGATTGCCTGCACTTCTCGGGCTTGCGTTATTTCCGTCTGCAAAAATGACCGTATTGGATTTTGCTTATTTTGGGTATGGTTACACGTACGACTTGAGATTCTCTCATATAGTCAGCATAGGGTTAAAAACCATACCTCTTCAGACTAGGGCTGTAAACGAACCGAACGAACACGAACAAGGCGTTGTTCGTGTTCATTCGTTAAGGAAATAAATGTGTTCATGAACGGTTTATGAACACTTACCGAACGAGATTTTATGTCCGTGTTCGTTCATTAAGGAAATGAGAGTGTTCACAAACGGTTCACGAACACAAATAAATTTGGCCAACACGACGAAAGATAAAGGTGGATGGCCCATAGAGTAGCAATAGAACTTTAATCCCTTATTGTGCAACGGAGGTCGATCGTATTCGTCGATATAAATAATGAGAAAGGAAAAGGAAACGGTATATAAACAAAATGAAATAATGTTTCCTAGTTTAATTGTTATGGCTATAAAATAAATAAAAGTTTAATAATGTAAAAAGTATAGATAAAATATATGAAAGTACAAAAATCTTTAACTAAAACACAAACGTACGAACATAATCGAACGTATATAAAATGAACGAAAGTTCACGAACACCTTACCGAACGTTTACGAACACAATTGAACGAACGAGACCTCTGTTCATGTTCGTTTATTTAACTAATCGAATGAAATTTCTTGTTTATTTTCGTTCGTTTATTAAATGAAAGAACATAAACGAAACTCCCGCCGAACAGTTCACGAACTGTTCGCTGAACGTTCGATTCGTTTACAATCCTACTTCAGACACTTAAATCAATTCAAAATATTCTAACAAACATTATTTATCGAAAACAAGGGTGTTACGGTCACCCTTAGCTTAAAAACACAAACCAAATATTCTAATAAAAATGTTCGTCCACCAAAACCATACATCGATTTAGGTGCCTCCAATTTTATTGGATCGATCAAGTTTTTTAGTTAACCAAGCAAGGAGCGGATAAGGTTAAATAAGGTTAAAATATCTAAGATCTCTTAAAATAAATTACCAATTTATTAAAAAAACACCAACACCAATAATAATAATAATAACAATAACATTTACAATTATAATTACAATTACAATTACAATTACAATTACTATTACTATTACTATTACTATTACTATTACTATTACTAATTACTATTACTAATTACTAATTACTAATTACTAATTACTATTATTATTATTATTATTATTATTATTATTATAGGTCACTAATTACTATTATTATTATTATTATTATTATTACTATTATTATTACTATTATTATAGGTCACCAAAAATGTCACTATCAACTTATATAAAGGCAAATACCCAAATTTCTGCAACTCATATATGTTCCCATACTTGTTCAACTTTCCTCAAAATATGTATCATATCATCCCTCTTTCTTTGTAGCACATGTTTCACTGACCAAACATTACCCACTTTTCCTCCATTATAATCTCCACCCACATAAACCCTAATCATTCAATTAATCCCCATTAGCCGATCCCCTTTTCAATTTCCGTAACTTCACCGGAATAATGGGACTGAAAGGATTTGTTGAAGGCGGGATAGCGTCCATAGTCGCCGGATGTTCAACGCACCCACTTGATCTCATCAAGGTCCGGATGCAGCTGCAGGGAGAAAACTCTCCCATGCGCGCTGCTCCGGCCCAGCTGGGTGCCAGCATCCCCGTTTCTGGCCCCCCACGCATGGGGCCCATTGCTGTGGGGATGCGGATCATCCAGCAGGACGGAGCAGCAGGTTTGTTTTCAGGTGTGTCTGCCACTATGTTGCGTCAGACACTTTATTCCACGACTCGTATGGGTCTATATGATATGATGAAGATTAAATGGACGGATCCGGAGACCGGAAGCATGCGGTTGTGGAAGAAAATCGGTGCTGGATTGATCGCTGGTGGGATCGGTGCCGCGGTTGGGAACCCGGCTGACGTGGCGATGGTTCGCATGCAGGCAGACGGGAGGCTCCCGGCTGCACAACGTAGGAACTATAAAAGCGTGGTTGACGCAATATCGCAAATGGCGAAAAACGAGGGGATTGGTAGCTTGTGGCGCGGTTCATCGCTTACAGTGAACCGCGCCATGTTAGTGACTGCTTCACAGTTGGCATCATATGATCAGATCAAGGAGACGATATTAGCAAAAGGTGTAATGAAAGATGGGTTAGGGACCCATGTGACCGCGAGTTTTGCTGCTGGGTTCGTGGCTTCAGTGGTCACGAACCCGATTGATGTTATTAAAACTCGGGTCATGAATATGAAGGTGGAGTCTGGAAAGGCTCGACCTTATGCAGGTGCGGCTGATTGCGCCCTGCAAACTATAAAAGCCGAAGGGCCGATGGCGCTTTACAAAGGGTTTATTCCTACGATATCGCGGCAGGGACCGTTTACTGTCGTGCTCTTTGTCACACTGGAACAGGTCCGGAAATTGCTAAAGGATTTCTGAACTAATTGATGATTGAGTACATTGATCCATTTGGAAAATAAAATAGGAATATTATTATAAGAGGCAATAATTTATTTGAGATAGTCAAAATAATATTAAGATTCATATATCTTTTTTTAAGGTCATTACGAATATTTTATTAAAATTACAGTTTTATTTAACTGTCGTTACATTATTTTTTACTGTAAAATGATTGACGCATATAAAAGTATAAAAATACAAAAAAGTGGCAATTATCAGTTGAAATTAAGCACAAAAAGTTGATGGTGCGGTTTGATTTTTTGATAATAAGATGATTGTAGATGGTGGCTACGCCTACTTTTTCCATTAATTTTTTTAGACAAATGAACCATGTGGTTTGATTTATACAACTTTATTACACTTATAAAGTTAGAGTCTTGGACTATGTCGTTTTATTTTGTAACATTTTTTTGAGTCTTTAACACTTTTCAAAAAGTCGGATTGAAATTTATAAAATGACTATTTTACTTCAAAAGACTCTCTCTCTTTCCCACATCCGCCTCTCCCTCATATATCCGGTGATGGTTCCGGCTTAACCATGTTTGTGAACCGATGGCGTCTTATTGCAACTTCAACGCAGAATTTTGCTGTTCCTAGTATGACCATTTGTTGTTCAGTCAGTCACTGCATCCAGTAGATGGAATGAAGAAGGAACGTCGGAGAATTTATCATGCGGTGCAAGGGTTGGTGTTATAGATGACTACTTCACTCAAAACATCATCAATGAGAATTGTATGTCATGTTCTATTTTATGTTTTTGGTGTTGTGGCAGTAACAATATAGGAAATTGAGTGTTTGATTTATGCATATCTCCATTGCTTTTTCTAGAAATTATTTGTTTCTTCACTATATCTTTTTTCTTCTCCTACCTTCCTTTAAGTTGTCAAATCACTAATATTGTAGATAAAAAAATCTCCACAATTGAAGTTTTCTAGAGAGAGTACGATAAAATATTTGACAAGTGAGGCACGTTTAGCAACCATATCCACCCATACATGACAAAAATATAAACCCCTTAGGGTATACAGAGTGGAGTCGGTAAACTTGTTGTTTACCGATCGGTGACCATTGCCTGGGACTTTACCGAACAAAGTTTACCGAATTTGGGGGTGTTTTCGGTGAAGGTTCACCGACTCGGAGAAGGGAGGGAAAGGGGGAGAGAGAGGGTGTGTGGTGGGGTCCATTTCTTCTCAACCAATCACACATTTTTTTTTTAGTAGTTTACTTAAACTCCATTAGGTAAACATTTTTTTAATAGTTTACCTAAACTCCATTAGGTAAACCACCGCCAACGTTTTTTAGCATTAGTTAAACAATTGACATGGCACTATATGATTGGGTGATTTGAGAGTTTTACCTATTTCAAATGTTTAACCACTCCCTTCACCCATAGATTTCTTATGCACCCTTGTGTTTTAGTCTATCTATTAGCTATTAATAAAAGTAATTATTAAAAAAAAATACATGAAGAAAAGTTAGGAGTGAGTAGTAACAACCTGGGACAAATCCAAGAACAGACCGATATGTTTCGTTCTCGGTCTTTAATTTTAGGAATAGATTTAGGTTCTAGTAAAAACCCAAAAAACTTTTGAATTTCGTAAATTATGTTAATGATACAAATGAAATATTGGTTGTACAAATTTGATTGTCTTTTAATTTTGTCTTGTCTTATAAATTGGATTGTACATAGTCTATAAGTTATACATGATTACATATGAGACATCATAAGTTAATCTAACCACACTCAGCCCAACCCGAAAATACCGAAACCAACCAATCATATATCAGTCCAAGCTTCGGTTTTGATTTCCGGAAATTGCAGTCCGGTTTCAACTAGACACCCTTAAAAATAGCTTTTTGCACGAGAAAAAAAAAATGCAAAAACCCCATAAGCTCTTGATATATTGAAAAGT
The DNA here is from genome assembly GCF_002127325.2 of Helianthus annuus. Lineage (NCBI taxonomy): Eukaryota > Viridiplantae > Streptophyta > Magnoliopsida > Asterales > Asteraceae > Helianthus > Helianthus annuus. Next base: position 82,590,877 of record NC_035439.2, read on the forward strand.
AAAGATAAATAAGTTACCAAGGAACAATATTAACAAAATAATATATATACAAAAACAGAAAACAAAAAACAAAAAGAGCGATTTGATTATAAGGGTAGCTTTCAACACCCATTTTAAGTCAGTATTATTCGTCTAATGAATTGGATAATAGCTCTAAATAATGTAGGGCAGCATACAAGTAAATAGAGGTATGGACAGGTCAATGAGTCACAAATGCAGGGGCCCTCTTCGATGGACTGTTTACCAACCTACTCAATTACATCAAGCTACGGTCCAAGTGATGTTACCTTTGATGGCTGGATATTTTGGGAGATGAGATGATTAGAAGGATAAAATTACTCAACTGCCCCTCAGGTGCCTGGCATGCGGTGACCTTCAATCCTCAAAGGGTAAACTGCCATTTTGGTCCCTGTGGTTTGGTCAATTTTGTCACTTTAGTCCAAAACTCAAACCTTTTGCATCTGGGTCCCTGTGGTTTCAGTTTTATTGCCATTTTGGTCAAAAAATGAAATCAGGTCATATTTGTCTTAAAAAATCTTGTTATTTTGTCATTTTCCGCAGGGGCAAAATGATCATTTCTTTTTTATAAATAAATACCATATTTTATAAGTAAAATATGACCTGATTTGCCCGTGAGAAAAATGACAAAATTGCAGGATTTTATAAGACAAGTATGACCTGATTTAATTTTTGGACCAAAATGACAATAAAACTGAAACCACAGGGATCCAGATGCAAAAGGTTTGAGTTTTGGACTAAAGTGGCAAAAGTAACCAAACCTCAGGGACCAAAATGGCAGTTTACTCATCCTCAAACTAACATGTTAAAAATGCTAGCGAGTTCAGTGGCTGTAACACCCCAAAACTCGAATTTTAAATTCGAGTAACTCGTTTCCATATGAGTATATCATGAAATAAAATACTAGGCTAATTCCATTTCAGATGAAGTTATAAAATATTATTTTATAATGCGTTGGGAATTATTAATGAGGGAAAATAACTTGTTGGGTAGCAACATATTGTAATGGAATGTATTCTAGTAATATATGTCGATAAATATTGATGGGTTCGGTTCTGTAAAATACGTCTACCTCATATTGTGACTCGCCCGAACTTGAAGGGCCATTGTCATAAAAATCAAACATGATGGGTGTATTATGTAAATAACCAAAGTCCAATGTATAAAAGCCTCTTTTTGGCTCATTTTGGGCAGAATTCTCTCTCTTAGAGAGATAAATAAGAGAGAGGGAGAACTAGAGAAAGAGGGGTGGCCGGTGGCGACGTTTGGCGGCGATTTGCGATGGCTAGTGGTGGCCGGAGGTGGTCGGACTTGTGAGATTCAACCTGGAACCAATTATCGATGCTACGAACGCAATGGTAAGATCCGATTTCCCTAAATCACTGCTTAAAGTTGTTAAAATTATATAAATCAAATCTGTCAAGAATGTTATTCTATAACCCAGTTACAAAGAATCGGACGATCTGCGAAATCTAACTGTTGAAACATCTTGATTTTTTTATATAAGGTTCATAATACTTAGATGATCATTTTGAATGGTGGAAATGAGAAATAGAGTTGTTTAAGCTCAACCTTGGAACCCATTTTCAAAGTTGTTCGTATTCCCGTTTTAGTTAAAATACAGCATAGTAAAGTTGATTTTACCAAAGATCCGACCGTTGGATTGATCTGAAATTTTGATTGTAGCTTTTTGGCATATGGATCTTTAATACCTCCAAAGGAAATTCCGATCAGAGGCCGGGAACTATAGTTTTGAAATTGAATTGTTTATAACTAAATTCTTGTATGAAAATAAGGAAGTTGGGGATGTTGTATGGATGGTCTAATGGTATTGCATGTGCAATGCGTGATTAGAGAAATGTTCATAATGCTTGATGTTATGAACTAGGAAGGTAGGCAAAATATACTTGTACAATGTGCTTGGAGAATAGTATGCACATCAAGTGTTCGAGGAAATGTCTAAGTGAAGTTAGAAGGTGAATCGTATGCTTTGACATACAAATGATATAACCAAGCAAGAACTTGGTGAATAGGTATAAAATGTGATAATGCTATAATTGTTATTAAACTTATACGAGGAAGGTGTAATTGATTGAACTCATGTGGGTAATCTTGTTGATTTCATGATTGTGTAGAAATGTGCATTAGTAGTTATACTATATGCTTTGAAGGTGTGATGCACACCATACGTGGGATTATTTGCTTGATTATGATTAGTAAATGACCAAATACTAATTATGAAATGTGTGGACTTACTAGCAAGTAAAGATAGTAGAATTATGTTAAATTGGATAACTTTCAATGTAGTTGTCGATTGTAGGATCATGAAGGTATTAGTATGTGTAGAATCGACTATGTGTTTTTATGTGCATATAACTAGGTGATCGGGTAGTCATATGTGCTACACAACATGATTATGAAATGTGCATGATGTTGTTATTATAGTCTACCATATCGATATGAGTGTGTGTTCATAAGTTGGAAGTCATATGCTAAGAATGTTGACTTTCTAAAAGTCAACAATGTATATATAGCATGGTTATGAATTTTGACACAAATGTAAGATCTGGGGGATCATACGACATGTGTTAGTCTGATTATGCCTCATGTATGATGACGTATTGGAATTCGTTGATGTTGAATAATGTGATTATCGGTTCATGTATACGGACGCTTGAGGTAAGTGATTACCGAACTCACTTATTAATTTATTTAAATGAAGTTAGATATGCATATTATTGGGAATCATAAAAGGATGATAATGTAGTAGTCGTATGAAGGTAAGAATGACGGAATTTGATCATATGTAGTTAATTATGTTTGAAATCATATAGAATAAGCAAATGGCTCACAAATACGAAAGTGATTAACCAAGTTGTGAAAATTGGATGTTGGGAAATGAGAATTAGAAAAGGAATGATTTGGGGACTTAAGAAAATTTCAATTCATGTTTCGGGACGGGGTGCGCGAAAAGGGGGTCGAAACGCTCAAAGAAACGAAATTCGGTGTCGGACATGCAGGTCGCGTCGCTGACGCCCCTGCAAGCCGTCGCCGATAACATGCCCTTTTTTAACTAACGACTTAAGTTGCTGTCTACGTGGGTCCGATGCCGGAAACTAGTTTTTCTCGTTTTTCTTTGTTTCCAAGGCCCCGTTAAACTTCCTAAAGGTACCCCAAGCCTACGATAGAGTTTTGCGGGGTAGAAGTAAGGACGGAACCCGTACGGGAGCTTGCGCGAATATGTAGCATGTATGTTGGTGTGTGTAAATGTGGATTTCATTATGTGTGTGAGTGATTCTCGTAGGAATGATTATACTTGGATATAACATACGTGTGAATGGACGGAACTAGTACATAAGCATGTTTATATACGGAAAATGGTATGCCTAACAAAGTATGGTGCTTGAAAGAAATTAAATGGATGTTATTGTATGTGTGCATATAAATAAGAATTCATTGTAAGTGTATGTAGTACGAATTTATAGGTGTATACGTGTGTATGGGAGACGTAAGTATGTGCTCAGATATATGTACGTGTACGTATGTGATGTAATCTAATGAATGTAGGTTAATAGAATGTGTTTATGTGAAGTTGTGGGTTTTCAATATGTTTAAAGGTACACGTTGCTAATCATGTCATTGTTGAGAATGAAATGAAAAGTGCAGGTATGATAACGTTGGGTCCAAGTGAGTTGATGTCGGGAACTAGTGGATGTGTTTGGAAGGATGATCGAACAAGATATCTTGCGTCGTTAGAATGCAATATGGTCATTTAGCTATGTGTTTATAATATAAGTATAATGTCACCATTTACTAATGTATTAGTTGTTTATGGTGACCGCAGGTTACACGGATCGTTACCATTTATCATAAAGGACAAGGGGGCAAAGATCGAGTCATAGAACATGGATTGTATGGAATGGTGGTCACTTAGTTTGCATTCGCATGTTATAGTTGGTACATTAATTAAAGATGAATGATGTAATTCTTTTAAAGGAATCGTTTTAAATGGTTTTCAAGTATGTTAGAATATTTAAAAAGAAAGAAATTTTGAGGTTTGTATTTTCCGCTGCGACTTTTGGTTAAAACGTATTAGGGTCTAATAGTGGCGAAGCTTGAGATTTCCGACCGGGGGGGGGGGGGGGGGGGTTCAAAGACGTAGATACCAAAAATTTCTACAAAACCGAGGGGTAAAAAACGTATATACTCAAAAATTTCTATGCGAAAACTACACACTCTCCACTACTGAGTGAAAAGTTCGGGGCGTCGGCCGCTCCCTCCCGCCCCCACAAAGCTACGCCCTTGAGCGAGTTGAGTTATTTGTGAGCTACTTACAATAAGGGCTAAGAGCTTGAAACAAATGAGGTTTAAAGGAGCTCAAGCCAAATTTTGAAACATAATCCCAAGCCTATAAAAATAAATAGAGTAAATTGCCATTTTAGTTCTTGAGGTTTTATTAAAATTGTCACTTTAGTCCAAATAGTTTTTTCTTGCCATTTTAGTCCAAATAGTTTTGTTTTCTGCCATTTTAGTCCCTGACTTTTGTCATTTTTTGCCATTTTCATCGACCACCACCACCACCACCACCATCTCCCACCACCCACCCCATCACAACCTTCAATCACCGCCACCACCCGCCTTCACCGTCACCACTATCACGGCCCCCGGCCCGGTTTGACCCGTTCCAGGAGCCGCCGGACAGAAATCCTACGGTACTTTATTTATTGTGAGTTTAGCAGCGGAAATTTTATTTACAGGATCGGCTAAGTTAAAACTTTTCCCGATTATTTTATTTCACAATTCGGGATAAAACCCCGATAATTTACAATAACAAGATTTTACTGATAAAACATATTTCTTTATTTTATATTGAGCCACTATCTAAAGCTTGAAATGCTTCCCCTGCATTTTTCCTGAATTATAGCAGATCACCTGGAACATGTTTGAAAAAGATTTTGTCAGCGGGGAAATACTGAGTGAATTATTCTAGTTACTGGAAAATGACACATTTGTTATAATTCACAGTGGTAAGATCTTTTACAATGTTTCTGATATCAACCAACTACCCACAGTACTTTACCACTCGACCCATTGGCCCACCTGTCCAATGGTGTCTGTGATTATGGTCATATCACCCAATGGCTGCCCCACTGGTGACGATTATCAAGTAATGTGCACAATACCCCACATACCGGCTGTAACTTGGTGATTACATAAACTTAATCATTGTAAGTTATAATTTTGAAAATAATTTGGAGTATTGTAAAACAATTAACAACTCACAAACTGTGAGAAAAGAGTTTATAAAAGAAGAATAACTCACATTGTAGATTTAGTACTGACAGAATATGATTTTAGCCCTGTTAACCTAATTTCAACAATAATGCACACAAAACAGGGTTAGTGATCAATACAGCAGTTACGATAACTCACGAGATCAAATTCTCACAATGAACGACAAAGTGCAATACTTCAACTCATTTATCGAATTAACGACAAACGACAAAGTATAACCCAATGTGGGCGGCACTTGAACATTCGTTGGATATATTGATCCCGGAAAATGAATCGTAATAGCGATCGAGGAATTACCCTGTTCTGCGGCAGCACCTCGTGTGTAGTGTGTGTTTAATTTGTAGTATAACGGCCTAATAACGACGCACAGAAGGTTTCTGATTGACGTTTTAACATCAATAGTCGACTGCCAAGGTCGGCTATTTATAGCCCAAAATTCGACTCGCATATGGACCGTACGCCTGGACCCTTGCGGTCCGTAAGGGAGCTGGTTGGCTTACGGTCCGTAAGGACTAACCCTTACGGTCCGTAAAGGGTGCGATCTAGCTTGTAGACTAGCCTTCTCAGTGGTATAGGTCTGCTGAATCAACAACATTCGAATTTCCATAATTTACAATGCATAATTCGAGATAAATATCAATTAGGGTTTAATCCTCCTGAGTTTTAGGGGCCCTGATCCTGATTCCAATTATTCCGGAAATTTCAGGGTTAGTGCGGAATTACTTGGGTGTCTCAATTAGGGTTTCCTTATTGACTAATTATCATTCTAATTATTAATTTTAATGAGAGTTGTTACATCCTCCCCACCTTAGAAAAATCTCGTCCTCGAGATTCACTGGAATAGATGAGGATACTTGCGCTTCATTTCGGACTCTAGTTCCCATGTGTATTTCGGTCCTCTCTTGGAATTCCATTTGACTTTCACCAATACAAGTCGCTTGTGTTTGAGGAATTTGACTTTCCGGTCTTCTATTTGTAAAGGTTTTTCTATGAATTTCAGCTTCTCATTTACCTCTATGTCTTGAAGAGGTACTACCAGGGATTCGTCTGATAAACATTTCTTAAGGTTGGATACATGAAATACATCATGTACTCCAGCTAGTTCCTCTGGTAATTGTAAACGATAAGCAACTGGTCCGATTCGTTGAATCACTGGAAATGGTCCAACATATCGGGGACTCAGTTTTCCTTTCTTACCGAATCTTACAACTCCTTTCCAAGGAGATACTTTTAGTAGTACTTTGTCTCCTATTTGGAATTCAAGTGGTTTGCGACGATTGTCTGCATAACTCTTCTGGCGATCTCTGGTTGGTTTCAATCTTTCTTTGATTTGAGTTATCTTGTCTGTGGTTTCTTGCACAATTTCTGGGCCTGATAATTGACTTTCTCCTATTTCCGCCCAACATACAGGTGTTCTGCATTTGCGTCCATACAGTGCCTCGAATGGAGCGGCTTCAATACTTGAGTGATAACTATTGTTATAGGAGAATTCAATTAATGGTAAATGGTTATCCCAATTACCTCCAAAGTCAATTACACATGCTCGGAGCATGTCTTCCAGAGTTTGGATCGTCCTTTCACTTTGTCCGTCTGTTTGTGGATGATATGCGGTACTTAGATTGAGTCGGGTTCCCATTGATTCTTGGAAACTTGTCCAGAAACGGGAAGTGAAACGACTATCTCTATCCGATACAATGGAGAGCGGGACTCCATGTAAGGATACTATTTCATCCACATACAGCTTGGCTAATCTTTCCATGCTAAAGGTTTCTTTTATTGGTAGAAAATGAGCTGATTTGGTTAATCGGTCCACGATTACCCAAATTGCATCATTACCTTTTCTGGTCTTGGGTAACTTAGTAACAAAGTCCATTGTTATGAGTTCCCATTTCCATACAGGCATTTCTAACTGTTGTAATAAACCCGAGGGTTTCTGGTGTTCGGCTTTAACTTGTGAACAGGTTAAACACTTAGATACGTATTCAGCTATATCTTTCTTCATTCCTATCCACCAGAAATTCTTTCTTAAATCTTGGTACATCTTATTATTTCCTGGGTGTATCGTATACCTAGATTTATGAGCTTCTTCTAAAATTTTCGATCTTAAATTTCCTTGTTTAGGTACCCAAATTCTGCTTTTGTGGAATTTCCAAATTCCATCATTTCCTTGTTCCAATTCTTTTAGATAACCTTTCATTCCTTCGGCATCGTCCTTGATTGCTGTTTTATGAATTTCCTTCACTTGTTCCCTTAAATCTATTTGTAGATTTATTCTAAGAGCACGGACTCGCCTTTGTTTTTCATGATACTTACGACTTAAGGAATCTGCTACTACGTTGGCCTTTCCTTCGTGATATTGAATATTACAGTCTAATCACTCAGAATTTCCATCCATCTTCTTTGCCTCATGTTCAACTCTTTTTGCCGAAATATATATCTTAAACTCTTATGATCTGTATAAACAGTAAACTTACTTCCATACAGATAATGTCTCCATATCTTAAGGGCAAAAACTATAGCTCCTAATTCTAAATCATGAGTCGTATAGTTTTCTTCATGCTTTTTCAATTGTCTGGAGGCATACGCAATTACCTTCTTGCGTTGCATTAACACACATCCGTATCCTAATTTTGAAGTATCGCAATATACTTCAAAATCTTCTGTTCCTTCTGGTAAGGCTAAGATTGGCGCATTGGTTAATTTCTGTTTTAGGATTCTGAAGGCTTCTTCTTGTTTTGGTCCCCACTCAAACTTAGTGGCTTTACAGGTTAGCTTAGTTAATGGTACAACTATCTTGGAAAAATCCTTAATAAACCGTCTATAATAACCGGCTAAACCTATAAAACTTCTAATTTCCATTGCAGTTTGTGGAACCTTCCAGTTGGTAATTGCTTCTATCTTAGCAGGATCTACGTGAATACCTTCGTGATTCACCATGTGTCCTAAGAATTGTACTTCTTGTAGCCAAAATTCACACTTCGAGAATTTAGCGTACAGCTTTTCTTTTCTTAACAAAGTTAAGAGTGCATGCAAGTGCTGACAATGCTCAACTTGACTTTTGGAATAAATGAGTATATCGTCAATGAACACGATTACAAATTTATCCAGATATGGTTTACAAATTCTGTTCATCATGTCCATGAATGCAGCTGGGGCATTGGTTAATCCGAAGGGCATGACTATAAACTCATAATGACCATACCTAGTTCTGAAAGCAGTTTTAGGTATGTCCTCCTCTTGTACTTTCAACTGATGATATCTGGATCTTAAGTCTATTTTAGAGAAATACCTAGCTCCTTGTAATTGATCGAAAAGATCATCAATCCTAGGTAATGGGTATCGATTCTTAATTGTAACCTTATTCAATTCTCTATAATCAATACACATTCTCATAGATCCATCTTTCTTTTTCACAAACAACACTGGTGCACCCCAAGGGGATGAACTAGGTTGTATAAATCCTTTGCTTAGTAATTCATCTAATTGCTTCTTTAATTCTAGCATTTCGGTAGGAGCTAATCGATAAGGTGCCTTGGCTATCGGTGTAGTTCCTGGAATTAGATGAATCCTAAATTCTACCTCTCTATCTGGTGGCAACCCAGGTAAATCTTCTGGGAATACATCTGAGTATTCTGAGACTACAGGAATTTCCTTGAGTTCCTTGCCTTTAGTACAAATGATTACTGAAATCATATATACTATTCCCTGTTTTCGTTCATAATTAGCAACTTTCATTACTGATATGAACTTTAATGGCTTCCGAGGTTTATCTCCTACAATCTTAATTACTTCTCCCGTAGGTGCTTGAATTTCTATTGAGTTTCAATCACAAATGATTTGAGCATGGTTGGCTATTAACCAATCCATTCCTAACACAACATCAAACTCAGCTAATTTCATAGGCAATAGGTTTGCAACAAATTTATGACCTGAGAGTTCTATTTCTATTTTTTGCAAAACCTGATTAATTTCTACGGAATTCCCATCTGCAGTTTCGACTGTAAAAATCTGCCTAACGGTAGTCAATGTAACTTAAGAGCTTGACAGAATGAAGTATTTATAAAACTTTGGTTTGCACCAGAGTCAAATAATACTTTTGCATAGACGTTGTGAACTAAAAACGTACCGGCTATCACATCCGGAATGAGCTCTGCTTCTTGAGTAGTTAGCTGGAAGCTCTGGCATTTTTCTTAGCAGTTCCTTCAACTGGTTTGCCCTTGTTATCGGTGATTTTGTTCAGTTTAGGACATTCGGTTTTGTAATGTCCTGTTTCCCCACAGTGAAAACAGGTTACCGTTTTCTTCTTACAGTTTTCTTCACTATGGCCTACAGATTTGCAGAAGTTACAAATTGCATTGCATTTTCCAAAGTGCTTCCTTCTGCAATTTCTGCAAAATGGCGGGATTGAAGGTTGTCTCGCTCCTTTCTTTTTGAAATTACTACTATTACCCACCCTGAATCCTTGGGTAATTTTCTAAGCCAATTCTTTCTTCCTATCTTCATCTCTTGTGCGGATCAGTTCGTCGGTTAGGGTGTTAGCTAATTCTACTGCATCGTCAATAGTACGAGGTCTCGCAGCCTTGACGATATTGCGAATTTCGCTAATTAATCCCCAAATATATCGAGAAATGAGTACTGGTTCTGGCGAAGCCAGGTTCGGTACCACTCTCGCATATTCGAAGAATGTCGAAGTATAACCACGACAATCTACCCATGTCATTCGATGATTGAGGAACTTATTTGCCATTTGTTCCTTCTCATACTCAGGACAGAATTTTCTTTCAACAAGATTCTTAAATTCTTCCCAAGTCATAGCATAAGCCACCCGTCTTCCTTTTGCCTGCAGCACTGTATTCCACCATTCTAGTGCTCCTTCTTTAAACAGATTTGAGGCATACATGACTTGATCTTCTTCAGCACATTTACTTATTGCAATTACTGCTTTGGTTTTCTCTAACCATCGCAGTGTTGCAGTTGCTCCTTCGTTGCCTGCAAATTCAGCGGGTTTACAAGCAAGGAATTCTTTGAAAGTACAACCAGGTGTTGCAGCTTTTCGCTTTTTAGGGCGCGGCGTGTGCTGAGATTCATTGTCATGATTAACATGATCATTGCCCCCGTTTATACTATTACTGAAATTATCTTCGATAGTATGTTTACTAGGAACGATATGTTGCGGATCGTTCGGATTTTTCATAGCAGCAACGAATATTGGAATTGCGTTGGCTATTCCTTGAGCAACAATATTTTCGATATCTCTTTTGGTCATATATTGATCTTCTGGGTGTTGCTCCGATTGATTAACTTCATTTACTGGTTCGTTACCATTATTTGCCATATCTGATGATAATTTAGCAATTAGCCATTTATACAAATAATCACACAATTTATAACACATAAAGTCAAAACTATCGATTTCTCGATTCTATTTTATATCAGTATAGTATGCATCAATACACACCGATATTTTACAATGTTTTATTCGTTATGTTACAACTGGTTTTACTATTTACTATTACTATTATACAAAGATAGCTTTACCACCCTCCTACTTGTCATCCTAAAAACGGAGTTCCCTCTCGTCATACTTCCAGGCAATCTGTCCCCCTATCTCCCTAATTCTATTTCCTGCATCCATCAATTCTTCACCGAAATGGCGAAGTTCAGCCAGATTTTCATTGCTCATTGGTGGATTAGGTAGGGGTTCTGGGTCGAACTGTGGAAGAAATGAATAAGGGCTGTTGACAATATTTTGGAATTGCCAATCATTTGTCCACCATTCTTCCATTTCTACAGGTTGGTTATGGACTATTGGTTCAGTGATTGTTGGTGCAAAATTCATAGGGATTGGGTTTTCGATAGGATAGGTAAAAATATTTGAATTGACAGGCTGTAAAGTATCACAGTTTGCCAATAGAATATCTATCTGCTCCTGAAAAGTTAACCTTTGGTTTTGATTGGAACTCTCCCCAATTTCTACCTGAGTTGATCTAGAACCTTGCCCTATTTCTGTTTCTATTTCTTGAGAATATTTATCAAACTGTTCCTCCATTTGCCTAGACTCGTCATTGGCTTCAGTTTCCTTTTCTTGCTGATTAGGGTTTTCCTGGATTATAATTGCCTTTCCTTTTCCTAAAGGGTTGTTATTTCTAGGAGGTTTTGTAACTGGCTTTTTCTTACGTATACGGCTTCCCCACACATAGTTTTTCTTTTTCTTTCTTTTTGGTTTGGTCAATGGTGGAGTAGGGAATTTTACAGGTTGGTCCACATCAGCCAAATATCCCGTAAATTCATGAGAAACTTCTATGTTCACTGGGTACAGATTGAGGTTCTGAAAAGCTTCAGATATCTCGTTCATGCTGTGTAGCATATATGCAAAATACACAAAATATCAAGTTAAAACTTTGGAGCAAAGTTTAACAAATAAACATGGAAATTTTATTGCACACTATTTGTACAAAATACAAGGAAACACACTCAGATTTATTTTACTAACTTTTATTTATTTACTTATTGGGAAGTGCTGCTTGCTAAATTTAGGGCATCTAGAGATTTGCATGTTCTGCCACAGTAGCTAGCATATATAAATTTGCCCATACTGTAACTAACAAATAATCAATTAAAAGCACATAAACACATAATCACGTAATAGTAATTAGGAAAATTAAGTATCGTTTAAATACTTAATTAGCTTAACTTAGTGGCTCTGATACCACCTTGTTTCTGTCACGGCCCCCGGCCCGGTTTGACCCGTTCCAGGAGCCGCGGGACAGAAATCCTGCGGTACTTTATTTATTGTGAGTTTAGCAGCGGAAATTTTATTTACAGGATCGGCTAAGTTAAAACTTTTCCCGATTATTTTATTTCACAATTCGGGATAAAACCCCGATAATTTACAATAACAAGATTTTACTGATAAAACATATTTCTTTATTTTATATTGAGCCACTATCTAAAGCTTGAAATGCTTCCCCTGCATTTTTCCTGAATTATAGCAGATCACCTGGAACATGTTTGAAAAAGATTTTGTCAGCGGGGAAATACTGAGTGAATTATTCTAGTTACTGGAAAATGACACATTTGTTATAATTCACAGTGGTAAGATCTTTTACAATGTTTCTGATATCAACCAACTACCCACAGTACTTTACCACTCGACCCATTGGCCCACCTGTCCAATGGTGTCTGTGATTATGGTCATATCACCCAATGGCTGCCCCACTGGTGACGATTATCAAGTAATGTGCACAATACCCCACATACCGGTTGTAACTTGGTGATTACATAAACTTAATCACTGTAAGTTATAATTTTGAAAATAATTTGGAGTATTGTAAAACAATTAACAACTCACAAACTGTGAGAAAAGAGTTTATAAAAGAAGAATAACTCACATTGTAGATTTAGTACTGACAGAATATGATTTTAGCCCTGTTAACCTAATTTCAACAATAATGCACACAAAACAGGGTTAGTGATCAATACAGCAGTTACGATAACTCACGAGATCAAATTCTCACAATGAACGACAAAGTGCAATACTTCAACTCATTTATCGAATTAACGACAAACGACAAAGTATAACCCAATGTGGGCGGCACTTGAACATTCTTTGGATATATTGATCCCGGAAAATGAATCGTAATAGCGATCGAGGAATTACCCTGTTCTGCGGCAGCACCTCGTGTGTAGTGTGTGTTTAATTTGTAGTATAACGGCCTAATAATGACGCACAGAAGGTTTCTGATTGACGTTTTAACATCAATAGTCGACTGCCAAGGTCGGCTATTTATAGCCCAAAATTCGACTCGCATACGGACCGTACGCCTGGACCCTTGCGGTCCGTAAGGGAGCTGGTTGGCTTACGGTCCGTAAGGACTAACCCTTATGGTCCGTAAAGGGTGCGATCTAGCTTGTAGACTAGCCTTCTCAGTGGTATAGGTCTGCTGAATCAACAACATTCGAATTTCCATAATTTACAACGCATAATTCGAGATAAATATCAATTAGGGTTTAACCCTCCTGAGTTTTAGGGGCCCTGATCCTGATTCCGATTATTCCGGAAATTTCAGGGTTAGTGCGGAATTACTTGGGTGTCTCAATTAGGGTTTCCTTATTGACTAATTATCATTCTAATTATTAATTTTAATGAGAGTTGTTACAACCACCCACCCACCCACCCCACCACCATCACCACCCACCATTTCCACAACCACCGGTCACTTTTCCACCACCGACGTCATCAACCAACACTGCCGCTATCATCGTAAAACAAACAAACACCGCCATTATCTTTACTTTAAACCGGCACAGCACCATCCTCATACCATCGTACCTGCAAAAAAAGAAAGAGAAATGTGGTTTGGCCAAAATTCACCTAAGTTAACGATTTTTTTTAATGGAGTTAGTGGGTTGGATGAAAATGGCAAAAAAATGACAAAAGTTAGGGACTAAAATGGTAGAAAACAAAACTATTTAGACTAAAATGGCATGAAAAAAAATATTTGGACTAAAGTGGCAATTTTGGTCAAACCTCAGGCACTAAAATGGCAATTTACTCTAATTTTTATATTGGCTAGTTCTTAAATTCGTTCCGACCAGTTCGACTAGTAAACCAGTAAGGAGACCGGTTTGACATTTGGCCCTATAACAACCCGACTTTTCGGATCGTTACCTATCGTTGACTTTCTTTCCTTAACCGCTTGTACTCCCGAGATTTCGATTTACGCTATGGGTTTAAACTAATATTTTTCAACGCATTTTAAAACACATATTACAACGCTTATTCAAAACGCAGTTATCGCATTTAAATGCTCTTTACAACGTTTATCACTTAAACGCATTTTATCACATGTCACATCGCTTGTTTAGACTAAACGCTATCGCAACGCAAACTCAACGCAAACTCAATGTAAACGCAGACTCGAAACGCAGATTTACTTTTATGCATTTTAGTTATGTGTGTTAGATTATGTGATTATTTGTTTAAATGTTATGTGGTTATCAACACAACGCTTAAACGCTCAAACGCTCACTTGCAAACGCAATGCAACGCTTAACATACGAAACAAAGTTGGAAAACTAACAAAACGCAACAAGGCCGTCCGAATGGACATCCGCTCGAATGACCATCCGCCCGGGCGAGCCATCCGACCACAACCCTTCGCGCACCAACTTAAACCCTCGCACCTCCACTATAAATACCACCGTACACCCTCCTTTCTATGATTTGACACTTCCATACGCTCACACGCTCTCAGTCACTCTCAGTCGCGATTCAAGGCTATTTTGTAAGCTTTTCTTCTCAAATCTTATACAATCTTCATCTCTAATCACTTCTACATTATCTTCTTCATCAAAACCACACACAAACACTAACTTTTTCTCTGAAATCACTGATTCGGACCTCTTGAAGGTGTTTTCCACTCGGTTTGCTTAGGCAAACTATTGAGGATCAGCATTTGATCAAGACGGGTTCTAGTTCTAAAGGATTTAACACTTTTCAAACTTAATCACAACAAGATTTCGACACTTTTCATCTGTTTTCAACTTTTCTTCACTTTTCTACTCAAATCGATGGAAACTGGACTGAATCGGACTTTCGACTCGTTCCTTAGTCGAGAGCCGGCATGAAAACGGATTCCCACCGAAGAGATGGACCGATTAACGGGTCAGACATGAAACTTCATCAAGAACAGTGAGTTTGATTGAATGGGGGTGGTACCCATCCGACCGAATGAACTGAATTTGATATTTTTTCCGTTGTTTGACACGTCGTCATGCCGTCTCCGTTAACTCAAAACCTTTTCACTTAGAAAATTTTAACGAAAACTTCAACCATAGATCATTCCGTTGAATGGCCATCCGACCGGATGACCATCCGCTCGGATGACCTAACATTTATATTATCCATCGTTTTAACGCTTTTAACGAAACTTCGAATTTTAACGATTTACAAACACCACACACTCATTCGAATGGTCATCCGCTCGGATGACCATCCGCTCGAATGGAAACCCATCCGTTCGGATCACCTGTCGAACACTTACACCGTTCAACGCTCTGCTCAACGACTTACGCTTCTGTACACAGGCTAACTCAATGCGCTCCCTTCAATCCAATCCAGACTGTCTTTACTCGTTAAACACACAATATGAGTATACTCGAACCCATTTTCATTTAATGCACTTTTGGGTGTTACATACATTCTATATCAAAACACAACACACAACACAAACACTTTAAACGCTAACCGTTCCCGCATGCTATACATGATCTATGAATGCTTGTACTATGCTTATACTGTGTTACTCTAGACCGGCTCTAGCAACGATAGTACTATAGTTTAAACTCAGCACCTGTCGTGGACAGGGGTTTCTAGGGATCACATCACTTTACTTCACGTGTTCGCTGAACATATGTCGCGCATACTCTACAACGCAGTCTGGTGGTTAAGTTGTAATCATTGTTAGATAGTTGCATGTTTCGCCCGTTACGTGTTACATGCTGGTTATGCGTAAACTCTTTTTATACTACATGCTATGCAAACTTGTGTACTCACCTTTACATTTTATGTATTGACTTTATTTTAACGTATGTGATAGGTTGATTTGGATGCTACGCTGAAACAAGTTAGGAAGTCTAGAAACCCACTAAATAAATCTGAGTTGTCGGAATAGTATTTGTTTTTGAGACGGATAACTGTAATGACTGTTTTTGCTTTATCTGTTAGTAGTATGGGATATTAACATTGAAGATATTGACATTTAATAGTTGTTGTGGATTCTCTTGAACAATCTGTTTCGCTTAGTGCCACGCCCCGATGATTCCGCCATCGGTTGGGGTGTGACAGATTGGTATCAGAGCCATGACTATAAGGAATTAGGTCGAGTCGTAGGATTGACCTAGTCTATAGTCTAAGTACCAACAGACCAGCTTCGTATGAACCCAGTAGGGGTTTCGTACAAACCCGCTTTTGATACTCTCATTCGAACTCGCGAAAACTACAACTTCGTGCGAACCCACATACTACAGCTTCGTACGAAGGTGCCTTTCCTAAGGCAAAATACTACAAGCCTTTCATAAGGCTAACACAATAAACAAGTGATTGTGTCGAGATTAGGTGTGAAGACCAAGAACTCTCGATAAGATCACTCACTCTACGCGTATTTTTACTCTTAGCACGAGAATCTTCATTGAGTTAGGAGTGATATCCATATCTTAACGAAATTCTCCATCTCTATCTCGTGGTTTTGCCACACTTTTAGGAACAAAGTTGTTAAGTTAGGGGTGAAACCCACATCTTAATGATACGTTCCACTCACTACTTTGATTTTACAAACTCTCACCAAAGTCTCGACTGTTTCAACAACTTGAGTCACGTAGTAACTGGAAGGATGCGTGTCGTTCGCTGTGTTTTGGCAAGAGCACAGTCTATTAGGCCAAAGAGTGTACTCGAACTCGTTGTGAATAGTCAAATCACTTTGGGTAGTCGATGTCTAACACCCAAGACGCTCTGTTTTCAATTCAAGCCTGCAATCGCCGATTTTACATGTTATCAATTTTATGTGTTTATATGTTTATACGTTCCGATTTTGGAGATCTACGCTTTTCGTTTTCATCGCTCATCAAAACATGCACAACTCGCACAACTTTCGTAATCCAAAACCCTAACTAATCGCGAACAAACTAAGAACTCTCGTATGCTACTCCCTATCTCACGCAACTCTCGAACGCTATACTACTCGCTACGCTACTCGCTATCACTCCCAACTCTCGAACGCGCTACGCAAACTTGAAGGATACGTGAAAACATGCAAAATATGTAGGTGAATACGTGCAAAATATGTGATTACGTGATTTATGTGCTCATACGTGCTTATGTGCTTATGTGTATACGTGCCTATGTGGATTATGTGCCTACGTGACTATGTGCCTAAGTGTTTATGTGCCGACGTGTTCCGGAGCTTTACCTAATAATAATAATAAGTATGTTGGTTAAACGCTAAACTTTTCAAAACTAAACCCGAAATAATCGAATCTCGTCTAATTCATATGATGACATCTGTTTACAGAATCTGCACTCGACAATGTCGTCATTTGGATCTCACACGCAACGTGCTGCTTGATGAAACCATGCTGACAAGCGCATCACTTCACTGGTAGCCATAGAAATGGCTAAGGTCATACCTCAGATCGTCAGTGAGATCAACGAGGACAACAACAAATCCTCTGTCGAATCGAAGAGTGACACACCGCGAACTCCATTCAGCTTTAAGCAATTCAAAGCTCGTAGTCCTGCAAACTTCATTAGTAAATATGGACCCAGTGCTATGTTCCAGTGGTTTGACTCTATCGAAGTCACCTTCAGGCAAAGTGGATGCCCTGAAAATCTGCGTACTGTGAATGCTACTGGAGTTTTTCAGTCCAGTGCTCTGGATGGTGGACTGCTGAGCGCAACAGGCGTGGTAATGATTCAGCTTATGCCCTTTCTTGGGAGGAACTCAGGGAGCTAATGATGAAGGAGTTCTCTCCTCCTCACGAAGTTCAAAAGCTGGAGAATGAATTCTGGCATATCAAGCTGGAAGGAGGTGACAACGCTGGTCTCACCGCTCACTTCAAGCAGCTGAGTATTATCTGTCCTAGTCAGGTGGGTACGCCTGATATGACAATCAAGAAGTACATTCGAGCTATCCTCGACTGTGTAGCTGACTTTGTTCAGGCAGCTAAACTGGCTACCATTGAGGAAACTTACCAACTCGCAGCTGAGATCAACGACAAGCGCGTCTTAGCTGTGTATTTCAAAACCTCAACCAAGAGCCTCAATCAAGCAACTGCTACTCCCGCTACCGACAATGCAGCATCACAAGTTTCAAAGTCTTCATGTCAAGGACGCAAGCGAAAGGGAAACAACAACAAGAACTATACTACAACCGCCGCTCCTCTCAACATTGTCCCCATACAACCCAGTGATGTATAAGAATTTATACATCTTTTAAACGTCAAATACGCCCCGTTTATGCGAAAACTCTTTGTATTTTCATTGATTTTGGTACTCATTTGAGTTGTTTGTGAAAATACAGGTCCGGGCTTCGGCCCGGTGATGAAACGGAAGCTTTTGGAGCAAAATGGAGCTAAAATGGTGCATTCCATCAAACTGCCAGATATGGCACTACCGTGCAAAACAGTGGCACGACCGTGCCAAGCCCTCCGACGTCAGCACTCTCATCCAGCACTAGCACATTTTGGCCAAACCATCGAAATCAGGAGAGGCACGACCGTGCCAACCACTGGCACGACCGTGCCAGACCAAAATCAGCCCCTGATCAGCCCGTTTCCAAGATCAGTTCAATCGTCATCGAGCACTATCGGCTCGCACGACCAGAGCATCATCGAGCATGGTCGTGCGACCTCGGGAACATTTGAGCGGGATTTTTCCAGAAATGGTAGCAAACAAGATTGACAGACGAAAAGTGACTCTGACACTTGCCAAGCACGACCGTGCCAAAAGGTGGCATGGTAGTGCCAAACGCCCAGCAGTTTAAATACGAGTTTCTAGCTCATTTGCAAGGGAGTTGGAGCATTTTGGTGACTTTTTCTCTCAAGAAGCTGGTCTTGGAAGCTTGTTGGAGCCAAGAGGAAGCCTTGAAGAGGATTAAATCACTTGAAGATCTACTCAAACACCATTTTAATCTTGTCTTTAACTTGGTTAGCTTACTACATTATGAACAATTTATGTTTCTTTGTGCTTGATTTGGTATTCATGAGCCTTATGGGCTAAACATTTGTGTTGTCTAAACTATGTTGAAGCTTATGAACATATGATAATATGGAAGTAGATGTGATGATTGTTCTTGTTAATCTTCATGTTGTCACTTAGTCTTGTTCTTGGAATTCATATGCATGCTTAAAGTTCTTGTTCTTGAATGTTTGCTCATAAGTATTTACATGTTGTGTTGGAAAGCCCATGTAGAGATTATGATTATTGAATCTTGTTAACTTGTTAGTATGATTCATAGCATGAAACTAGGAATGGTGAGTGCTAATGTGATATGAACAATGATTTGAGCTTGTGTGTGAATTCTTGCATCTAGATTTGGAAAGATCAAAAGTATGTTTATATGAATTCTATAGTTTGTGTTCATGTTTTGTTGATGATTTAGGCCAAGTTGTTAGCTAGCATGACCATGCTTGTGGTTCATATCAAGAACATGATGATAGTGCCAACTACTTGAAACCAAGTTAGGGTGATTAGTGTGTTGTTCATATTAGTTTTCCCTAATTTGTAGAGTTAGGAGTTTTGACAAACAAATAACTCATGATTAAAGATTAACATCAACTTAGCAAGTGAGCTTAAAAGAATAATTTTAGGTGATTAGAATGTTAATTCATTTTTAATTTTCCTAAGAATTATAGATTAGGAAGCCTTGATTGGGGACTTAGTTAAATCTAGAACTTGCATCATCACAATTCTTCCACCTTGTTGTCATATGTTTGTTAGTAGAAACTTAGTTTAGGCAACCCGTCTTAGATATTATTCTTGTCAGAATTTTTAGTAGTTTACTTATTTGCATGCTAAGTTAGAAAAATCAACCCAACCATTTGAAAAGGCTTTAAAGTAGCAACAGTTTAGTATCAAGACACCGCATCCACGGATTGATATCGGATTCTTACCGATTAGCTATATTACCACCCGACGGGTACACTTGCCCTTTGTGTGTGTAGTTAGTTCCTAGGTGAAAAACCATTTTTAAAACTAAATTTGTGTGAAGAAAAACTTAATTAAAAATATATTTAATTCACGCACATCAATTTTTGGCGCCGTTGCCGGGGATGCGGTCTTCTTGAAAATGATTCGAGTTACTTATTTAACCATTGTGAAAAGTGTACAAAGTTTTTGTCTACTTGTTTTATTTGCCTTTGCTTGATTATTTGAAAAAAAAAGAAAATATGATTATTTGCTAGTTGTTTTTTTTTGTTTTTGTATATATTTTGTGCATTGTGCTCCTTATTCCCTACAGGTCGTGCATGTCCTCAACCCCTGCTGCTGATATCGTTGAGCCTTCATCGGAGCCGGAGCGCGATCTTCACCGGAGACTGCGAGAGCGGTTTCGCGTGGTAGCCGAGACGATTGAGACAGACGCGGCGGACGACGACACCTTCTACGAGGTTCAGGTAGACATGGCGGACGCAGAGGAGAATAGGATCTTGAATGAAATTGGAAAACCGTCACTCGATGGTTTGCCTGCGAGCATCAATGCACCGACAATCGACAATAATAATTTCGAGATCAAGGCTGGCACCATATCGATGTTGCAGAATGCGGTGCAGTTTTATGGCAAGGATCACGAGGATCCTAGTGTTCACATTGCGGGGTTTCTAGAGGTTTGTGCCACGTTTAGGATTCGTGATGCATCACCGGATGCTATCCGCCTTCGGCTCTTTCCGTTTTCCTTACGGGATGGAGCCAAGGAGTGGCTTCTTTCACTTCCAGCTGGATCTATTGTCACACCCCCAAAATCCACACGCGGAGTACCACCGCTTGGAGGCGTGACATGACCAGGATCAAGCCATCAATCATATTGAACATAGCATAATATAAATAAGATAGTTCGTAAAACTCAATTCAATACAATTGATGTTCTAAACCAAACATAGTATCAATAGCGGAAGCGTAATAATGAAAATCCAAAGTATGTAAAAGTAAACCCAAAGTAATGTTAAGTTTGATTGTTTAAACGTTTTAACATGGCATCCACGATCCATGCTCCACAACGACCTGCTCCTTCCTAGTGCAAGCTCCATAAGTACCTAAGGTCCTGCAAGGCATGCAGCAGAGAGTCAACAACTAGTTGAGCGAGTTCACAGTTAATAGTTCAATAATAGTATAGTGTGAGTAGTAGTATTTTCGTTCGTTATGTCATGTATCGTATTAGTTTCCATCGCGGCCTCCCAGGCAGGTATGCGAAGATATTAGGGGATGTTTTTCCCAAGTATTCTAGACTAGGTTTATTTGTATCGCGGCCTCCCAGGCTGGTGTGCGAAGATTAGTAAATTTAGTTCGCGGCCTTCCTAAGGCAGGTGTGCGAAGTCAGTCATAATATCGCGGCCAACCCTTGGCAGGTGTGCGAAGATCAGTTCAACAAGTGTTACTAGTCTAGTCGTATCTTATCGTTAGGTTCTACCATCTGAGTATACACAATAATTCATCAAATCCCATTCCCACCCGGGAACCCCATGCCTTGGCTGTGTGAACTCACCTTGGTTTGCTCGGTATGCTAAGTATGTGCTCAAGATAAATCAATCACGTCCTAGGGTATGCACATATACACAATCAGTTTGTATCCAAGTTGTTCCCGTATAAGTATAATCACAATAATCACCAAGTATCACAATACACGTATTCGGGATCATACAAGTCATGCATGACATTTAACAGTAGTTAGATAACTCAGTTAAGTTTCAACAGAAGTAGTTACTGTGCCACTTAACCAAATCGGCGAATCACTTTGTTGGCGAAACACTGGCTTGGCGAAACACAAGTGTTTCGTCAACTACCCTTTGACGAAACAGGGTTCTATTTCGCTGACTATCCTTTGGCGAAACAGCCCAGCTGTTTCGCCAAACACTCTTGGCGAAACACCCACTCTATTTCGTCAAATATTCCATTCCATCAAGTAGTCAGTTACGTCAAACATCCAGTTACACGGAAATCATGCAGTTAGATACAGAAACCCTAATCATGGTTAATAGCCGTCATCATCATCATCAATCATACAGTAAATCATATAACACAAAAATCATCATGAATCATAATCATTACATATACGACTTATATTCTAAACACAAAAAGCTCGTTAACAATCCCGAAGATCTATATCAACAAAACATACGTGCAAAGATAATTCCAATCGTTGTGATCTTAGAAAAATAATCAGAATCTAACAGTCACTAATAAGCACAACCATTGCAAGATTTATGAAACCCTAATTACTCGATATACCCATAATCGTCGTAACCGTCACCATAAATCGTTCAAGAGAAATCAGGTTATGCCACAAGCATTTACACCAACAATCAAATCAGTAATACAAGCAAATGAATTCGATTAATACACACTAACCGATTACGAGATGAACTAATGAGGATCCGGAAGAGAGACGGGGGCTGCCGATGCTCAGAGGGGTCTTAGGGTTTCTTATTTGCCAAAAAGTATCGAACATAAGTCTGTGTGTGTTAATATATGCGTTTTACCGTACTGGGCCCGTAGCTGGGCCTCAACGAATCTGGGCCGGCGAATCAAGTTCTATTTCGTCGAGACTGAGTTGGCGAAACAGGCTTGTTTCGTTGAGTGGTCCTTGGCGAATCACAACTCTGATTCGTCGAGTTGTGCTTGGCGAAACACACTTGTGTTTCGTCGGGTTGTTCAAGTGTTAACAGTTTAAGTTTATCTACAGATTTCAAGTTATACAATCAAACACATACTCATGCAAATCACAAGACACTTTATTATATCACAACGTGTACATTACAAGTCAATCAAGTCAAACACTTAAACAGTCAAAGTCAATGTGCATTAAATGCGAAAGTGAAAGTCGAAAGTTCGAGTTGTCACATCTATCACTACATGGAATCAATTAGCTGAGAAGTTCCTTCAGAAATATTTCCCTCCAGAGAAAACTGTTCGGTTAAGAACCAAGATTCTGAACTTTCGTCAGGACGAGGAAGAGTCCCTTTACGAGGCATGGGAGCGGTTTAAAGAGCTTATGAGAAAGGTCCCACATCACGGGTTGCCCAAGTGGCAACAGTGTCAGATCTTCTAGCATGGCTTGGACAGTCAGGGACAGATGATGGTTGATACATACTCGGGTGGTGATATCGGCACGAAAAATGCCACCGAGGCATTTGAGATTCTTGAGAAGTGTGCCGCGAAAAACCGGACGCAACAGCCCCCGAGGGGAAAGAGTTCTCGGCAGGGAGTTCATCATGTGGAGGACTACACAGCCATGACAGCACGTATGGATGCCTTATCTTTGAAATTTGATCGAGTGATGGAAATGCACTCGAGAGGTTCTTCGAGTGGGGGAGCATATCAGGTAGGTGATTTTCCGACGGGAGAGATGTCACACGAGCATGTTGATTTCATGGGAAACCAATACCGTCCTCAAAACAATCCCTACAGCAATACTTATAATCCGGGGTGGAAGAATCATCCAAACTTTAGTTGGAAGCCCGATGCTTCTAACCAGCATCCACCTGGATTTGCTCCACGTCCCACAGCTCCGACCCATGGAGCATATGGTCCACCTCGTCCTCAGCAGACGCCTCCTTCTAGTGATCCTAGTGTGCATGATATGCTTAGTCAAATCTTAGCTGGTCAAAACACTCAAAAAGCGGAGAATGAGAAGCGTTTTAGGGAGTATGACGGTCGTTTCACGAGGCACGAGAGTGAGTTGAGAAGCCAAAAGGCTTCCATGCAGGCCATTGAGAACCAAGTTGGCCAGATTGCCAAGATGTTGTCTGAGAGACAACAGGGGGGCCTTCCGAGCAACACAGAGCCAAATCCAAATGCTACAGCAAAGGCCATCACGTTGAGAAGCGGCAAGACCGCTCAAGCCGTCCCTCCGGCTGTTCCAGCAAAGTCGGATGACGACGATGAGGTTGATGAGGAGATTGAGGTTGAGTCTCCAGGTGAGGTGCAACAGAGGCGAGTCCCAGCAAGTACCGCACGACCCAAGGAGCCAGTGAGAGAGTATATCCCTCCCATTCCATATCCGGGGAGGTAGAAGAAGCAGAAAATGGAAGAACACTATGGTAAATTCCTCGAGCTTTTTAAGCAACTTCATATAAATTTACCTTTTGTCGAGGCACTTGCTCAAATGCCTAAGTATGCCAAGTTTCTGAAGGATATCCTATCCAACAAAAAGAAACTTGAGGAGCTTTCGCAAGTGACCTTGAATGAAGAGTGTTCAGCGGTTCTTCAGAACAAACTACCGAAGAAGATGAATGATCCTGGGAGTTTCACTATCCCGTGTTTGATCGGTAGTTTGTCGGTCAGCAATGCTGTAGGATCGATTTCGACCTAAACGAGTCGTTCGGAAGAGCTCAAATCCGTTTCAGAGGCGGAAACAAAGAAACGGATGTGTACACAGCTAGAATCACACTTTAAACCTCTTGTATATTGATTTTACAGCTTTTACATTTACAAGGAACACCGGCAATACCTCGGTATCAGATCTGAAAATCGTTACAAATGAAATGAATGACAATCCTATTTATACTAAACCTGGTTCGCTTATAATGACAAAGACATAAAAGCGAACCACCTACCATTGCCCTAAAAGCGAACCTCCTATGTATAAATGCATGCATAAGCGAACCATCTTGAATGCCGTAAAAGCGAACCTTCAATGTTATCCGTTCAAGTGAACCTTCATGTTGACTTTCTTGCAAACCTTCTATGTTATGATTTGGCCTTCAAGTGAACCCTTCCATGTATTGGACCTTTTAATACATGCACCTCATTGGACCTTTAAAAGGTGAACTCTCATTGGACCATATTATGATTTGTCTTTTGTGAACATATATATCTTTTGTGGCTTTTGACATTAAACGGCTATCACTCAATTTATTGATTCATGACATCACTTGTGATGTCACTTGGGTGATGTCACTTGTGATGTCACGCCTGATCGGATCCGCAACGAGATCGAGACTCGACATTAAGACGAAGACGACAGATGACTGCACCAACAAATGCGTTGGCTGATCTTGGAGCTAGCATAAACCTCATGCCATATGCGGTTTTTGCTAAGCTAGACTTGGGAGAGCCCAAGCCGACTCGTATGAGCATTCAGCTAGCCGACCGTTCAGTGAAGTACCCTCGAGGCATAGTTGAGAATATGCTGGTGAAAATCGACAAGTTTGTCTTTCCTGTCGATTTCGTGATTCTGGACATGGATGAGGATAAAAACGTTCCACTTATCTTAGGTCGCCCATTCCTAGCCATTGCGAGAGCCTTGATTGATGTCTGCACCGGTAGACTTACTCTCAGGGTTGACGATGAGGAGGTTACCTTTGATATAGGGAAATCCATGCAACACTCATAGAGTCAGGATGATACACTCTACTTTATTGAGACTATCGATACTTATGTGAGTGATCATCTTCATGCTACATTCGAGGAGGATGTTATGGACACACAGCTGCTTGGAGGGGAGATTTTTGGTTCACCTAGTGTGGACCGAATGGTTGAGGAGGTGACCTGTCTGATAGGTCACGCATCTCCCCCGTTTCCCGAGGTTTTTGAGGTTGTGGATCGCGTGACTGAGCCTAAAGCACGCCCTTCTATTGAGGATCCACCTTCGGTTGAGCTTAAGGAGCTCCCAGATCATTTGAAGTATGCTTTCTTGGAGGGTGAGACTCATCTGCCCGTTATCATTTCTGCCAAATTATCGAAGGAAGAGAAGGATCGATTGCTTGAAGTCCTGAAGCAGCACAAGAAGGCGATTGCTTGGAAGATTATGGATATAAAAGGGATCAATCCATCCTTTTGTACCCATAAGATCTTGATGGAGGAGGACTTTAGACCTGTAGTACAGCATCAGAGGCGTTTGAACCCAAACATGCAGGAGGTTGTGAAGAAAGAGGTCATCAAACTACTTGATGTAGGTTTGATATATCCGATCTCTGATTCACCATGGGTTAGCCCTGTACAGGTAGTCCCGAAGAAAGGAGGCATGACAGTGGTGACTAATGAGAAAAACGAGTTGATTCCTACTCGTACTGTCACCGGATGGAGAGTTTGCATTGACTACCGCAAGCTCAATGATGCCACGAGGAAGGTTCATTTCCCACTTCCTTTCATTGATCAGATGTTGGAAAGGTTGTCGGGCAAGATGTACTAGTGCTTCCTTGATGGTTTTTCGGGTTATTTTCAGATTCCCATCTCTCCTGAGGATCTGGAGAAGACGACATTCACATGTCCCTATGGCACATTCGCCTACCGGCGGATGCCCTTTGGACTGTGCAATGCCCCGGCCACATTTCAGAGGTGTATGGTGGCCATTTTTCACGACATGATCGAGGACTCCATGGAGGTTTTCATGGATGATTTTTCTGTGTTTGGAAGTTCTTTTGATCAGTGTCTTGGGAATCTGAAAAAGATGTTGGCTAGATGTGAAGAAGCCAACCTTGTGTTAAACTGGGAGAAGTGCCACTTCATGGTGAAGGAGGGCATTGTGCTTGGGCACAAGATTTCACAGGCGGGGCTCGAGGTCGACCGAGCCAAAGTCGAGACTATTTCAAAGCTCCCGCCTCCCACATCCGTGAAATCTATTAGGAGTTTTCTGGGTCATGCAGGTTTTTACCGGTGATTCATAAAGGACTTTTCCAAAATCGCCCGTCCCATGACCCAGCTCCTCGAGAAGGATGCCCAGTTTGTTTTCTCCGAGGAATGCCTTCGGGCATTTGAGTTGTTGAAGGAGAAGTTGGTGAATACCCCGATCATGGTTGCTCCCGACTGGGAGCTGCCATTTGAGTTGATGTGTGATGCGAGTGATTTCGCTGTCGGGGCTGTCTTGGGTCAAAGGAAAGATAAACACTTTGACCCGATTTACTATGTGAGCAAGACCTTGAATGACGCTCAGGAGCACTACACCACGACAGAGAAAGAGCTCCTAGCCGTGGTCTTTGCCTTCGATAAGTTTCGGTCATATCTTGTCCTTTCCAAGACCATTGTGTACACGGATCATGCAGCACTTCGGTATCTTTTTAGCAAGCCGGATGCTAAACCGAGACTGATACGTTGGATTTTGTTGCTGCAAGAGTTTGACATCGAAATCCGTGATAAAAAAGGGGCTGAGAATTTGGCAGCCGATCATTTGTCTCGACTTGAGCATTCCGAGGAAAAGGAAACTCGTGGGCCTAACATCAATGACAATTTCCCCCACGAGTTCCTCATGAGGATCGAGACTAGTGATGATTCCCCATGGTTTGCTGACTTTGCAAACTACTTAGCTAGGGGCATCCTGATCAAGGGGATGACCCATCAGCAGAAGCGAAAGTTCTTTGCGGATGTCAAGCGTTACTTCTGGGATGACCCTTACTTATTTAGGGTAGGAGCGGATCGGATGATCCGGCGATGCGTGTATGGTGACGAGGCCAGGGATATTTTACACCACTGTCACGAGGGACCCACGGGAGGCCACCACGGAGCGAACAACACGGCGAGGAAAGTGTTTGACGCCGGATTCTTTTGGCCGACTATTTTTCGTGATGCCCATGAGTGGGTGAGGTCCTGTGATGCTTGCCAGAGGGCGAGCAACATTTCTGCACGCCATGAGATGCCACAAAACGGCATCCAAGTTTGTGAGGTTTTTGACGTGTGGGGGCTAGACTTCATGGGCCCCTTTCCGACCTCTTTTGGCAACCGCTACATCCTAGTCGCTGTTGATTACGTTTCAAAGTGGGCTGAAGCACAGGCTTTGCCCACTAACGATGCGAGGGTAGTGGTGCGATTTCTGAAAAAGCTGTTTGCTCGCTTTGGTGCCCCGAAGGCATTGATTAGTGACCGTGGGACGCATTTCTGTAATGCTCAGCTTGAGAAAGCATTGTCCCGATATGGTGTGCAACATCGATTCTCTACACCGTATCATCCGCAGACGAGCGGACAGGTCGAGGTTACTAATCGGGGTATCAAGCGGATTTTGGAGAAAACGGTTAATTCTAGCCGTAAGGATTGGTCCGAGAAATTGGACGATGCACTGTGGGCTTTTCGGACAGCCTACAAGACTCCTATAGGCACCACACCGTTTAAACTGGTCTATGGGAAGTCTTGTCATTTGCCTGTTGAACTCGAGCACAAAGCATACTGGGCTTTGAAGACAGTTAATCTTGACATGGCTGATGCAGGTGAGAACAGGTTTGTGCAGATTCACGAGATTGAGGAGCTTAGGCATGATGCGTATGAAAGCTCCAAGCTGTACAAGGAACGTACTAAGACGCTCCATGATGCCCGCTTGAAGGACAAGAAAGAATTCCGAGTGGGTGATCGTGTGTTGTTGTATAATTCACGTCTTAAGTTGTTTCCTGGCAAGCTAAAGTCTCGGTGGTCGGGTCCCTACACTATACGATCAGTGTTTCCTTACGGGACCGTGGAGATAGGCCATGAGGATGGCCGGTTGTTCAAAGTCAACGGGCATAGGCTAAAGGCTTATGTTGGAGGGCCCGTTGACCCGAGTGAGGAGGTTGTTACCCTCCACCCCAGGAACAAATGAATTCGGGGTGGTGAGTCTAGCTGAAGACTCGTAAATAAACTTAGCATGTTTATATGTTTATTATTTTTGTTATTATTTTTGTGTGTGGTTGTCTGTTTATTTTCAGGTTGCGGTTCGTTCTGGTCGCGAGGGATGTTAGAGCTTGTTGCCGGCTCTCAGGTATGTTAGTTCTGTTCTTTTTCTTTGTAGGAGATGCTTCGTGAGTGCCCCGGGTTCAACGAGTTTGTCTATAAAGATGTCCATTTTCTACACCCTTAAAAAAAATTAAAATCAAAATTCGAAAATGCAGCACTATCATCAAAGTCTGGCACCATCAGACAACTTTTGCAGGCCAATAATAGAACCTCTTTGAATAAAACCAACCACCACCATCAATCCTTCATAAAACCTTCATCTTCCTCCTTGAACCCACTTCAAAGCACTCACGAATCCTTTGCATCTCCTAGCTTCCTCCAAGAAATTCTTTCATCCCAACATCATTCCAGGTACGGATTCACCCTTTTTCTAGTTAGATTCATGTGTTTTGTTGTTGTGTTCTTCATGTTCTTCATAGTTAGTTCTTTAGGTTTTTAGGGCTTGGTCTAAATCACCCGATTCAAGCCCGTTTTTAGTGTTTTTTGTGTTTATTTGAACCACAATGGACCGATTTACAAAACCCCTAAACAAAAAGTTGGAAAAATCGGGGTTTCGGGGGTGTTTTGAGCGAATTTCCGGGCCTGGGTTCCGACGAGCACGGTCGTGACCTGCTATAGCATGCTCGTGATCTTCATAAATTCATCTAAACTTCATAAATTTTCCGGAATTCCAGGTCTGGCACGAGGGTGCTTCCAAACGGCACGGTCGTGCCCTTCATAAACTCGTCGGACCTTCATAAAATTCGCCCAGAAACTCAAATGGCACGGTCATGTTTCCGTATGGCACGATCGTGCTTGCCTGTTAATCGCTTAAATCGCCCGTAACTGTTCTCGGAGATTGGTCCAGCACGAGGGTGCCAATGGGTGGCACTACCGTGCTTCTCGCAAAATTGGTTCAAATCTGAGCCGTTTACGGCCGAGCACGATGGTGCAGTGGGATGGCATGGTCGTGCTCCTGGGGAATAAAAACCCAGACTTCATAAAATTCCCGGAAAAACTTCATAAACTCACTGATTTGCAGGTCCCGCACGGTAGTGCCATATGGTGGCACGACCGTGCCATGTTGTCCAGTCCCGAAATTTTTGCTTGTTTGTTTTGGTTGCTGATTAATCTTGTCTCAATCTTGCAGATGAATCACCCCTACTTGCAGTTCTCAAACAATGCCAGGGAAGGGTATTGTATCCCGAAAGTGGAGCGATTGTGGGCCCGACGATACCTTTTCGAGCCCATGAGGAAGCTGTAGTTGGTGGATTTGGATCTGCTCGGACAGTCCGAGAGGTTCGATGATCTGATGACTCCCCCGTGGTCTCGTCTTTTTTGAGATCGCGGAACCGCAATACGTGGAGCTGGTTATCGAGTTTTTCGCATCCTTCCGATTCACTTTCCCATGCCCGGATATCTACGACAAAAACGTTGGTGTTAAATACCGGTTGGGGAGGAAATGGCATCACCAATCAATGAGTCGATTCGGGACTGTGTTGGGGTTGTACGAAGACGATGAGATAGACTCAGAACTGTTTCATGGGAGCCTACATGATTGGGAGCCGGATGCAAACAAGGCAGCCTTTTGGGAGGAGATCACTGTGTCGGGTCGGATTTGGGACCCTCGTAGAGCCAAAGCTACATGGATACTTGACCCGCTACATAGAGTCATCGAGCGCGCCATTTTCCACGTGATTGGAGGTCGGGGTGATAGCACAGGGAACATCACCACCCGTGACCTCTTTCACCTATACTGCATCATCTCTTGTTCAAACTGCAACCTAGCGGTCAGCGTTGCAGAGTCGATATTTCGAGGCGTTGGTTCGACACCCACGTTACGGATTTGTGGATGAGCCTTTGCAACTAAGCTTGCCAAATTTTATCGGGTTCGGTTACACCACCTAACTGAAGCCTGCGACTACGGCCTTCTCGACTTGCAACAGCTGAACTCGATGCATCTTACCAGGAAAGTGAACGGGATTCCAAAGCTCGTTGACCGAATGGGAAGAATTTGGGACCCACTACCTGTAGTTGAGGAGGGTGGTGGTGATGATGGTGATGATGGTGATGGCGGCGATCATGATGTGCATATGCGCGATATCCCGGTTCAGGGGCAGCATGGGGGCGCTGGGGGAGCGGACCCCCACATGCAGGTTGGACATGTGATTCACGGGTTTGATAGCCCGAATTGGGATAACGTGTATGGTGGCTTTGGTGGTGGAGGTTATGCACAGGGTGGTTATGGCGCCTACGGTCCTTCCGAGCCGTCATCGTTGGACCTCTGGAGGCGGATGGACGGACTGGCATTGGACCAAGAAGAAGTGAGGCGAGATGTGGGTCTCATACGCGCGGAGCAACACCGACAGGGCAACTATTTGGAGGAGTTGCACGAGCAGCACCGACGCAGCATGGATTGGTTGTTTGGTTCGCAGCAGCACATCGCGAACTCACTCAACCATCCATACACACAGCCGCCGCCGCATTTTGCGCGTAGATCCAGGTTTGATCGCAGGGACGACACCGGTCCTTCGGGATCCGGTGGGAGGTTTTAGTCCCGCCCTCATCTCGTATTTGTATTACTATTTCGTGTTTGAGGGATGTGCCATTTTCCATCGTACGTACATCCCTCCGTTTTAGGTGTTAGTTTTTATCGCTTTATTAGTGGGTTAATTTAATAAACGAAGGCAAGGGAAGAAATGGGTTGGGTAAACTTCCTATGTGTTTGATCTTGTTTGCTACATGTGCAGTGTTGGGTTAAATGAGGTGTTGGCTTGGTGGAAGGGTTGGTAGTTCGTTGTGGATGCTCCTAGTTGCTTCATCTTGTTCCGCTTCTAGCTTCATGTTTCAGGGGAGTTTTCGTGTTCCCGCCTTCCTTTAGTTGTATTGAATTCGCAATTCTTTTGCTTATTCAATTTTTTGTTGTACATCGAGGGCGATGTACAATTCAAGTGTGGGGAGGTGGTCTATCGCTTGAGCTTTGTCGTTGTCATATATATATATATATATATATATATATATATATATATAAAAAAGAAAAAGAAAAAAAACTAATAATAATAATAAATAAAATAAAATAATAATAATACAAAGCTCTCTTCTAACAATTTTTTATGGCATATAAATCAAATCAACATAAGTATCTAAATAAGCACCAAAATTTTTGATAAATAAAATTGGGTTGACACAAAAAGGGGGTTCACTCGTGTAAGGAAAAAAAACCGTTAAGTAACTTGTTTTTTTTTTATAAATTGAGCATGAGAAATCAAGCGACTGACCTACTTGTTTGCCTTGCATATTTACCCAATACGCCCGTTTCCGTGAGTTATTTTTGAGCCTTATAGCTTTAGATTATTTTTGCTCATGTTTTTGCGGGCAAAGATTGAGTGAGCCGGATAACTTTTGCAATTTAGAACTTGTATTAGGTATGCATTTCGAGGCCACAAAGCGAGAATACAAGCATAGAAGTGATTGAGGCATTAGGAAACCTTTTCATTTTAGCCATTTTCATTCACCTCCCTACCCGAATTATTCCCCTAGTTAAACCAATTTGAGCCTTTCCCATTCGTTTCTTGAAAACCCCAAAACATTAGCCACTTAGCCAAATTAGCCTTTTATATTTTTAGCCCATTTTTGTTGGAAGCCCGGTTCGGTTAATGATTAACTTGTAGCTTTTGTATAGTTCTTCTTAGTTGTTATATCCCTCATGTTCAAGAGTTTTTAGCTAGGTAGACGTACTTAGTTCTCTCCAAAGCATGGGTTAGCTCTTGTTAAAAAAAAAAAAAAAAAAAAAAAAAAAAAAAAAAAAAAAACCAAAGAAATATAGTTGAAAAAGCCTTATCAAATGGCTTTGTTAGAGCGATTTTGGGAGCAAAAAGAAATACTTGTTGGTTAGCTCTCGGTTAGTTACTATTTAGTTGTATAGTTCTATTTTTCTTATGCTTCAAGTTAGTCAAACCGTCGGGTTACAACCATTTTAGCCACTTTTCAAAATCCTCTTCCACACCCTTAACCCAAGCCAAGCTACAACCCAACAAGACCTCATGATTTACGCTATATTTTTGCCGAGTGATTAGATTTGATCCTTCCACAAGCTTATGATATCGCATAGTTATCGTCTTGGCATCGAGTGTTCTAAACATACTCCATGAATTGTATGTGCACCTATATTAAGCCGAGTGTGTGTGAACATTGTGAGGATGCTTGGTGAGTTGGTAGGGATTTCTAAGATGGACCATTGCTCATAAACTTATTTTACATATCTATTTTGGGTTGTTTCTTTATATTGAGCACTCCTTGATTGTTTTAACCCGAGTTATTTGTTTGTGCTTATGAAATGCTAGTTGAGATGATTGCCATTTAGAGAGTTTTGTTGATTTTAGTTTGCTTGAGGACAAGCAAAGTTCAAGTGTGGGGATGTTTGATGTATAAGAATTTATACATCTTTTAAACGTCAAATACGCCCCGTTTATGCAAAAACTCTTTGTATTTTCATTGATTTTGGTACTCATTTGAGTTGTTTGTGAAAATACAGGTCCGGGCTTCGGCCCGGTGATGAAACGGAAGCTTTTGGAGCAAAATGGAGCTAAAATGGTGCATTCCAGCAAACTGCCAGATATGGCACTACCGTGCCAAACAGTGGCACGACCGTGCCAAGGCCTCCGACGTCGGCACTCTTATCCAGCACTAGCACATTTCGGCCAAACCATCGAAATCAGGAGACGCACAACCGTGCCAACCACTGGCACGACCGTGCCAGACCAAAATCAGCCCCTGATCAGCTCGTTTCCGAGATCAGTTCAATCGTCATCGAGCACTATCGGCTCGCACAACCAGAGCATCATCGAGCACGGTCGTGCGACCTCGGGAACATTTGAGCGGGATTTTTCCAGAAATGGTAGCAAACAAGATTGACAGACGAAAAGTGACTCTGACACTTGCCAAGCACGACCGTGCCAAAAGGTGGCATGGTAGTGCCAAACGCCCAACAGTTTAAATACGAGTTTCTAGCTCATTTGCAAGGGAGTGGGAGCATTTTGGTGACTTTTTCTCTCAAGAATCTGGTCTTGGAAGCTTGTTGGAGCCAAGAGGAAGCCTTGAAGAGGATTAAATCACTTGAAGATCTACTCAAACACCATTTTAATCTTGTCTTTAACTTGGTTAGCTTACTACATTTTGAACAATTTATGTTTCTTTGTGCTTGATTTGGTACTCATGAGCCTTATGGGCTAAACATTTGTGTTGTCTAAACTATGTTGAAGCTTATGAACATATGATAATATGGAAGTAGATGTGATGATTGTTCTTGTTAATCTTCATGTTGTCACTTAGTCTTGTTCTTGGAATTCATATGCATGCTTAAAGTTCTTGTTCTTGAATGTTTGCTCATAAGTATTTACATGTTGTGTTGGAAAGCCCATGTAGAGATTATGATTATTGAATCTTGTTAACTTGTTACTATGATTCATAGCATGAAACTTGGAATGGTGAGTGCTAATGTGATATGAACTATGATTTGAGCTTGTGTGTGAATTCTTGCATCTAGATTTGGAAAGATCAAAAGTATGTTTATATGAATTCTATAGTTTGTGTTCATGTTTTGTTGATGATTTAGGCCAAGTTGTTAGCTAGCATGACCATGCTTGTGGTTTATATCAAGAACATGATGATAGTGCCAACTACTTGAAACCAAGTTAGGGTGATTAGTGTGTTGTTC
The DNA here is from genome assembly GCF_002127325.2 of Helianthus annuus. Classification (NCBI taxonomy): domain Eukaryota; kingdom Viridiplantae; phylum Streptophyta; class Magnoliopsida; order Asterales; family Asteraceae; genus Helianthus; species Helianthus annuus. The sequence continues at coordinate 82,625,292 of NC_035439.2, forward strand.
ATATTAGTTTTCCCTAATTTGTAGAGTTAGGAGTTTTGACAAACAAATAACTCATGATTAAAGATTAACATCAACTTAGCAAGTGAGCTTAAAAGAATAATTTTTAGGTAATTAGAATGTTAATTCATTTTTAATTTTCCTAAGAATTATAGACTAGGAAGCCTTGATTGGGGACTTAGTTAAATCTAGAACTTGCATCATCACAATTCTTCTACCTTGTTGTCATATGTTTGTTAGTGGAAACTTAGTTTAGGCAACCCGTCTTAGATATTGTTCTTGTCAGAATTTTTAGTAGTTTACTTATTTGCATGCTAAGTTAGAAAAATCAACCCAACCATTTGAAAAGGCTTTAAAGTAGCAAAAGTTTAGTATCGAGACACCGCATCCACGGATTGATATCCGGTTCTTACCGATTAGCTATATTACCACCCGACGGGTACACTTGCCCTTTGTGTGTGTAGTTAGTTCCTAGGTGAAAAACCATTTTTAAAACTAAATTTGTGTGAAGAAAAACTTAATTAAAAATATATTTAATTCACGCACGTCACCCAGCAACTAGAACCGTCAAGTTGTAGCACCTGTTACCAACGCACCACTTGCTAAGCGTGCACATACTGGTGTTCATCCTCTGTGCCCAACTTGCACCTACCATCACCCTGCAGGGGTGAACTGTCGTTTCTGTGCAAACTACAACATCTATGGGCACTTTATTGCTCACTGCTGTTCAGGCCCACGTCAACAAGCTCAAGCTCCTCCTGCACCACCAGCTCCATTCCCTGCTCCTCGGGTGTCACGACCCCCGACCCCATCCTGGCGGGAATCGGGTGCCGTGAGCAGTCCAGTGGTACCGGTGATTATTTTAAAAAAACATTGCAGCGGAAATTTCATCAGGACCGTGAGTTAGGAAAATATCAGAGTTTAGAAACACCGGATTTTATTTAAATAGATGGAATAAATTCCATGTTTTACAAAGGTAGCTTTTAATAAAAACAATATTTCTAAATTTGATTTAATTAATAAAATAAGCCACTTCTTTGAAGTCTTTTAGTGCCGGATCCAATCCTTACTCCAATCTACTGTAATTACCTGAAACGCGTTTTAAAAAGGTTTTGTCAGCGGGAAATACTGAGTGAGTTCATTCATTTTACTGAAAACGACACATTTGTTATAATTCACAGTATTAAGATCTTTTACACATGTTTCTGATATCAACCAACTACCCACAGTATTTGTCACTCGACCGGATCTGTGACAGTGGTCATATCACCATTGGTTGCCCCAATGAATGACGTATCACTAAATTTTAGGTTCGCTCACCTAAAGTGATAAAAACAGTAGTAATGTGCACAATACCCCACATACTGGCTGTAATTTGGTGATTACATCAACTTAATCATTGTAATTATAATTCTGAAAATAATTTGGAGTATTGTAAAACAGTTGATAAAAAGAGAGAATGACTCACAAATCAGCATGCAGGATTGAGTTAACAAACTTCTTGATTCTATTTCTTCCGATAATTAAGCAGGCACTTTATTATTCTGGATCTTCTGATGATTTAATAGTTTGTTTGATTGTAAGGGTGTAGTTGGGAGTATTTTTGGTAGTTAAATACATAGTTTAACAGAATGGAATACGTATTGGTGTAAAACCCAAATCAAACCTTAACGGTAGTCATGAGATTCGAACCTTAACGAATTTCACAAAAACCAGGTTAATGATCAATACAACTTTTACGATAACTCACGAGATCAAATTCTCACAACGAACGACAAAGTGCGATACTTAAACATTCATCGAATTAACGACGAATGACAAAGTATAACCCTAATATGGGCGGCACTTAAACATCCATTGGATATATTGATCGGTCGGAAAATGAATCGTAATAGCGATTGAATGATTTAGAACACCAACGTATAGAGAGAAGAAGAAAGAAATGAGCAAAGAAAAATGAATCCTAAGCTTCTTATTTATAGGTCGATTTATTCCTTAGCTAGGAAGTTTCCTTAACCATTAAGTTTCCTTAACTATTAAGTTTCCTTAACTATTAAGTTTCCTTAACTATTTAACTAAATAACTTACTTAGCTTAATTAATCTTGCTTAGATTAATTAATATTGATTAACTGATTAATTAATTATACTAAACTTAATTAACAAATTAATTAATCTACTCAGTTAACTTAACTGCTAAGTTTGATATACTAGTTTAACAGCTTACTGATTGTGGGTTCTAATTTCTAGACACAAGAACTCGTATTAGTGTATTAACTCAATTCAACTTTAACGATAATCACGAGATAAAACCCTCACAACGATTTACAAGTGCAATACTTAATAATTCAGCGGATTCACAACGAATGACAGAGTATAGCCCGAGTATGGACAGCACTCAAACATTCAAGTTGAAATAACAATAAATAACAAAGTATAACTCAATTTGAGTAACACTTAGACAATCGTTGGATAGTTATAATCGATCGGATAAAGTATCGTACCAGTGATTAGAGTTATTACCCTAATAACGGGCAGAGTTTAGGGATTTTGAGGGTAAAATCCCGAGCTATAAAAGCTTGACGGAAAGAAAAGAATTGAACAGCGATTGAGTTAATACCCTGATAGCGGTAGCGTTTCGAGGTGTGTGTTTGAGTAGTAGAAGAAGTATAACTCGATGTCAATTTGGAATTTGAGCGTCGTTTTTGTGCCCAGAAGCAAGTCCCGAAGCCTGCTATTTATACACGAATTTGCTCCTGCTTACGGACCGTAAGCCTAACCCTTTACGGTCCGTAAAGGATTGGAACCGACTATAGGGTTGCCACGCATGGGACTAGCTATGCTGAATCAACAGATTCGACCAATCAGATTTAGGCAACGCGTTTTTAGGATAATCGTCCATTAGGTTTAATCCCCCCTTGAGTTTTAGGGGCCCTGATCCTGATTCCGATCATTCCGGAAATTTTAGGGTTTGTGAAGAATCACTTGGGTGTCTTAATTAGGGTTTCCTTTTTATACAATTAACATAATAAGTATTAATTTTAGTGAGAGTCGTTACATCCTCCCCACCTTAATAAAAATCTCGTCCTCGAGATTTGGACTATGATATTTTCTTGGGGTTATGTTTCTTCTTTTAATAGAAACAATATATTATGGGATGGAATCAAAAGATATTTGATAGGCATGAATTTTGAAATAAAATGACTTGGAGAAACAATAGGATTTAATGTCAGAAAGGAACTTACTTTGATCAATTGAGAGAGATTCTTAATTGATAAATCTCTATTTGTGAGTAGAAGTATGAAAAATGATTTGTAAATGATTATCCGAAAATCAATATTGTTTACTTAAATGGTACTGGACAATAGAATTTAGTGTATCGTAATCTGAAGTACATAATTGTACCAAGAATATGTTAAATCAAACGAATGACTCATGAATAGGGTTTAACACAGGCTACAACTCTATTCGGACGCTACAAAGCATTTGTAATGATTGAAAGAATTTCAATAATTATGATGACCGAATAAATTCACCGTTTTCAAAATTGAGAGTTTCAAGGAAGCGAATCTAGATATTTCAAAAGATGAAATGTTTAAACGAATGAGATGAAATGGTATAGTTTTTCAAGGTGATTATGTTTAAGCCAAAAGATATATGATCTATAGATTTTTAGAATGAATGTGAAGAACTTTTTGGAATTTGTAAAATTCTTTGTCAGAAGAAAACTTACCTTGATTGGTACCTATGGAAGACTTAAGATTGACTGGTTCAAAATGAAATGAAAACATGAAAATGTTTTGTCAAATATTGAATTATGATATGAGAAAATCAATGTGCTGAGATGGGTGATTTGTAAGAATACATGAAAAGACAATGAAGTTAGAGTATTTTTGTCTTAATACACAATTGTATTCAGATGATTTTAATCAAAATGTTTGATTTAAAGATAGATGATATTTTGATTTACTAAATACCTTTTCCTTTTATGTTATCATAAAGTAGAATAATAAATAAATATAGATAGGTTTAAAATATCAAAACCCGTAATAATTTTGATAAAATAATGATATATGTTTTATAAATAGGTTTACTCAATATCGTAGGAACTCATGATTATTATTTTTAAAATCAAGTGTGTTTAACTATAAGATTAGGGTATTTTAAATCATAAAAGTAGAATAATAAATGTTTATTTTAATATCGAGCATACTTAAATATTGGCTTGCGTAAATGACATTTGATATTTTAATATGTATATATTATAAAAGAATATTTCTATAAGTATTTAATAGTTGTGAAATATTAACCAAGATAAAATTTATTTATAACATATCTTATTTATGAATATTTAGACGATTATTTATATAATTTATTCGTCCCTTTATTTGTTTTATGAAAATATGTTTTCTCTTTACAGTACGAAGTATATATATATATATATATATATATATATATATATATATATATTTCTATATATAGAAAATATTTTTACATATAATTGAAATTTATTAAATAAGTATGATGACTTAATTTATATATATTAAATAGTTATTATCATGGTTGGATATTGGTTAGTGCTGCCTTGTTTAAGCATAGGTGGCCAGTCCATGCCTAACTAAGGCTAGGCTACCCAATACCTGTCCTTGACAATAATCTTAAAAATAATATTAACACCATTATTATTAATATTTTATTACAAATATTAATTAAAAATAATAATAATAATAATAATAATAATAATAATAATAATAATAATAACTAGTCATAAATGTAAACGAGATTAGCGCAATTTTCAAATTTGTGAAAAAGTCACTACAAGGTGATCGTGATGTAAAGAAAATGATTTAATGAAGTTGAAGACCAACAAGCATGTTATAGTTCAAGAGAATTGAAGTGTTGGTTGGGATTATTTTGAATATGATGGCTTCAATTCATCATATGGGACCTATGTTTTGTGAGCAAGTTAACTGATTTTGAATATCACGAGTTTTAATAAGGAAGTTCGTACATGATCACAACAGAAACCATGTATACCCTTCAAAAAGAAAATCGAGTTTTTCAAGAAATTCATTGATTCGATATTAAAGAATCAACGCTTTGTAAAAACGCGGTTTACAATGCAAAGATCAAGTATAGCGAAATGATATTTGAATTTTTTGATAAAACAACAGATTGGAATGGAGCCTTCCTATGGTCTTCGTAACTCAAATGAACCACATGCACAACAAACAGTGCATGTGTACCGTGTGGATTTTCCAAGAAATGAAATGAATCGATATTTGCTACTATGAAAGAAATCTTTATGGTAGAAACACGAAAGTCAACTTATTTATAGGCAGAAGTCAGAATTGCAATGAAAGAAATATAAGAACTTTATCTGAAATCTCGTGTGATAACCTTTGTTAAGTGACATTACCAAGGAATGTCGAATGAAATGAAATGAAATAGGGGATTTGCAAAGGTAGATGACTTCTTTTGTAGTGCCAATAATTATGACTATAATTAGACTGTGCATCGATGGTTGTGAAATATTGTTCCAACGTACCTCAGCGATATTTTGATCGTTTGTAAGATCATGTGGCAAAGTGCCGATTTTTGATTAGGAGTTCTTTTACTGATGGAATTAGTATTGGTATTATCGTGCTCAAATTTATATTTTTCAAAGATCTTGGTTTGGAAGTCGTGTGTGATAACTTTGACGTCTGTGGATATATAATTTAAGTTTCATGTGTTTTCTTGTGCACTAGCACAACTTTACCTGCTTCTTACTGGCGTTAATAGTTTATGGTAACGCATTGGTAATTCTTATATATTTTTGATGGTGTCCCAACTTAATGGGTTTCCAGTATTATTTTGTTGCACGAGTTACGAGGTAGATGATTAAACGAAAGAATGTTTGACATCGAAATTAAAGATATATGCGAGAGATTCCTGATAAAGAAATCTATATACATATGCTTGTGCTTTATTCTTAATTGACTTTTTGGACTTCCTTATAGATATACATATCTATATTATATATTTCACATGTTGTAATATACATACCTTTCATAGGGTTAAATATATATAATAGATTCATATTTCCAAAAAAAAAAAAAACCAGTCAGATATTTGGTCATGATACTATTTAGGGAAATCTTGTTACTGGTTTAAAATACCATTTATCCCGTCTTATCCGGTTCACGCCGGAGCGGTAATTTCAGTATATCCGGACAAGCTGGAGAGTCTGCTACTCTATACCCAGTTTTGCCGGAGAAAAATTCCTATTTCCCATAAATAGTATCTTTTCCAAAAGTGTCTCTTTTATTAGGGCTTTTATCCAGAATCAAGGAAATTTGTATTCCCATAACATATCTTATTCTAGACCAAATAATATCAATAAGCAAGAAGCAATTAAGTACTATTTTCTGCTAATCGTCATTCTTATGGAATACCAATATTGTACTTATATAAGTAATTTACCTTAAAGTTTATTTTAAGGCAAAATTCTTAAGTTCGAGTCTAAATATCATTCAGAGTGCTATCAGATAATATTAAGGTTCTAACTTTCCGTTTAAGCTTAGGTACTATTATAAAACCTAACTGTTTTAAACAAGTGGCTTAGCTTATACTAAGGCATCTTTTCTTACGTTCAAGTCTAAATGTTATTAGATGTGCTACCAGTTAATAGCAATCTCCTAACTCTTTTATTTAAACTTAAGTATTGTTATCACAACACTTATAGGCTTAAAGCAGTGGCTTAGCTCTGATACCACCCTCTGTCACGACCCCCGACCCCATCCTGGCCGGAATCGGGTGCCGTGAGCAGTCCAGTGGTACCGGTGATTATTTTAAAAAAACATTACAGTGGAAATTTCATCAGGACCGTGAGTTAGGAAAATATCAGAGTTTAGAAACACCGGATTTTATTTAAATAGATGGAATAAATTCCATGTTTTACAAAGGTAGCTTTTAATAAAAACAATATTTCTTAATTTGATTTAATTAATAAAATAAGCCACTTCTTTGAAGTCTTTTAGTGCCGGATCCAATCCTTACTCCAATCTACTGTAATTACCTGAAACGCGTTTTAAAAAGGTTTTGTCAGCGGGAAATACTGAGTGAGTTCATTTATTTTACTGAAAACGACACATTTGTTATAATTCACAGTATTAAGATCTTTTACACATGTTTCTAATATCAACCAACTACCCACAGTATTTGTCACTCGACCGGATCTGTGACAGTGGTCATATCACCATCGGTTGCCCCAATGAATGACGTATCACTAAATTTTAGGTTCGCTTACCTAAAGTGATAAAAACAGTAGTAATGTGCACAATACCCCACATACTGGCTGTAATTTGGTGATTACATCAACTTAATCACTGTAATTATAATTCTGAAAATAATTTGGAGTATTGTAAAACAATTGATAAAAAGAGAGAATGACTCACAAATCAGCATGCAGGATTGAGTTAACAAACTTCTTGATTCTATTTCTTCCGATAATTAAGCAGGCACTTTATTATTCTGGATCTTCTGATGATTTAATAGTTTGTTTGATTGTAAGGGTGTAGTTGGGAGTATTTTTGGTAGTTAAATACATAGTTTAACAGAATGGAATACGTATTGGTGTAAAACCCAAATCAAACCTTAACGGTAGTCATGAGATTCGAACCTTAACGAATTTCACAAAAACCGGGTTAATGATCAATACAGCTTTTACGATAACTCACGAGATCAAATTCTCACAACGAACGACAAAGTGCGATACTTAAACATTCATCGAATTAACGACGAATGACAAAGTATAACCCTAATATGGACGACACTTAAACATCCATTGGATATATTGATCGGTCGGAAAATGAATCGTAATAGCGATTGAATGATTTAGAACACCAACGTATAGAGAGAACAAGAAAGAAATGAGCAAAGAAAAATGAATCATAAGCTTCTTATTTATAGGTAGATTTATTCCTTAGCTAGGAAGTTTCCTTAACCATTAAGTTTCCTTAAGTATTAAGTTTCCTTAACTATTAAGTTTCCTTAACTATTAAGTTTCCTTAACTATTAAGTTTCCTTAACTATTTAACTAAATAACTTACTTAGCTTAATTAATCTTGCTTAGATTAATTAATATTGATTAACTGATTAATTAATTATACTAAACTTAATTAACAAATTAATTAATCTACTCAGTTAACTTAACTGCTAAGTTTGATATACTAGTTTAACAGCTTACTGATTATGGGTTCTAATTTCTAGACACAAGAAGTCGTATTAGTGTATTAACTCAATTCAACTTTAACGATAATCACGAGATAAAACCCTCACAACGATTTACAAGTGCAATACTTAATAATTCAGCGGATTCACAACGAATGACAGAGTATAGCCCGAGTATGGACAGCAACATTCAAGTTGAAATAACAATAAATAACAAAGTATAACTCAATTTGAGTAACACTTAGACAATCGTTGGATAGTTATAATCGATCGGATAAAGTATCGTACCAGTGATTAGAGTTATTACCCTAATAACGGGCAGAGTTTAGGGATTTTGAGGGTAAAATCCCGAGCTATAAAAGCTTGACGGAAAGAAAAGAATTGAACAGCGATTGAGTTAATACCCTGATTGCGGTAGCGTTTCGAGGTGTGTGTTTGAGTAGTAGAAGAAGTATAACTCGACGTCAATTTGGAATTTGAGCGTCGTTTTTGTGCCCAGAAGCAAGTCCCGAAGCCTGCTATTTATACACGAATTTGCTCCTGCTTACGGACCGTAAGCCTAACCCTTTACGGTCCGTAAAGGATTGGAACCGACTATAGGGTTGCCACGCATGGGACTAGCTATGCTGAATCAACAGATTCGACCAATCAGATTTAGGCAACGCGTTTTTAGGATAATCGTCCACTAGGTTTAATCCCCCCTTGAGTTTTAGGGGCCCTGATCCTGATACCGATCATTCCGGAAATTTTAGGGTTTGTACAGAATCACTTGGGTGTCTTAATTAGGGTTTCCTTTTTATACAATTAACATAATAAGTATTAATTTTAGTGAGAGTCGTTACATCGGGTCAACCAAGCAGCTCCTGCGCCCGCTGTTCATGCACGAGCTTGCTACTCTTGTGTTGACCCGAATCACTTTGCTAATGTCTGCCCGCTCCGCGTTGTGAAACAAGAACCGCAGCAACAACCACCGCAGCAGCAGCAACAACAGCAACCACAACAGCCTCAGCCTCAGCAGCAGCAACAACCACAACAAGCAGCCCGCGGAAGAACTTTCAATATCAATGTCCGCCAGGCTCAGACTGACAACAATGTTGTCAATGGTACGTTCCTTGTTAACGGTATTTATCTTTCGTGTTTATTTGATACTGGAGCCAATAACTGTTTTGTGTCGTTTGAATTCGAAAAGCTCCTAAAACGTAAACGCGCTAACCTCCCAACGACGTTCGACGTAGAAATTGCCACTGGAAGAACCGTCACCGTTAGTTCCGTTCTCTGTGATTGTACTCTCGAACTCAACAATCACGTCTTTCCGATCGATATCATTCCGATGCAACTTGGTAGTTTCGATGTCATAGTAGGCATGGACTTTCTTCGTGAAAATCGTGCCGAAGTTGTTTGCTTTGAAAAGATGTTTCGTTTATCTCTTTCTAATGGCGACCAACTCTGTGTTATGGCGAAGTATCCTCGAAAGAATTGAAACTTATGTCGTGCATTCAAGCAAGCAAGTATCTCCACAAGGAATACTTGGCTTGCTTAGCTCACATTGTAGTAGCGGAGGAGGAAAAGAAGCCGATGGAAAAGGTACTTATGGTTCGTGATTTTCCTAATGTCTTTCCTGACGATTTACTTAGTCTACCCCCTACCCGCGATATCGACTTTCGAATTGACCTCATCCCCGGAGCTAACCCTATCGCTAAAGCCCCTTATCGCCTCGCACCGTCCGAAATGCGTGAACTCTCTAGCCAACTCCAGAAGTTACTTGATAAAGGCTTCATACGCCCTAGCACATCACCTTGGGGCGCACTTGTCCTTTTCTTGAAAAAGAAGGATGAATCGTTCCGAATGTGCATCGATTATACGGAACTCAACAAGCTTACTATCAAGAATCGCTACCCTCTACCTCGAATTGACGACTTATTTGATCAACTGCAAGGCGCTACGTGTTTCTCAAAGATCGATCTACGTTCTGGTTACCATCAACTACGAATTCAGGAGCAAGATATCCCTAAAACCGCTTTTCATACCTGTTATGGCCATTACGAATTCGTGGTCATGCCTTTTGGTCTCACTAATGCACCCGCGGTCTTCATGGATTTGATGAACCGTGTGTGTAAACCCTTTCTTGATCGCTTCGTTATCGTGTTTATCGGTGACATCCTTATATATTCGAAGTCGAGAGCCGAACACGCGCAACATATCCGTTTAGTTCTCGAGCTTCTCCAAGGGAATCGCCTCTATGCCAAGTTCTCCAAGTGTGAATTTTGGCTCGAGGAGGTTTAATTCCTCGGTCACATCGTTAACAGTCAAGGTATTCACGTCGATCCCGCGAAGATTGAAGCAGTTAAGAGCTAGATTACACCAAAAACCCCGTCCGAAGTTCATTCTTTTCTCGGATTGGCGGGTTATTACCATCAATTTATCGCTGATTTCTCTAACATCGTCGTTCCTCTCTAACGCGTAAAGACAAGCCTTTCGTTTGGGGAACCGAACAAGAGGATGCCTTTCAAACTCTCAAGTGTATGCTTTGCAACGCTGCCGTACTCGCGCTACCTGATGGGAACGACGACTTTGTTGTTTATTGCGATGCCTCTAACCTAGGTCTTGGTTGTGTTCTTATGCAACGAGACAAGGTTATCGCGTACGCGTGTCGCCATCTCAAGGTCCACGAGAAGTACTATACAACCCACGATCTCGAGCTCGGTGCAGTTGTTTTTGCGCTTAAGATATGGCGACACTACCTGTACGATACTAAGTGTACGGTCTTCACAGACCATAAGAGCCTATAACACATCTTGAACCAGAAAGAACTAAACATGCGCCAACGTAGATGGGTTGAACTTCTCATCGACTACGACTGTGAGATATGCTACCAACCAGGCAAGGCAAACGTCGTTGCCAATGCTCTTAGCCGACGAAGCTATTTACATAGTGTTCGTAATGTTCAAGCCCAACACGACCTCGAAGCTGTCATTCGCAACGCTCAACACGCCTGTTTTCTCGAGAACACTTTGAAGGAAGAAAGAATCTGTGGAACCGAAAATCAACTAGTGAATAAACCAAATGGTATCTTTCACTATCTCGGCCGACTTTGGATACCTAGTCGCAATAATCTCCGAGAGATTTTGCTGACTGAAGCCCACAAATCTCGATATTCCATTCATCCGGGTGCCGACAAGATGTACCAGGACCTCCGTGCCAGGTATTGGTGGCCAGGAATGTGTCACACCCTGACTTTTGCGGAAGCGTGATTATGTGTAACTTGCTTAATATCATTGTAGTCAATCATAACAACAACTATATGATAAAACTAAAGATGATCATCCATTAAAGAAGTTTAAAAATATAACAAACATCATTGTTTTGAAATCCCAACACAGACTTTGAACCCATATTACAAACCACGCAAATAGTTTTAGATTTCCATAAGGACTCGACATAAGACACTAAATAAAACCAGGCTTTGAAAGATGTGTCTTATCTAGGATAACCAAACCCTTAGACTACGGATGACATCTTTTATTCTCAACATTACTTGAAACCTCCAAACGCCTGCCAGATCCACATTTAATTCCCTGAAATACATGTAGTTTGAAAACATCAACAAAAGTTGAGCGAGTTCATGTGTTTGTTTGTGTGCACGAATAAACCTTTGTAATCATTAAAAGTATGTATGTATGTTTGTAAACCCCTGGTATGAAAGCAACAAGGAAAACAAAGAACAGATCATTAATGGTTTGCAAGGCCATTAATATGTGTGACGTGATGCAGGAAGGCTCAAACCTAGCAAATTTTGTCTCCGGCAATAAGACATAGTCACCTCATGGGCCAAACCCCGGTCCACATGGGTGTGGGCTCGCTACACCCAAATAGATCTATCACTCATGTCCCTCGGTCCTACAACGAGGATTAATGGTCTTAAGCGTTATACCCACCACTCACATGATCTAGCAGTACCTTTCCTTAGCTAACCATACCATATATAAGTGTTTGTAAACAGTATGTAACATGTACTTCATCCCCGAAGTTATAAAACTGAAAACAGTTAAAAGAAAAGGGGGACATGAACTCACAGTCTTGCGTTCTTCGAAATCAACGATAACTCAAAGCTTCTTCCAGTATACACGACTACCTACAACGTACTATGGTCTATTAGACGAGCGGGTCGTGCCTTGACTTAGTATTACTTAGTGTCTTTGAGTTACGTTTCATTGTGTCTTCAATATTTTTCCAAATTATATAATTATTTGTTAAAATAATAAATATTTTAACTTAAATTATATACATTAAATTTTTGGAATAATAGTTAAAAAAATATATTTTGACTTGATACTTTTCAAGTATTTATACATATATATCTTTCCCAAGGATCGGTGTATTTGTATTCGTATTCTTATACTTGTATATTCTTGCCATGTATTGGTATCGTATTCCGGTGTGTATTTATACGTACGAGAATACGTATCTTCTTGTAATCGTTAAGTATTCTTATACTTAATTTTGTATCAATTTTTCTAGAATAATATTTCTAGTAAAAATACATCGATATATATCTCCAAAATATATATTTTGAGGAATATTACTTAGAAAAATTATTTATAATCTTTCCCTTGGCAAAAATGTTTATTATTTCATACAAGTCTCAAAAATAATATATTTCCCAGTCTAACTTAGAAAATATATATAAATTCATTTTTCTTCCAAAAATAATATATTTCAAGTGTACTTAAGGAAATACATTTTCTCTCAAAAATAATGTATTTCATGTTTGTTTTAGAAAATATATATTTCTTCCAAAAATAATATTTCTTCTAATAATTCCAAGAAATATATATATATATATATATATATATATGTATATATATATATATATATATATATATGTATATATATATATATATATATATTCATTTGCCCAAAAATAATATATTTTCTCCTTGTTAAAATATGATATGTTTTGTAATAATTGTAAAAATCATATTTTTGTTCTTTTGGTGTCCAAAATATTATTTACCAAAAATATACTTATGAATCATATTTCCGGAATATTTTGTAAGTTATATTCCTTTGTTCGGTTTCTCCAACATTGTGGGTATAATTTATATATTCATTCTCTTGGAATTTTGGTAATATTTTGGATTGTAATTTTTGGTATTTTGATGAGTTATATTGTTTCAAGTCCTAAAATAATATAACTAATACACATAATATACAAATAATCACACACATGGAGACATCTAAATATATATTTTCCTAAATATATATTTAGTCACTTTTATTAATAAATACCAACCTCCAATGTTTATAATTTTTGTAACAAAAATTATGGCAAACTTTATGTGAAAATCCATGGTTTGAAATATACTTGTAAATATTTGTTTAGAAATATTTTTCTAAGTGTTTAATTTTTAGAAAATTTTTGCCATAGTTTCCCCTAAAAATGGAGGTTTCCATGCCTTCAAGTCATATCATTTTCTTTTGTAAATCAACACCATCAATCAACAATCAACAATAAACAATCTATACTTACCAATTTTGCCAAAAACAAGCATAAACTACCACTTCTTGAACTTGAAAATTTATAAAAATGTGTAGTAACTTATTTGTGTATTTAGTAATTCTTGTTACCCTTAAAAGTGTGGTTGATTATTTAAAATCTTCATTTTTAGAGAAGTTAGTTCTATACAACTTATAATCACATTTTCTAAAAATGTTTCTTCTTAGATTTTTCTTGTTACACATGTGTTTCTACACTTGTTTAACCTCTAAAAACATGGTTGATTTCTTTAAGAACCAAGATTAAGTAAACTTTGTATTTTTTAACTTGGTTTCTTGAAAAATTATTCTTGAAATCTTAGATTTACAAGACTTTCATCTCACTTTAATCATCATTTTACAAGAAATCAACTTATTCTTTCAAGTTCATGGTTTATGTGAGGATGATCTATGAATCTTTAACATTTTCATCCTCTCATCTTGCTAGATTATGTTTTTAATCATGATCTAGAAAGATCATATGATGATCTACATCATTTACATAAGTAAACAGCAATCAACAAGTATAACAACACACAAACATCAAGATTTCTTATGATTTTAAGCTTATGCTCATGTTTCATTCTCTTGATTCTTAGTGTTTTTTCAAGATTAACATCATGTATCATTCTTTAACCACTTAAACAAAATGTAAAATGAAGAGATTAGTGTTCTTACCACTAGCTCAAGGCTAAGGATGATCAAGAGAAGAAAAGAAGTGGATAAAAGCAAATGGAGAAGGTCTTTCAACTTCTACAAGCTCCTAGCTTCTTTGTGCACCTTCTAACACCTTTGTGTATGCTTGGAATTGGATGAAGATGATTGAATGATGATGTTGTTGTTGTGGTTCTCGGCCGTGAACAAGAAGAAAGGAAGAGAGAAGAGAGAAGTGTGTTGAGTGTGTGAATGATGAAATGAGATGTTAGTTGCTTATGGTTATACTTATAACCCAATTCATGGCTTTAACTCTTGGTTAAAGTGTTTAAGAAAGCTCCAACATAATCCAATAAAATAATTAAACAAATCACAAGTGGGGCCACATGTTGGGCCGTCCACTAGGTGGGGGGGGGGGTCTTAGGCTAGGGTTTAACCAAATAGTTAGTTAATGGTTAAAATTCTAGTGTTTAGTTAGTGATTTAGTTATTAGATGTTTATATAGTGTGTTATGATGTTCGGAGACCATAACTAGCTTGGTAATGTTAAAACAGTGCTTCTAGTGAAAATTTGGTGTTTCGGGTAGTGTCCGGTTGTTCGGTTGGTTACTGGTTCGTTAAGGTGCTAAACTATGCAGTTTAGTGTGCTTTATGTTACATTTTGTAACAGTTTCGATTCCCGACACTTAGGAAAACATTCAGGACCATTTAACCATATTTCTGCATGATATAAGTGTGTTTAAATGCTGATTTTGCTTATTTTCTGTAGAATTCTACAGTTTTGTGCTGATTTAGGCACTTTCCGGCACTTAAACTATCACTAGGAAGGTAGTTTCGTGATCCTTACTTTCCTACACACTATACTAGTGTAATACTTGATTTCTGGCTCATTTTGTGTCTCAACACATTGTCTGTCTATGTACTGAACTCCATCAGTATTTTCCTGGTTTGTCTGATAACTGTGCTAACTGTGTTTCGTGCATCATTTGAGTCAATAAAGTTCTCATGCAATAATGATATGACATTAAGCAATATGTGATGCACATGTATGTATATGGCAATAATCAGAAAGCAATTCAAGTCATTTATTGTAATTCAACACAATCATTAAGCACTAATCATGGTTTAATAGTTGTACGAATACCTGGAATTTTGACAGTTGTCACATTCTCTCCCTGTTAAGAAAATTTCGTCCTGAAATTTTAAGCTTTACTACTAGCTACAGGGGTGTTGGGGAACAAATGTGGGTATTTGGCTTTCATGCGGTCTTTACGCTCCCAAGTAAACTCTGGGCCGTGACGCGCGTTCCATCGAACCTTGACAAGCTTAACACTACTCCTCCGAGTTTTGTTAACCTTCCAATCAGTAACCTTAACGGGTTCTTCGATAAAGTGGAGTGTGTCATCAATGTGAACTTCATTAGTAGGGATGACCACTGTTTCTTGTGTTGGACTCTTCTTCAGATTAGATACATGAAATGTATCATGAACACCATTAAGTTCTGCTGGTAGCTCCAACTTGTAGCTACAGAACCAACCCTTTCTAGGATTCTGAACGGTCCAATGTATCGTGGGTTTAACTTACCACGCTTCCCAAAGCGTGCTACACCTTTCCAAGGTGAAACTTTCAAAAAAACCATATCACCCACTTCGAATTCCAAAGGTTTTCGTCTTTGGTTCGCATAGCTCTTCTGTCGATCACGAGCCGCCTTGATGCACTCTCGGATCTGTATGATCTTATCAGTCGTCTCTTGGACCAGCTCGGGACCAACCAGCTGTCTATCACCTGTATCTGCCCAGCATAACGGTGATCGACACTTGTGTCTGTAGAGGGCCTCGAACGGTGCAGCTTGAATGCTTGTATGGTAGCTGTTGTTATAGGAGAACTCAACCAAAGGTAGGTCAGTATCCCAACTGCCACCCAAGTCCATTACGCAAGCACGTAGCATATCCTCAAGCGTCTGAATCGTTCTCTTACTCTGACCGTCCGTCTGTGGATGAAAAGTTGTACTCAGATTCAACTGAGAACCAAATGCTTCTTGAAAGGATTTCCAAATTCTTGACACAAATCTTCCATCTCTATTAGATATAGTCGGGATAGGCACTCCATGACTTGCGACTATCTCCCTTAGGTACAGCTCAGCTAGCTTACCCGTGTTATCCTTTTCTCTGATCGGCAAAAAGCGCGCAGACTTTGTTAGACAGACCACGATTACCCAAATGGTATCATGACCTCTGGGATTCTTGGGCAACTTTGTTATTAAATCCATTGAGATCTGTTCCATTTTCCACATGGGTATCTCGGGTTGCTGCAGAAGACCTAAAGGCTTCTGATACTCGGCCTTCACCTTGGCACAAGTCAAACACTTTCCAACGTAAGTAGCCACATCACCCTTAAGTCTTGGCCACCAGTAATAATCCTTTAGATCTTGGTACATCTTGTCCGATCCTGGATGGATCGAGTACCTTGATTTATGAGCTTCATCGAAAATAACATCTCTAAGACCACCAAAAAGCGGAACCCAAATTCGTCCCATAAAATACAAAGTTCCTTCCTCATTGGGTACCAGCTTTTTCTCCATCCCACGGAGATATTCAGCCTTTCAGTTCTCTTTCTTGAGAGCTTCTCTTTGTGCAGCACGAATGCGTAACGAGAGGTCTGTCTGGATAATCATCTCCAAAGCCCTAACCCTTATGGGCTTGATCCTTTGCTTGCGACTCAAGGCGTCTGCCACCATTTTAGCTTTCCCTGGATGATATTTTATTTCGCAATCATAATCATTTAACAGTTCTACCCAACATCGCTGTCTCATGTTAAGCTCTTTCTGATCGAATATGTTTTGTAGGCTCTTGTGATCTGTAAAGATCGTACATCGGGTACCATATAGATAATGTCGCCAAATCTTCAAAGCAAACACCATTGTGCCTAGTTCCAAATCGTGTGTGGTGTAGTTCTTCTCATGAACCTTTAACTGGCGTGAAGCATAAGCGATAACCTTTTGTCGCTGCATTAGCACACAGCCCAATCCCTGACGCGAGGCGTCACAGTATACCACGAAGTCGTCGGTGCCTTCGGGTCGGGATCAAATAGATGCATCGCAAAGTTTATTCTTAAGCAGCTGAAAAGCCTCTTCTTGTTTGTCTCCCCAGTCGTACTTCTTATCCTTTTGAGTAAGGGAGGTCAGCGGTTGAGCAATCTTGGTGAAATCCTCAATGAATCTGCGATAATACCCTGCTAAACCTAGAAACTGACGGATATCGGTTGGTGTCTTCGGAGTTTCCTAATTCTTAATCGCCTCGATCTTGGTGGGATCCACATGAATTCCATTTTCATGCACCACATGACCGAGAAACTGTACCTCACGCAACCAGAACTCGCACTTCGAGAACTTAGCATAGAGCTTCTCCTTCTTTAGCAACTCTAAGATGGCTCTAAGGTGTTGCTCATGATCTTCCTTTGTCCGAGAATAGATAAAAATATCATCGATAAATACAATCACGAATTTATCGAGATATGGCTTGCAAACTCGATTCATCAAATCCATGAATACTGCCGGTGCGTTTGTCAACCCAAACGACATTACTAGAAACTCGTAATGTCCATAACGAGTTCTAAAGGCCGTCTTCAGTATACTCTCTTCTTGTATCCGCAGCTGGTGATAACCTGATCGAAGATCGATCTTGGAGTAGTAACTCGAACCCTGACGTTGATCGAATAAATCATCAATCCTCGGCAAAGGATACCGATTCATGATGGTTAACTTGTTCAGTTCTCGGTAGTCAATGCACATATGAAAACTACCGTCCTTCTTCTTGAGAAACAGATTTGGAGCTCCCCAAGGCGAGAAGCTTGGCCTTATGAATCCCTTATCCAGAAGCTCCTGAAGCTGCATCGACAACTCTTGCATCTCTGAAGGCGCAAGTCGATAAGGTGCTTTGGCTACAGGCGCGGCGCCTGGAACCAAGTCAATGTGGAATTTGACTTGTCGTTGGGGCGGTAATCCTGGCAAGTCTTTGGGGAAGACTTCCGGGTATTCCCTTACCACAGGGATTTCTTCGAGCTTCGGTTCTTCGGCCTCTTTGTCAACAACGTGAGCCAAGAAGGCAACACATCCTTTTCGCAAAAACTTTCGTGCCTTCAAACAACTGATAATCCGTAGAGGCGTATCATGCTTCTCCCCATGAATCACGATCGTCTCTTCATTCATCATTGGGATGCTGATAATCTTCTCATGACATACGACCTTAGCTCGGTTACTCGACAACCAATCCATTCCAACCACTACGTCGAAGCTTCCCAACTCAATTGGCAGCAGATCAAGCATAAATTCACACTCTCCAAGCTCTATCACACAGCCTCTAATTACTTCGTTTGCTTCTACTAGCTTCCCATTAGCTAGTTCTATCGAATACGAGATATCTAACTTACTGGCAACTAACCCAAGTATATTCTTAAACTCTAGAGATACGAAGCTATAGTCGGCACCGGTATCAAATAGCACAGATGCAAAATGTTGATTGATAGGGAACGTACCAATGACTACGTTTGGATCTTGACGAGCTTCTCTAGCTCCAATGTTGAAGACTCGTCCTTGGGCTTGGTTGTTCTTTGGGCAGTCCCGCTTGAAGTGCCCTACATCACCACAACTAAAACAACCTTGGCTGTTTCCAGTATCACCCTGATTGTCGTTGTTATTTCCTCCGCGTTTTCTACTTCCTGCTTGGTTTACGTTTCTGTTTCCATTTCCGTTACCTCCCTGGTTATTTCTATTCCCATTACCGTTTCCACCATGGTTACCATTTCCATTTCCATTTCCTCTCTGATCGCCATTCCCACGACCATTACCAGCCCATCACGTTTCCTTCGAATGACCATTCTTTCCGATGTTATCACACTTCCTGAACTTGCACTGGCCGGCATGATGATACTGGCATATATTACATTTGGGCAGGGTGCCCATATATCCTTTCCCTTTGTTCTCAGAACTTGCAGCACTAGTAGCACCAGCTTGTGCCTCCGCTGTTGGGTTAGCGTCTCTACGCTTGTTGGCATTGTTGTTTGCACGAATGCCCTTCTTGAAGTTCGAAAACTTCCTTTTGTTCTCTCCTGACGACTCGACATCAGTCTCTTTCTTCTTCTGCTTGGATATTGAAAACTTGCCCAAACGGATCGCTTCTTCAGTCAGTGCCACGCTCAGGTCGATGGCTTCAGTAATTGTTGGAGGCTTAGAAGTAGTCACCATGCTTAGAATTTGGGGCGCCAATCCCCAAATGAAACGTTCAACTCGCTTGAACTCTGGTTCTACCATGTAGGGGACAACACGAGATAAATCATGGAATCTCTGCACGTACTCAGCTTTCTTAGGACCATCCATTTTCAAATTCCAAAACTCGGTCTCCAACTTCTGAATTTCAGCCCTTGAGCAATACTTCTTGCGCATCAGCTCTTTCATCTCATCCCAAGTCATAGCATACGTTGCAGTCTCACCTAGGGTCTGAACCTGAAGGTTCCACCACGACAGGGCTCCATCTAGGAATAGTCCAGAAATGTAAGTTACTTGATGCTCCGGCGCATACTTACTCATTCGCAGCACAGAATCCGTCTTCTCAGCCCATCTTACAAAAGCTATGGCACCTCCAGTGCCGTCAAAGTTCAGAGGCTTGCAGTTCAGGTACTGCTTGTAAGTACAGCCTGTTGATGCGTGTCAGGGTGTATATATTTTAGGTGTATATTTTAAGCCCTTTTTACACTTTTTAGCCAAGTTTTAAATTTATAAACACGATATTCACTAACACTAAACACACATATGGGCAAGTGCACCCATCGTGGATGTAGTATAGTGTTGGTAAGATACCGAGGTCGTCCAAGGACACAAGAGCTTTTAGTACCGGTTGATCCTCAACGTCTAATCAAATCAAAATGTTAGAAAAAATGTTTTTAAACTAGAAAAATAAAACTAAATAAAATGCTGAAAAAAAACAAAAAAAAAACAGATAGACAAGATGAATCACTTGGATCCGACTCATGTGTAGTGTAACCTTTGATTATTTTCGCACTTTTGCAATTGTTTAAGAGATTATCTTAGTTATTGTAGTAGGCCCCTCTTTTGAAGGCGACGTTACCCTCAACCCAGTATTTTGAGTCAGCAAGGATACAATCCTAAAGGGTCGGATTATTAAAAGATAATTAATTAAGTTATTAATGGTAGGCCCCTCTTTTGAAGGTGACGTTACCCTCGGCTAAGTAGTCTGAGTCAGTAGGGATACAGTCCAAGTAGCCGGGTTAAAGTTTTAATAGTAGTTTAACTTATGAGGGGATCAAAGAGTTTGGACCCCCGCCATCCAATACCGTTGGGTATTTAAGGAGGTCCTACTAAATTTGACCCAGGTCCTTTGCAGGATCTATACACTGAACAATGGCAAGACTCTTACCAAACCGTTCCCTTAACCCCCGACCAGGTAGCCAACATACCTCCATATAGACCGTGGAGATATGAATGGTGAAAATCTTTTATTATATATAGACAGTAAAATAATGCCAAGACACCACGGACAAACGATAAGGAAGAATCACCTTCAACATAAGAAACTAGTAATTAAAGTCATTAATACAAAACCAATTAAAAAGTGCAAAAGATTAAAAATAAAAAGTATTACACTAAACACTTGTCTTCACCAAGTGATGTAAGAGACTTAGGTAAACATGGCCTTTGATTGTCAAGAACTCTTACGATCAATCTTGGATCCCGAGACGACTCACACACTCTATGATGGACAATGGATGATGGTGGTGGATGATGGTGTTGTGATGGTGGTGGGTGGTGGGTGAAGTGTGAGAGAGGTGGTGTGCCAAGGGATGAGTTATAAGAGCTCCAAGCACTCCTATTTATAGGCTGAACAGAAGCTCGGGCACGGCCCCGTGTCCACTGGCCACGGCCCCGTGCCCATCCTACCCTCTTTCTTCATTAAATGCATTTTCATTAAATGTTGTCTGCATTAGTTGACCACGCCCCCGTGTCCGCTGAGCACGACCCCGGGTGCAGAAGCATATCTGTACTATTGAGATTTGCATGGATTTCGCGAATCTTATAGTTGACTGCGGCCCCGTGTCCGCTGAGCACGGCCCCGTGGTGGGCAATAGAAGCTTCTACCACTTTGTCTTTTCTGCTGACACTTGGGCACGCCCCCGTGCTCACTGAGCACGGGGCGTGTTCAGGCTTCTGTCTTGTTGTTTTGCTTGGGAAGATGCTGTCGGGAGGTCGGGCATGCCACGTTTGTTCCTTTTCTTGTATTTATGTTAGATTTAGCTGCCTTTTTGCTTCTTTTGTTCATTTGAGCTCATTTAATCCTAAAAATACAAAAGGAAGACAAAAACACACTTTTTCCAACATTAGTACTAAAAAAGGGTTAGTTTTATGCCACAATTGATGTAATTTATATGTTGCATTTTGTGCACATCACCTGTACAAGCAACATCATTCACAGAATGCATTAGCAAACGTACTTGGAAATGTCCAAACGTATTGTAATGTGTCTTAGGTAACTTAAACATTACCGTGAGGTGGGTTATTTTCTGAGGTACCTCCGCTGTGTTCAGAGCGTAGGGCCTCATGTTGTGCGATTGCCTGTGAAATTCGTTCTTGTAGTTCTGCCTCGGTTGTGGGCAACTGAGTGTTCCTTCGTGGAGGCATCTTCTAAAAGAAGATTGTATAGGTCAGGTCTTAGTCGTATAATAAATATATAGTACGTATACATAATAGTGTTTATCATAACAAGCAAGCATATAACATCACAAACATAGCACAAATAGGTAATTTAACAACGTGTTTAATGAGAACATGACGATTGAGCTTTCATTAATCATCGACCACAAGTATTGTTACATGTTTTACAAGAGTATCATATCAAAAGGAACACTGGCTCACACTACCCTTGTCCAACAAGTCTACCAATCTAAAGTCATACAATCAAAAGGTGGTCTCCAAAAGGCTTCACAAGCTCAGCTCAATAGTGGTGCTCTCATTAAAAGCAATGCAACCTACATAAAACCAAAAACCAGCTATGCTGATGGTGGTGGTGGAGGAGGTGGAGGAAAGAAAAGCAAGTTGCGCACATGCGCAAGCTCCTCCTCAAGTTCATAGACATGACGCAACAGATAACTAATCTGCTGCTCGACTGTAAGGAATCAAGCATCATACTCTGGAAATGGAGTAAGAGGTGCAGGGGGATGTGAAAATGAAGACGGTGATGAACGAGGGGGAACAAAAGCAGGCTGACATGGACATGGTAAAGGACGCGATGTCATCTTAAGCTCCAAAATCCTACGACTCATGATCTCATACTGAAGCTGAAGTGATAAAAATAACTCATCCCGTGTATAACCAACAAAGTGAGAGGGATGGTAGGGATCCGAAATTGGCATGGTGTACGGTGGGAACCATCGGAATGGCTCATCAAGTGGTGAAGAAATACAAGGAGCAAAAGGTGCAGACTAAGGGATAAGTGGAAAAGCTGCTGAAACATGAGGGTCATGACTAGGCTGCTGGCATGAAGTACCTTCCCTTGGACGGGGTGTGGGTATATCCTGCAAGAAAACGATAGGTAAATTAACACGATGAACATCAAACTCCACAGGGTGAAAAGGAGCAATATCAGCGGGTACTGGTGCAGGTGGAGGAATAAGGGGCTCAATAACAGGAGGGTCAACGGGTGCAGGAACTGGATCAGGTAAGAGGGTTGCAGTGTCTGGTATGCCAAAAGGAATAGGGTCATGATCAGGTAAGGGCTCAGGATCAGCAGGTGCAATATCGGGCTGATCGACAGGAACAAAGTCTGGCTCAAGACCAGGCTCAAGGTCGTGTGTAGGGGATGGTGCAGCTGACATGGCTGTATCATCATCAGAATCAGTGGCGTAGCGTCGTAATCCAACTGCCTGCAAGGCGGAAGACGTCACAAACTCAAAGGAATTTGAGAAAGATTGCAAACTAGAGTCAGAGGAAATCTCAGTAACAGGGATCTCGAGAAGTGGAATGGCAACAACGTCCTCATCCAACTCTCCATCACCATGGGCATCATCAGGAGGACCATCAACAAACAGATCAACATCATCATCAAATAGATCATCAAAAGGCCAATCCTCAAGAGGGATGACCACTAAAGGAACAGGAGCGAGGATTGGTGCCATGATATGCTCACCATCGGGATGCCTGATGATAAGATGATCATGGACTGGAATGGGAATAACAAAAGGATCCTCGTCTGGAATACCATCAGCAAGTGGTAAGTCATCTCCAAAATCAGGCAACGCAAACGACTGAAAGTCGTCGTCGTCATCTGAAAGCATATCTGGGTCGCTCTCAGTATCGGATGTAAAGATCTCTGGCTCCGGTGTGATCTCGTCATCGGACACAATAGCCATAGGGTCATCAGTATCGGACAATCCGCTCTCGGATGAAGACATAGTGTATGCAACAGAACAATCATAACACATGCACATATATTAACCACTATCATTTAGCATGCAATTAAAGACAATGTATCATGAAATCATGTATCCTTATCATTCCTCACAAATCCTTTTTATCCTTCCTAGTCTCCCAGACTAAACCACCTAGTCTCCCAGACTAAACCACAAAAGTAAACCCTTGTAATCGTGTTTCTTGTCTTTCCATTTGTGAAAATGTTTGTTCCATGGATCTGGGCGTTTCGTGTATGCAATGAAAACATGTGGTAAAATATTTTCGTAAGAGCCCTAATGATTGTAGTCTAGACTCTAGAAGGAATCCTAGTTCGCTATAATTGAAACTCTGATACCAAACTGTCACACCTTGACTTTTGTGGAAGCGTAATTATGTGTGACTTGCTTAATATCATTGCATTCAATCATAACAACAACTATATGATAAAACTAAAGATGATCATCCATTAAAGAAGTTTAAAAATATCATAAACAACATTGTTTTGAAATCCCAACACAAACTTTGAATCCATATTACAAACCACGCAAATAGTTTTAGAGTTCCATAAGGACTCGACAAAAGACTCTAAATAAAACCAGGCTTTGAAAGATGTGTCTTATCTAGGATAAAACACATTATCCAAACCCTTAGACTACGGATGACATCTTTTATTCTCAACATTACTTGAAACCTTCAAATGCCCGCCAGATCCACATTTAATTCCCTGAAATACATGTAGTTTGAAAACATCAACAAAAGTTGAGCAAGTTCATGTGTTTGTTTGTGTGCACGAATAAACCTTTGTAATCATTGAAAGTATGTATGTATGTTTGTAAACCCCTGGTATGAAAGCAACAAGAAAAACAAAGAACAGATCATTAATGGTTTGCAAGGCCATTAATATGTGTGACGTGATGCAGGAAGGCTCAAACCTAGCAAATTTTGTCTCCGGCAATAAGACATAGTCACCTCATGGGCCAAACCCCGGTCCACATGGATGTGGGCTCGCTACAACCAAATAGATCTATCACTCATGTCCCTCGATACTACAACGAGGATTAATGGTCTTAAGCGTTATACCCACCACTCACATGATCTAGCAGTACCTTTCCTTAGCTAACCATACCATGTATAAGTGTTTGTAAACAGTATGTAGCATGTACTTCACCCCCGAAGTTATAAAACTAAAAACAGTTAAAAGAAAAGGGGGACATGAACTCACAGTCTTGCGTTCTTCGAAATCAACGGTAACTCAAAGCTTCTTCCGGTGTACACGACTACCTACAACATACTATGGTCTATTAGACGAGCGAGTCGTGCCTTGACTTAGTATTACTTAGTGTCTTTGAGTTACGTTTCATTGTGTCTTCAATATTATTCCAAATTATATAATTATTTGTTAAAATAATAAATATTTTAACTTCAATTATATTCATTAAATTTTTGGAATAATAGTTAAAACAATATATTTTAACTTGAGACTTTTCATGTATTTATACATATATATCCTTCCCAAGGATGGGTGTATTTGTATTCGTATTCTTATACTTGTATATTTTTGCCATGTATTGGTGTCGTATTCCGATGTGTATTTATATGTACGAGAATATGTATCTTCTTGTAATCGTTAAGTATTCTTATACTTAATTTTGTATTAATGTTTCCGGAATAATATTTCTAGTAAAAATACATCAATATATATCTCCAAAATATATATTTTGAGGAATATTACTTAGACAAATTATTTATAATTTTTCCATTAGCAAAAATGTTTATTATTTCATACAAGTCTCAAAAATAATATATTTCCAAGTCTAACTTAGAAAATATATATAAATCCATTTTTCTTCCAAAAATAATATATTTTAAGTGTACTTAAGGAAATACATTTTCTCTTAAAAATAATGTATTTCATGTTTGTTTGAGAAAATATATATTTCTTCCAAAAATAATACATCTTCTAATAATTCCAATATATATATATATATATATATATATATATATATATATATATATATTCATTTGCCCAAAAATAATGTATTTCTCCTTGCCAAAATATGATATGTTTTGTAATAATTGTAAAAATCATATTTTTGTTCTTTTGGTGTCCAAAATATTATTTACCAAAAATATACTTATGAATCATATTTCCGGAATATTTTGTAAGTTATATTCCTTCGTTCGGTTTCTCCAATATTGTGGGTATAATTTATATATTCATTCCCTTGGAATTTTTGGTAATATTTTGGATTGTAATTTTTGGTATTTTGATGAGTTATATTATTTCAAGTCCTAAAAAATATAACTAATACACATAATATACAAATAATCACACACATGGTGATATCTAAATATATATTTTCCTAAATATATATTTAGTCACTTTTATTTATAAAAACCAACCTCCAATGATTATAATTTTTGTAACAAAAATTATGGCAAACTTTATGTGAAAATCCATGGTTTGAAATATACTTGTAAATATTTGTTTAGAAATATTTTTCTAAGTGTTTAATTTTTAGAAAAATTTTGCCATAGTTTCCCCTAAAAATGGAAGTTTCCATGCCTTCAAGGCATATCATTTTCTTTTATAAATCAACACAATCAATCAACAATCAACAATAAACAATCTATACTTACCAATTTTGCAAAAAAACAAGCATAAACTACCACTTCATGAACTTGAAAATTTATAAAAATGTGTAGTAACTTACTAGTGTATTTAGTAAGTCTTGTTACCCATTAAAGTGTGGTTGATTATTTAAAATCTTCATTTTTAGAGAAGTTAGTTCTTTACAACTTATAATCACATTTTCTAAAAATGTTTCTTCTTGGATTTTTCTTGTTACACATGTGTTTCTACACTTGTTTAACCTCTAAAAACATGGTTGATTTCTTTAAGAACCAAGATTAATTAAACTTTGTACTTTTAACTTGGTTTCTTGAAAAATTATTCTTGAAGTCTTAGATTTACAAGACTTTCATCTCACTTTAATCATCATTTTACAAGAAATCAACTTATTCTTTCAAGTTCATGGTTTATGTGAGGATGATCTATGAATCTTTAACATTTTCATCCTCTCATCTTGCTTGATTATGTTTTTAATCATGATTTAGCAAGATCATATGATGATCTACATCATTTACATAAGTAAACAACAATCAACAAGTATAACAACACATAAACATCAAGATTTCTTTTGATTTTAAGCTTATATTCATGTTTCGTTCTCTTGATTCTTAGTGTTCTTCAAGATTAACATCATGTATCATTCTTTAACCACTTAAACAAGATGTAAAATGAAGAGATTAGTGTTCTTACCACTAGCTCAAGGCTAGGGATGATGAAGAGAAGAAAAGAAGTGGATAAAAGCAAATGGAGATGGTCTTTCAACTTCTATGGAAATAATTGTAATAATCAGAAAGTTAAGCACTAATCATGGTTTAATAGTTGTACGGATACCTGGAATTTTGACAGTTGTCATAGAATGAAGCAAGATATCGCTCTCTACATTTCAAAGTGACTAACTTGCTCGAAAGTTAAGGCTGAACACCAACGACCCTCTGGCTTACTCGAACAACCCGAGATCCCGATGTGGAAATGGGAGAGTATAGCTATGGACTTCATTACGAAACTCCCTCGCATGCCATCAGGTCATGATAGCATTTGGGTTATCGTCGATCGTCTTACGAAATCCGCTCACTTTTTACCGATACGAGAAGACTTTAAGGTAGAACGATTAGCACAAATGTACACCGACGAAGTCATTTGTCGACATAGGACACCTCGTGACATCATCTATGACCGTGATGGTCGAGTCACCTCGCGTCTCTGGGAGACATTCCAATCCGCCCTCAGTATTACTCTTAATCTCAGTACCGCTTTTCATCCCCAGACCGACGGTCAGACTGAGCGCACGATCCGCACCCTTGAAGACATGCTTTGTTCGTGCGTTATAGATTTTGGTGGTAATTGGGGTTCGCATTTACCTTTAGTAGAATTCTCGTACAATAAGAGTTATCACTCTATTATTCAAATGGCACCATTTGAGGCACTATATGGTAGAAAATATCGATCGCCTATTGTATGGCACGAGATCGGATATAACAACCCTCCTGAAATTTTTCCGAAACCCTAAAAATATTTAAAATACCCCAATAGGTCTTAAAACATACCCCGTATGCGAAAACCGAGCCCAAAATACGTTGTATAATTAAAAATTAAATAAAAACAAAATTTATTGGGCCGTCGCGGGGCACGACCCCCTTGTCTTTAGTCGTCGCGGGTCGCGACCGAGTGACGGCTGGCGCAACCCCAGGCTGCCACGTGGCACAACACCCGGCAGGTCTATGGTGGTGACCAATCAACCCTAAGCCCTAGCCACCTATCTCGCGGGCCGCGAAAGAGACAGCGGTGGTTGTCGCGGGCCGCAAGGAAGTCAAATTACAACCCTATAAATTGAGGGCATTGGCTTCAGTCTCCGATCGTTCATTTCCTTTTTCTATCTCGAATTTCTTAATAGTAGAAGCTATTCTCGGGTATAATACCCCCCTAAATAAAGAAGTTCTGCTCCGTTGTAAGTATCATAACCCCTGGGTACGTATTAGATACGCTGCCCGATTGATATAGGGTTCCGTAACGGCTGTCGTGGTTCTGTCCGACGTAGTCGTTGGAATGCCGTCTCGGGGAGGGTATTACTAATGTTAATATGGGTTATTATACTAACACGTGTGCATTTGTGTAATTTATAGATAATCACCAGGAAACCCTTACAGAAAACCTAAGACAGCAATGTGACCAATCTCCTTTTTGCAAATTGCTTTTACAAAACCTCACTTAATTAATAATACATTAAGCAGTTATTGAGTATTTGTATTCTACAATTATCGTCGGTAAGTTGGGGTTTTGTATACAAAATTTGTTATTGCCTAGCGAGGAGTAACATGACCACAAGTCGGGTTGACAGTACCGTGGGTAGTAATTGAATAGATGGAAACAAATGTAATTGCGTGACCGCCCTCAATACTGTACGATGGTCTTTATTAAACTTGATTAAACTGGCATTTACTCACCAGTATTTCCCACTGACAAAATGTTTTTAAACGCGTTTCAGGTAACGAAATTTGAAAGCCAAATAGAAGCCAGCTGGACAGTACTGAAGGCTTGGAAAAGTGGCAATAAAGTTACCTAAAATAAATAGATGTTTTATTAAATAAAATAGGGTTTACCCCTATGAAAATGTGTGTACTTGAAACTTGGGATTATTCCCACGAGTTTAATATTATGAAAATGTGGTATTTTACTCTGATAAAATATTTCCTAACTACGTTCCTGATGTAAATTCCGCTGCTAAAATGGATAAAATACAGATACCACCAAAACTGGCCACGGCCGCCCGTTCCCGGGTTTATTAGGGGACGGGGGTTGTGACAGAAGGTGGTATCAGAGCTAAGCCACTGATTCAGCCATAGAAGTGTTCTGCTGACACCCATATATTATTTAAAGTGTTAGGAAATAAATTACGGAAATACATGCATAATTGTATTTTATTGTTGTGTGTTATTTGACTATTTGTTAGTTCACAGTATGAGCGACCCAGGACCATCCGACGCGTACCGTCAGTTGTTCGGTTCGCCTAGAAGCGAAGGCGCCTCTTCACAGCCTGCCCTCTCAGGGTATTATGCTGATAATGAAGAAGGAATATTCGTGTTTAAGGCTTAGTCTGAAGAGTCATTCCCTCCTAAAAAGAGAGGATGGTTCAGTAGGGGAGCACATGAGCGTAGGAAACGAATGAAAAAGTTACAAGAGCAGCGAGCCCTAGCAGTCGCTAAAAGAGATACAGATGCCCATGCCCAGGACATGATTAATAGGGGTTTAGCCAATTTCCATATCCTAGCAACCACTGCTGCCGACCCTAAGCTGGAACAACTAATAGCACCCCAACCATTACAGCCCATGGAAATAGAAAACAACCCTGAAAATCAAGTCGAAATGCATGATTTCAACCCGGAGGAGATACCTAGGGTACCAGCACCCAATCCCTTAGACCCAGATTATGACCCGTGGTGGGATGACAATCGGGATTATGTGCAACGATACCCGATAACAGAAAATGAACCCATGCCGAATCTAGGAGCTTACCTAGGTTTGGACCCTCTAGATCCCTATTACGATAACGATGTATTCATTAGGGAAATTTTAGAGAATCCTTACCCGTACCAGGAACCCGCACCCCAATACCTAAACCCAGTCCTAGCACCTGCACCCCCAATGAGTAAAGAAAATGTGCAAGAGCTCCGAACTTTTCGAGAAGAAATTTTAGAAAGTAGTGAGAGAATGAGACAGGTAGGAGAGCGTCTCTTCTGGAAGTACGACGAGCGCAATATGGATTTCTGGATGAATCCATATCCGTGAAGACGATGGTGGAGGTAGTAGTAATAATAATAATAAAATAATAATAAATGATATGTGTGTATGAAAAAAAACTACGGATGCCTACTACTAGTAGTGTAATTTTTATTTCAGTTGTATTGTAATTTTTAATTTCAGTACTGGTTTGTATTAGATGCATATTATATGAAAACAGAGTAAGTCGCAATGATCGACGTTTTTGATCAACATGCGTGTTGTGTGATTGGCTATATTAAATATTATTTTGTGATATTAATACGTGGTAAATGTTTAAGATTTAGATGGACAATGAAGTGAACCAGGAAAACCAGAACGATAATAACCAGAACGACAATAACCCGAATAATGAGAATCCGAACAACAATAACAATGGAAACCAAGTGGATAATAGTGCTATCCAACACATAGTGGCACAAGAAATTATAGATGCAATGCCATTTATTATTCAAATAGTTAAGGAAGCGGATAATAAAAGTAAGCATAGCAGTAAGCAACCAACTGAACCAGAACACAACATAAAAAATGGAACCATACTTCAAGCGCCCATTCCTAAAAGAAGAAGAACCATGCCTTATGGTTGTTCTTACAAGGAATTCTGGTGCTGCAAACCAATAGAATTCTCGGGTAATGAAGGACCCATTGCAACTCTACGCTGGATAGAAAAGACTGAGGCTGTTTTAAAAATAAGTAAATGTGCGGAAGAGGATAAGATAATGTTTGCTTCCAATCTATTTAAGAACTCAGCCTTAGAATGGTGGAACATTATCCTCCAGTCTAGAGGAAGTGACAGGGTTTACATTATGGAATGGGAGGAATTTAAGAATATGGTAGAAAGGAAGTTCTGCTATCCCAATGAAAAGGAACAGATAGCGAGTAAGTTTCTCAACCTTAGGATGACTTGAGTAGATAGTAAGGGATACACTACGTTATTCTTCGAATATGCTAGAATAATGCCAACCCTTGCATCATCAGAACCAATATTAATCTCCCGTTACATCTGGGGATTAATCGGAGAGATTAGGCATGTAGTCAAGGCAGCTAGACCTCAAACCATAGAAGAAGCCGTAGAACTAGCAAATACCTTGACATATGAATTAGTGCGTACACGAGAAGAAGACCAGAGAAGGAACCTAGCTCAAAGGCTTACCCAGGAATTCCGCTATGGTAATTCCAACCGTAGGAATGTAGGTTCTACCTCTGTACCCTAATGCAAGGCTTGCAAGAAAAAGCATTCGGGAAAATGCTCCACTTACTGCAATTTCTGCAAGATACCAGGACATAAGGAAGAAGATTGCAGGAGGAAACCTAATAACGGGATGTGCTTCAACTGTGGAGAAAAAGGCCACATCAAGCCAAACTGTCCGAAACTAGTTCCAGCCATGGGCAATAGGACTACCAAAAATGCTAGAGCATTTATTCTGACGACAGATGAAGCTAAGATGATTCCAGACATGATAGCCGGTACGTTTTTAGTTAATGATGTTTTTGCTAAAGTATTATTTGACTCTGGTGCGAACCAAAGTTTTATTAATACTTCGTTTTGCAAACTTCCAAATCAGTCATTAACTAAACTCCCACAAGAATGTCTAGTAGAAACAGCAAATGGGGAAACCATTAAGATTTCTGAAATCTTGCAGGAAGCAAGAATAGAATTTTTAAACCAAAAGTTTATTGCAAACCTTTACCCAATGAATCTGGCAGGATTTGATATTGTATTAGGAATGGATTGGTTAGTAGCCAACAAAGCCAGTATTTTATGTGATCAAAAGTCAATTCAAGTAAATTCGCCAAAGGGTGAAAAGATCCCAATTAAAGGAGATAAGCCGTCTAGATCCACAAAATTCATCTCTGTGATGAAAACAGCAAGTTGTATAAGAAAAGGATCTATAGTGTATTTGATTTCTATACTCACTAACACTAAAGGAAAAGAACTGAAAGATATTCCAGTAGTATCTCAGTTTCCAGATGTATTCCCAGAAGAATTACCAGGACTACCGCCGGCCAGGGAAGTCGAATTCAGAATCCACCTACTACCAGGGACAACACCAATTGCCAAAGCACCTTACCGTTTGGCACCCGCCAAAACACAAGAACTGAAGAAACAATTAGACAAATTGTTGGAGAAAGGATTCATACAGCCAAGCTCATCGCCATGGGGAGCACCGATTTTATTCGTTAAAAAGAAAGACGGACCGATGCGTATGTGCATTGACTACCGTGAATTGAATAATGTCACAATTAAGAATCGGTATCTGATGTGCTGAAAATGGGTTAATTAAATACAACTAAAATTACCCTAATTCTAGACTCTCTAAGTTTTAAATTTATAAAACTAAGACTCTCTAAACCCCAAACCACACAACCGGCAAGTGTACCGATCGGTGTAGTATAGCCTAAGGAAGTCCGAGTATCGAACCCAAGAGACTTTACTGATTACGCTAAAGACTCTATCTAGACTTAGACTGACACGACTTAACTAATTGTTTATTGATTGGGGGGTTTTCCAAAAATCCTAAATAAAATAATAAAATAATGCTAAAAGACTAGACGAACTAAACACGAACTCGAACGACGCTTGAACTCAAGTATGATGAAGGAACTACCTAGACAGGAATCCTGATTGCTTTTAGTTATGATTATAATTGGAAGTTGTCTGCTATGGAACCGGGATCTTGAAATTCTCACCCCTCGGGAAATCTAAGGACCCCTAATCCTTCTCAAGAGCACGCTAAGATCCCCTAAAGGTTGTTAAACTACCGGTTATTAGACTCCTTTACAAGACATCTAATGGGTTTATAAAAGTATCCCACAAGGCTCACTCCCTTACGAGACCTAAACCTAGGATAGGCTTGTTTTCTCAGCTAGACTTGCTAGACAGCAGCCAAAAGGTTAACTTCCTAAGAAGGACCCACCTTACGGTTTAATCACTTAGACCTAGCAATAATCTCGCACCTTACAGCTATTGACAATTAGTAGAGCACTTGATTTTATAAGATTACCAATTATTACTTCTAAGGCTACTTATGCAATTTTCACCCTAAAGGATTAAAGGTTTATTATGTGATATAGACACTCACCAAAACCTAAAACCCTAGCCCGACTCTATTATGTGATAAAGACAGTCACCAAGATTCATACGAAGCAATAATCAATATTCAAACAATATCAAGCACGCAAACACATCTAACCGATAGAACAAGCCGTTTACAATTTATAAATAATCCATAGCATTCAAAAATCCATAAATAATCAAAACCTAAGCAATCATTCAACCATGTCTAGGTAGTAACAAAAACTTAGCCGCTAAACATGTTCAAGAATACGTTTATAATCATAGTATAATCTGAATTCATCATTAAACAATCAAAAAACAAACGGAAAGCGAAGAAACAAGATGATAGAACCCGTAAACTTCGATCCCGTGTGCTCCCGAAGGTTTCCCGATGACTCCTAGCAGCCCGAACCTTCAAAACTCTTCAAAACAGCCTCCAAAGTTGTCCGAGAATTCTTCAATTCGTCAATTTAAAAATTGCCGTATGATCCTTCTCTTTCTTCTTTCGTCTCCTGACGCCTCTGATTACTTCTCTTCGTCTCTTAGACAATAAAATATATATAGCAGTCCACCCTTTCACAAATTGCCGTTCTTTTTAATTGCCTCCCCACTCCACCGACTTATTTTCTTAATTGTATGGGTTGGCTCCTTAGTTATCTAACGGACCAATGCCTTATTCCTGAAAAGCCCACCAACATACTAACATAGTCAAACGCCCCATTTAGATTTATTATGGCTGAATCTCCTTAAAATAATACTAACTCCTTATTTCTTTTTATTCGTCCACCCCTTGCATGCCTAGTTTGATGTACATGGTCCAACATTCAATCTTAATGTAACATATCTATTTGATAAATGATAATGGACCCAAAAACCCAAGACTTCGCTAAACATGATCATGCCCACAAAAATTCTCTCACGCCACTTAATTCTTTTCTTCTCTTTTTTTTTCTTTTTCATATATGGCCTCCAATAAGATAAGTAGTCTTGGCCCACTAACAGAAAATAGCGCAAATTTTACTTCGGTCACTGGCATTCTACTCTACTCAACTGGCTGGTTATTTAATTATTAATCATTTTCGCTCCATTTACACCAGGACCTACCAAAACACAATATAATATAATATAATACTAAAACTAACTAAAAAGAATAAATAACTATACAATAATTATACAATTTACACGGGACAAATATGTATATTTTATCTTACATCAAATATCCCCACACTTAACATTTTTTCGTCCTCGAAAAAGAATTATGCAAACGGAATCATAGTCGGAATAGTCGTTCGGGACAAAAGCTTATATTTCTTATTAAAAACTGAAACTTGTGTTAGCCGCGATTGCAAGTATTTCGATCCTCTAAAACCCAAACCCGGTTCCAAGCCCTTATCATACAATTTAAGTTCAAGTATTGGTCAATCTACCTAGGGACTCACACTAGAAATTGCAGGTACACCTAGTCCCACCTCAAACTTATAGGACAAGAGAACGATCACTGGACCAATTCCCAACCGTTTTATATCAAAACCAGGAGAGTTTACAATCAATTTTTTTTTTCTTTTTTTTCATTTTTTTTTCTTTTCTTTTTTTTTTTTCATCGTGAGTCTAGACGGTGCTTTCCCAAAACAAGAGGCAGTCCGGCTGTAGAGTCGCTATCCCCAACCACAGACTACTTAGTTTCGGTACTTTATTATTATTTTTTTCTTCTTATTGCTTTGCACGGTCGATTTCACACACCCTAGCGGTAATCCGGCTGTAGAGTCGCTATCCCCAACCCAGACTACATAGGAATGGCTACTTTCATTTAGTTTGTAGCTCACTTTTTATTCTATTTTTTTTTCGCATGATCACAAACTCTAACGGTTTTAACTTATAACGGTGCCCCTTATGTTATTATTGGCAGTTTCAATTTCCCCACTTTTCCTAGATGAGAATCCACTAGTAGACCGACATTAGGTATATTAAGATCAAAGGAACCCAGAACCGACTCAGGCCTACCCGCATATCCCAAACTAGACACAAGCTCAATTATTTTAATCTCATATTATCATTATTTGCACCCGAACAAAAACTCGACTTTTCTATCATTTTCCGTTTTTATTTTGCAAACTTCTTATTTCAAAAGACATTTTCTATTTTTTCAATTTTTTTGGATTTTTGAGATTTTTTTAATTTTTTTGTATTTTTCAATTTTATGACTCAAGACTCTACTAACTAGACATTAAATGATAGTTCCCATCCCCACACTTACACTTTACATTGCCCTCAATGTAAGATGGAAACCGACTCAAAAAACTAAAAATAAATAAGAAATAAAAGACACAAGGGCATAAATGGAAAGGACTTAGCTGGTTAAATTCTCGCGTAAGCTCCAAAATCTCGTCCAATCTAGCTCGATCGTATAGCATTTCATTCGCGATCGGCTTTGACACTGACTGGTACACTTGATAAATGCCTGAAATCTGATAAGCAGCTCCAAAATCACCCGAATGGAGATTGAGTACGGGTGGTACATATTCAAACCTGCATAAACAAAAACATGCAAAAACCAAAGCAGTACCGACTTGAAAAAAAAAATCACTCAAAAACTACTAACTAAGACTCAAAAACTACTAAGACTCAATATACAAAAACTACGACTCTATACAAACTCTACAAAACCTCCCCACACTTGAACTTAATCAGGAGGTTTCTCTTTGATCTGAACCCGGTCCAACCCATTTAATTCCACCCGATCCTCATAAACATTTAAAAATTTTGTAGTGGAATTATAAAAGAATTTTGAATATTTAACCGGGTTAAAACACCAAAATTTGAATTTACCTGGCAGTAGCCACCGAATCACGATCTCAGGTGTTCTTCTCATTGCCTCCTCCCGTGGTTTTAAATTTTTACTCGCATTCGCTATCAGTACCACGGGCCATCTGTGGTGTTCTTCCTCTTCCACCACCACTTCTTCTTTTTTGATGTTCGTCATTGGGGTTCCTTTAAGTAATGATTCTAAGTATGCAAGGTCACCCTCCGGATCAAACGTACCTATTTCTTTATCAACAGGCAAACCCTCTAACTCATCCGCAAATTCTCTCTCCCAAAACAGCTCATCCTCACTTTCCTCATCCTCTTCATCTGACAAATCCCATATTGGTTCGATGGAATAAGACTCATCATCAAAGACATCCAGGTCAATAGGATCACCTGCCATTAAGAGAGTAGAAAGAGCAGAAAAAAGTAGAGAGAGAAAAAAAAAACTAACTAAAAAAATCACACAACTATACAAATAGCACAGATTTGTCAATTAGGTCTAATCAAAGCTAATAAACGCAATCGCCAAGATTCCCCGGCAACGGCGCCAAAAACTTGATGTGCTGAAAATGGGTTAATTAAATACAACTAAAATTACCCTAATTCTAGACTCTCTAAGTTTTAAATTTATAAAACTAAGACTCTCTAAACCCCAAACCACA
Source organism: Helianthus annuus (assembly GCF_002127325.2). Lineage (NCBI taxonomy): Eukaryota > Viridiplantae > Streptophyta > Magnoliopsida > Asterales > Asteraceae > Helianthus > Helianthus annuus. The sequence continues at coordinate 82,662,077 of NC_035439.2, forward strand.
CAACCGGCAAGTGTACCGATCGGTGTAGTATAGCCTAAGGAAGTCCGAGTATCGAACCCAAGAGACTCTATTGATTACGCTAAAGACTCTATCTAGACTTAGACTGACACGACTTAACTAATTGTTTATTGATTGGGGGGTTTTCTAAAAATCCTAAATAAAATAATAAAATAATGCTAAAAGACTAGACGAACTAAACACGAACTCGAACGACGCTTGAACTCAAGTATGATGAAGGAACTACCTAGACAGGAATCCTGATTGCTTTTAGTTATGATTATAATTGGAAGTTGTCTGCTATGGAACCGGGATCTTGAAATTCTCACCCCTCGGGAAATCTAAGGACCCCTAATCCTTCTCAAGAGCACGCTAAGATCCCCTAAAGGTTGTTAAACTACCGGTTATTAGACTCCTTTACAAGACATCTAATGGGTTTATAAAAGTATCCCACAAGGCTCACTCCCTTACGAGACCTAAACCTAGGATAGGCTTGTTTTCTCAGCTAGACTTGCTAGACAGCAGCCAAAAGGTTAACTTCCTAAGAAGGACCCACCTTACGGTTTAATCACTTAGACCTAGCAATAATCTCGCACCTTACAGCTATTGACAATTAGTAGAGCACTTGATTTTATAAGATTACCAATTATTACTTCTAAGGCTACTTATGCAATTTTCACCCTAAAGGATTAAAGGTTTATTATGTGATATAGACACTCACCAAAACCTAAAACCCTAGCCCGACTCTATTATGTGATAAAGACCGTCACCAAGATTCATGCGAAGCAATAATCAATATTCAAACAATATCAAGCACGCAAACACATCTAACCGATAGAACAAGCTGTTTACAATTTATAAATAATCCATAGCATTCAAAAATCCATAAATAATCAAAACCTAAGCAATCATTCAACCATGTCTAGGTAGTAACAAAAACTTAGCCGCTAAACATGTTCAAGAATACGTTTATAATCATAGTATAATCTGAATTCATCATTAAACAATCAAAAACAAACGAAAAGCGAAGAAACAAGATGATAGAACCCGTAAACTTCGATCCCGTGTGCTCCCGAAGGTTTCCCGATGACTCCTAGCAGCCCGAACCTTCAAAACTCTTCAAAACAGCCTCCAAAGGTGTCTCAGAATTCTCCAATTCGTCAATTTAAAAATTGCCGTCTGATCCTTCTCTTTCTTCTTTCGTCTCCTGACGCCTCTGATTACTTCTCTTCGTCTCTTAAACAATAAAATATATATAGCAGTCCACCCTTTCACAAATTGCCGTTCTTTTTAATTGCCTCCCCACTCCACCGACTTATTTTCTTAATTGTATGGGTTGGCTCCTTAGTTATCTAACGGACCAATGCCTTATTCCTGAAAAGCCCACCAACATACTAACATAGTCAAACGCCCCATTTAGATTTATTATGGCTGAATCTCCTTAAAATAATACTCAACTCCTTATTTCTTTTTATTCGTCCACCCCTTGCATGCCTACGTTTGATGTACATGGTCCAACATTCAATCTTAATGTAACATATCTATTTGATAAATGATAATGGACCCAAAAACCCAAGACTTCACTAAACATGATCATGCCCACAAAAATTCTCTCACGCCACTTAATTCTTTTCTTCTCTTTTTTTTCTTTTTCATATATGGCCTCCAATAAGATAAGTAGTCTTGGCCCACTCACAGAAAATAGCGCAAATTTTACTTCGGTCACTGGCATTCTACTCTACTCAACTGGTTGGTTATTTAATTATTAATCATTTTCGCTCCATTTACACCAGAACCTGCCAAAACACAATATAATATAATATAATACTAAAACTAACTAAAAAGAATAAATAACTATACAATAATTATACAATTTACACGGGACAAATATGTATATTTTATCTTACATCAGTATCCATTACCAAGGATCGATGATCTATTCGATCAATTGCAAGGAGCTCGATTTTTCTCTAAAATCGATTTAAGGTCAGGATATCATCAATTAAAGGTACAGGAAGAGAACATTCCTAAGACTGCTTTCAGAACAAGGTATGGCCATTATGAATTTACTGTCATGCCATTTGGTCTAACCAATGCCCCAGCGGCATTTATGGACATGATGAACCGAATATGTAAGCCATATTTGGATAAATTCATAATTGTTTTTATAGATGATATTCTTATTTACTCTAAGAGTAAAGAGGAACATGCAAAGCATTTGCACGCACTTTTAAGTTTATTAAGAAAAGAAAAGCTTTATGCTAAGTTTTCAAAGTGCGAGTTTTGGCTAGAACAGGTACAGTTTCTTGGACATCTAGTCAATCATGAAGGAATCCATGTGGATCCCACCAAGATAAAGGCAATTACCAAATGGAAAACCCCTGAGTCACCAACCGAGGTTAGAAGTTTCTTAGGATTGGCCGGTTACTATAGAAGATTTATTCGAGATTTTTCTAGAATAGCCATTCCCTTAACTAAGCTAACTTGTAAATCTGTTAAGTTTGAATGGGGACCAAAACAGAAAGAAGCTTTTAGAATTCTTAAGAAAAGATTAACCCATGCACCCATAATAGCATTACCAGAAGGAACTGAAGACTTTGTAGTCTATTGTGACGCTTCTAAGTTAGGTTATGGATGTGTTGATGCAACATCAAAAGGTTATAGCTTACGCAACTAGACAACTTAAGAATCATGAAGAGAATTATTCGACCCATGATTTAGAATTAGGAGCCATATTTTTTGCCCTGAAAATTTGGAGACATTACCTTTATTGTAGTAAGTTTACTATTTTCACGGACCATAAGAGTTTATGGTATGTGTTCGGGCAAAGGGAATTGAATATGAGGCAAAGACCCTGGATGGAGATACTTAGTGATTATAATTGCAATATCCAGTATCATGCAGGAAAGGCAAATGTAGTGGCTGATGCTTTAAGTCGAAAGTACCATGAAAAGCCAAAAGAGTATGTTCTCTTAAATTAAATCTGCAAGTAGATTTAAATAATCAAATTAGAAAAGCACAAGAATCAGTCATCAAGAATGATACTGAAAAATTAAAAGGAATGATCAAGGAATTAGAACAAGGAACAGATGGAATTTGGAGATTCCATAAGAAAAGAACGTGGATACCTAAATTAGGAAACCTACGTCATCGTGTATTAGAAGAAGCCCATAAATCTAAGTATACGATGCATCCTGGAAGTGATAAGATGTATCAGGATTTAAGAAAGGATTTTTGGTGGATAGGAATGAAAAAGGATATAGCAGCTTATGTTTCTAAGTGTTTAACCTGTTCACAAGTTAAAGCTGAACATCAGAAACCCCCAGTTTTGTTGCAGCAGTTAGAAATGCTAGTTTGGAAATGGGAATGAATAACAATGGATTTTGTTACCAAATTACCCAAAACAAGGAAAGGTAATGATACAATTTAGGTGATTGTAGACAGGCTAACTAAGTCAGCTCATTTCCTACCAATGAAGGAAACTTTCAGTATGGAACAATTAGCTAAATTGTATGTAAATGAAATAGTTTCATTACATGGAATTCCTTTATCAATTGTTTCTGATAGGGATAGCCGTTTTACCTCTCACTTTTGGAAAAGTTTCCAAAAAGCAATGGGAACCAAGTTAAATCTAAGCACAACTTATCATCCTCAAACGGACGGTCAAAGCGATAGGACAATTCAGACAATGGAGGATATGCTTAGAGCTTGTGTAATTGATTTCGGAGGTAATTGGGACGATCATTTACCCTTAAGAATTTTCTTATAATAACAGTTATCACACCAATATCAATGTTGCACCATTCGAAGCACTTTATGGACGAAAGTGCCGAACTCCAGTCTGTTGGGCAGAAATTGGGGAAAAGCAACTATCTGGACCAGAAATAGTACAAGAGACAACCGACAAGATCATTCAAGTCAAGGAACGACTGAAAGCAGCACATGACCGATAGAAGAGTTATGCAGATAACAAATGCAAGCCATTGGAATTTCAGGTAGGAGACAAAGTACTATTGAAAGTCTCTCCTTGGAAAGGAGTAGTCAGATTCATCAAGAGGGGAAAGCTAAGTCCCAGGTATGTTGGACCTTTTGAGATTACTAAAAGAATAGGACATGTAGCCTATTAGATACATCTGCCAGAGGAAATGGCGGGAATACACGATGTATTTCATTTATCCAATCTCAAGAAATGCTTAGCTGATTAATCACTAGTAGTGCCTCTTAAGGATATAGAGGTAAATGAACAACTTAAGTTTGTAGAGAGGCCTCTACAGATTGAAGATAGGAAAGTCAAGAACCTCAAGCACAAGATATTAGTTCTGGTCAAAGTGAAATGGGACTCCAAAAGAGGACCAGAATACACATGGGAGCTTGAATCAGAAATGCAAAGAAAATATCCACACTTGTTCCAGTAGATCTCGAGGACGATCTCTAAAACAAGGTGGGGAGGATATAACAACCCTCCTGAAATTTTTCCGACACCATAAAAATATTTAAAATACCCCAATAGGTCTTAAAACATACCCCGTATGCGAAAACCGAGCCCAAAATACGTTATATAATTAAAAAATAAATAAAAACAAAATTTATTGGGCCGTCACGGGGCGTGACCCCCTTGTCTTTAGTGGTCGCGGGCCGCGACCGAGTGACGGCTGGCGCAACCCCAGGCCGCCACGTGGCACAACACCCGGCAAGTCTATGGTGGTGACCAATCAACCCTAAGTCCTAGCCACCTATCTCGCGGGCCGCGAAAGAGACAGCGGTGGCTGTCGCGGGCCGCGGGGAAGTCAAATTACAACCCTATAAATTGAGGGCATCGGCTTCAGTCTCCGATTGTTCATTTCCTTTTTCTCTCTCGAATTTCTTAATAGTAGAAGCTATTCTCGGGTATAATACCCCCCCCCCAAATAACGAAGTTCTACTCCATTGTAAGTATCATAACCCCTGGGTACGTATTAGATACCCTGCCCGATTGATCTAGGGTTCCGTAATGGCTGTCGTGGTTCTGCCCGACGTAGTCGTTGGAATGCCGTCTCGGGGAAGGTATTACTAATGTCAAAAAGGGTTATTATACTAACGCATGTGCATTTGTGTAATTTATAGATAATCACCAGGAAACTCTTACAGAAAACCTAAGAAAGCAATGTGAGTAATCTCCTTTTTGCAAATTGCTTTTACAAAACCTCACTTAATTAATAATACATTAAACAGTTATTGAGTATTTGTATTTTACAATTATCGTCGGTATGTTGGGATTTTGTATACAAAATTTGTTACTGCCTTGCGAGGAGTAACATGACCACAAGTCAGGTTGACAATACTATGGGTGGTAATTGAATAGATGGAAACAAATGTAATTGCGCGACCGCCCTCAATACTGGACAATGGTCTTTATTAAACTTGATTAAACTGGGATTCACTAACCAGTATTTCCCACTGACAAAATGTTTTTAAACGCGTTTCAGGTAACAAAATGTGAAAGCCAAATAGAAGCCAGTTGGACAGCACTGAAGCCTTGGAAAAGTGGCAATAAAGTTACCTAAAATATATAGATGTTTTATTAAATAAAATAGGGTTTACCCCTATGAAAATGTGTGTACTTGAAACTTGGGATTATTCCCACGTGTTTAATATTATGAAAATGCGGTATTTTACTCTGATAAAATATTTCCTAACTACGGTCCTAATGTATATTCCGCTGCCAAAATGGATAAAATGCAGATACAACCAAAACTGGCCACGGCCGCCCGTTCCCGGGTTTATTAGGGGACGGGGGTTGTGACGCCGGAGACGCTCAAATCACCGGTCCTGAGTTATTACAAGAAATGACTGACAAGATCCTCCACATACGAGAAAATCTCTTGAAAGCTCGGAGTCATCAAAAGAGTTACGCCGATAAACACCAAAAGCCCCTTGAGTTTGAAGTTGGTGATCACGTACTCCTAAAGGTTTCACCTTGGAAGGGGGTGATCCGATTCAGCAAGAAAGGAAAGCTAGCGCCACGATACGTAGGTCCCTTTAAGATTCTGGAAAGAATTAGCAGAGTGGCCTACCGACTTGAATTACCGGAGGAACTTATCAACGTACATCCGACTTTCCATGTCTTAAACCTCAAGAAGTGCCTAGCTGAAGAAAATCTTCATGTTCCTCTTGAAGATTTGCAAGTAAACGAAACTCTACACTTTGTGGAAAAGCCAGTAGAAATCATGGACCGAGAGACCAAGAAACTTCGACGCTCTCACATTCCTATAGTGAAGGTTCACTGGGAAGGCAAACGAGGTGCCGAGTTCACTTGTGAACTCGAAAATGATATGAAAGCTAAATATCCACAACTCTTTGTTACGCCCGCTCCTTAATATCGGGTCGAAATTTCCTAAAGTAGGGGAGGCTGTAACAACCCGACTTTTTGGATCGTTACCTATCATTGACTTTCTTTCCTTAACCGCTTGTACTCCCGAGATTTCGATTTACGCTATGGGTTTAAACTAATATTTCTCAACGCATTTTAAAACCCATATTACAACGCTTATTCAAAACGCAGTTATCGCATTTAAGCGCACTTTACAACACACATCGCTTAAACGCATTTTATCGCATGTCACATCACTTGTTTAGACTAAACGCTATCGCAACGCAAACGCAGACTCGAAACGCGGATTTACTTTTTATGCATTTGTCACACCCTGACCGCGTTCAAAACAACAAAACCGCGGCAGAAATGTCAGGGAGTGTTGTAACAGAATTATTGTTTCACAACCATGGATACAAAAGTTTCGTTTTATTGATTCATTTGATAAATTACATTGTCTTAAAACCAAACAAACAAGTTACATATTGTCTATCATTGTTTTTATGTCACTAATGTGACACCCCAGGAAAACCAGTGAACGATACAACTTAACTAGCTTCCTCGGTAACCGCATGCTAAATTTCGGGATGAAATTTCCTTCAAGTTGGGGATAATGTGACAACTAGAGTTTCCAAGATTTCTTATTTGCATTTATCGCACATTGACTCTTTAGTTGCTTGATTGTTTGACTTGTAACTGTATACGTTGTGATAAGTTTAAAGGTATTGTGATTGTTACAATTATATGTTTGGTGATATAATATGAAACTTGTTGAAAAACTTAGACTATTAAGCCATGAAATGACCCGACAAAACAGATGTGTTTCGCCATAAATCATCACGACGAAACAGGGTTTGTTTCGCCATCCCTAGCTCGACGAAACAAGTAGTTTCGCCGGCCCAGTGTTACGCGAGGCCTAGTAACGGCCCAGTACGTTACACCGAGTATTTAACTAGTTCTACGGGTTATTTGTTGCAACTTTAGCAAACAAGAAACCCTAGAGCTCCCTTTCTCTGTTGACGGCAATCTTGTGTTCCCGAAGCCCAAAAAATCGATCAAGTTACTATTCTGTTCATTGTGGTTAGTGTTTAACCTTTGTGTGATTGTTGGATTGTATCATCGTTAACTATTCTTGCTTCAATTCATTAGGAGTATGCTAGATAATGTTGTGTTCATGATTGATTGATGAATTAGCTAAAATGGAATTGATTATCGGTTACGGTTCTGTGTGTCGGATTGGATTGTTTGTGGTTGAATCAGTATATAGATTAGAGATTATGTTAATAATCGTCTATGCCATTATTCATGAAAGGTACAAACATGTTTCTGAATGATGAAATTGTGATGTGATATTCGTATGCTAGATTGTCTAAGGTTAACAGATGGTTATGTTCTGATTAGTAATCAATGATATCGATGATTTGCTGAATGACTGTATGATTCTGTATGACGGCAATTAGGGTTTTCTGTACGTAACTGTTATATGACGTAACTGACTTTTGACGGAACACTCGATGACGAAACTGGCATGGCGAAACAAATGAGTTTCGCCGACACCAATCTTTACGAAACGAATAGGACGAAACACAAGTGTTTCGCCGAGACCAATTACGACGAAACAACCTTGGCGAAACAAAAGTGTTTCGTCGGAGAGGGTTCATGGTGAAACAGGGGGTGTTTTGCCGAATGGGTAATCTGCACAGTAACCTGGTTAAATTCTGTTAGAAGTTAACTAGATTTATTAACTGCTGTTAGATGATATGCATGACTTGTATGAACTTGAATATGTGCTTTATGTTATGCGTGAATTGCAAATCCGATACTACTGTGAGTGTATATGCTTACATGGACTTAGTGGATATTAACTGATTATGTATACGTGCGTACTTTAGGACTTGACGGATTGTTTGTGAGCACATACCTTAGCATACCGAGCAAACCAAGGTGAGTTCACACTCTTACCAAGGCATGGGATTCCCGGGGTTGGGAACGGGATGGAATGACTACTTGTACTTACATTGTTACTGGAATTACGTACCACCGACCCGTTAGGGGAAGGTCACTTATAGATACGGCTAGACTTGTAATACCTGGGAAGCCCCCACTAATCTTCGCACACATGCCTGGAATGGCCGCGGTACAAATGCTAATCTTCGCACACATGCCTGGAATGGCCGCGATACAAATACTAAACTTCGCAAACATGACTGGAGGGCCGCGATACAAATATAACTAGTCTAGAATACATGGGAAACTCTCACTAATCTTCGCAAACATGCCTGGAGGGCCGCGATACAAGTATATACGATACATAGTTTACTAAACAAACATAAGGTTTACGAAATGAATACTATAACTAAAACAATCAACTGTGAACTCGCTCAACTTTGTTGTTGACTCGTTGTTACATGCCTTCCAGGTCAATAGGTACAAATAGAGCTTGCACTGGGAGGCGCGGTCGTTGTGGACAAGGATCGTGGATGCGTTGTTAAAACATTAATAATGTTTCAAACTTATTATTACTTATGTTGGGTTTTACTTCTATGCTTCCGCTAAACATTGAAACTATTCCTTTGTTCTGAACACCTTTCATATTATTGGGTTGAATTTCATTTACTATTTACATTGTTCAATATGATTGGTGGCTTGATCCTGGTCATGTCACGCCTCTATGCGGTGGTACTCCGCGTGTGGTTTTTGGGGTTGTGACAGATTGGTATCAGAGCCATTGGTTATAGAGAACTTGTTTTTAATAAGGGGAAAACGTTTTTATTACAACTAGACTATAATCTGTACAGTGCTCAACGATCCACAACGACGCTTCGCTCCACGTGTAAGACTCAACACACTAGGTACTACTATTCATTTTTACATTGCCTACTTGCTAGATTACATAGAACTTTGCTCATGGTATGCTTAGATAAATGATGTGTGTAAAATACAACATATAAATTACATCAAATGAGGCATAAAACTAACCCTTTTTAAGTACTAATGTTGGAAAAAGTGTATTTTTGTCTTCCTTTTGTATTTTCAGGATTAAATGAGCTCAAATTAACAAAAGAAGCAAAAAAGACGGCTAAATCTAACATAGATACAAGAAAGGGAACAAAAGTGGACTGCCCGACCCCTCGACAGCATCCTCCCAAACAAAACAGAGAAGGCAGAAGACTGAACAGGCCCCGTGCTCAGCGAGCACGGGGCCGTGCCCAAGAAGCAGCAGAAAAGACAAACCTGTAGAAGCTTCTATTGCTCACCACGGGGCCGTGCCCAGTGAACACGGGGGCGTGCCCAAAGTACTGCAGGCGCATTAATTGTAATTGCGAATTACAATTAATGAAGAGAGATAGTGTCAAACGGGCACGGGGCCGTGCCCAGCGGACACGGGGCCGTGCCCAGGCTTCTATTCAGCCTATAAATAGGATTGCTTGGAGCCATTGCAACTCATCCCTTGGCACACCACCTCTCTCACACTTCATCCACCACCCACCACCATCACAACACCATCATCCACCACCATCATCCATTGTCCATCATAGAGTGTGTGAGTCGTCTCGGGATCCAAGATTGATCGTAAGAGTTCTTGACAATCAAGGCCATGTTTGCCTAAGTCTCTTACATCACTTGGTGAAGACAAGTGGTTAGTATAATACTTTTTATTTTTAATCTTTTGCACTTCTTAATTGGTTTTGTATTAATGACTTTAATAACTAGTTGCTTATGTTGAAGGTGATTCTTCCTTATCGTTTGTCCGTGGTGTCTTGGCATTATTTTACTGTCTATATAAAATAAAAGATTTTCACCATTCATATCTCCACGGTCTATATGGAGGTATGTTGGCTACCTGGTCGGGGGTTAAGGGAACGGTTTGGTAAGGTGTAGGATCGATATGACCACTCGAATGAGTCAATTTGAGTAATACACACTATTTGAGTGGCGGAAACACTCAAATAGAATAGAATCAGACAGAAAAGAGTAGAAAGCAGATGAAGATACTTTGCAGATACTTTAACTACTTGCTTCTCATTCAATTTCACGTGAAAATCTGGCAGAGTAACAGTACATCACATAGCAGACCGTTTCAAATGAAAAGCAAACTTGCCTATATATAGGCATGACCCTCCCGTTTGAAGGTAACACAAACACCTTCAAACGGTCACCATTAAACCCTTCCGTTTGAAACATAACAAACCCATTTCAAACGGAACCCCTATAAACACATCAAAACTTTACATATTAGACCCCTAAACTATACAAACTTGACATATTTAGACCCTAGACTTAAGACATAGGCTTTAGACATAATGCACTAACAAACTCCCCCTTGGATAGAGCCGTAGTCTTCAGTCTTGGTCTTCGGGTCTTCAAACAGCTCTGAACGACTCTTCCCTTGGTTTCGGCTTCCTGCTAAGCGTAACCCTGATTCTTTCATTCTCTTTCTTCTTCACTTTCTCTTCTTAAGCTTGCATCTTCATAAACGTACCTCTTTTTTCTTCAAGTCTTTCACGTTCACGTTCACGTTCACGCTTAGCTTTCCTTTTCATCTTCTCATCAAGCGACCACCAAGAAGATTTCCACTTAGATTCAGAATTGATCCCTTTCTGAAAGCAAAGTGGAAAAACACGTTGAAACTGCTGCGCTTGTTTTCTATCTGCTGGTTGATAATGAATCTTGTTAATGAAAAGAAATTCTATATCCTTTGCCGAGCAATTTACCAGCCACATTGGATCATAAACATGTATTTCTCGAATCTCCCCACCAGCTCTGTAAGTAATGATTGCTTCGGTTGAAATACAACTATAAACCCAACCAATGAAGCCTTTATAGAAATCTTGTTCCATCTGAGGCATTGGAATTGTCTTCATTGTTCTCGGAGGCTTGACATTAAGGATAGTCTCTGTAACCCCAGTATCTGGATCTACCCTCTGCACGCGCTTTGGATGATGTGGCTTCCATTTGCGAAATTCTTTCAAAGATTCATACTTGATGTAACCCCACATAGCTGCATCATTCTTTCGGACCGGATAATCCAAACATCATCTACATCCCACCAAGGTAATGACATAATGTCATATAAACGTTCAAAGTATTGGACTCCGCATTCTCGCCTAATCGCATATGCATTCACTTGTGGTAGATAGCCCCAACTTATGATATCACCGAGAGACACACTTCTATCACGCTGATAATACTTCAAAGGTCTCTTGAACTTTCTCTCGTGACTCTTTCTGAACCACTTCGACCTATCTTCCTTTTCCATCTCCTTTTGAGCATTATCAAAGTTCTTTTCTTTCACTGCCTCAGTCACCTTTTGCCTCAACTCTTCTCTGTTTTCCTCAGCAAAGAATTCCATGAGTATAGGATACTTTGAAGTATCTTCAACTACATCTTCATCATCCGTCCAGTCTTCAATCTCAACACGATCATACTTGTCAGCGTCTTCAACATACTTATACGTGTATTCAGGCTGTTGATTGATATCAAAAGACTCCAACTCTTCTTCAAAATCAAACTTGATCTCCGGATTCACATCTTGCAACATTTCTCTATAAACATCTAAACTCAAGAATAACTTTTCAGAATGCTCAACGATCTGAGACTTACTAGACTCCCCCATTCCACTTGCTTCCCCTGATTCTTCATTTACCGAATCATTCATCAGATCATCAACTGTTTTCTCGGTGGAAGCTTCTGTAACTTTCAAACCTGTACCACCTGCATCATCATCATCATCATCATCATCATCATCATCATCTTTACTAGATCCATGACTGCTTGCAGAGAATACTTTTTCATCCTCTTCATCTTCCTCATCCTCCTCTTCATCATCCTCATCATCACTGTCTCCAATCAACTACTTCATAGGAGTATCATCTTCAAACAACCCAGAAATAGCTGATATCGGCTCGGGATTCTCAGTGACCATAGAAGGTACTATAGATCTTTCAGTCACAACTGAACTTCCTTCAACCCCCTTACCTTTATCTTGCATCTGTTTCTCTATCCCTGCTTGACGTTGCGCCCTGATTTCTTCAACTTGCAGCTCTTCAAACTTTTGTTCTATAGAAGTTCCAAGCATACTTTCAACGACTTTGTTTAGCATGTAGAACTCATGATCTCTTGCCTTTTTAGCTGCTTCCAGTTCTTTATTTTTTAACTTGAAGTATTCATTCTGACTATCTCTTCTAGACTTTTCTTCTTCAAGCTCAGCAACACGTACTTTTAAAATATCAATCTCAGATTGATCAGCATCAATCTTTTTCACCAACTCCTGATTTTCATTCTCTAACTTCTTCACACGCGCCTCAAGAAGTCTCTCGATCAGACACTTTCTTGTCTTCATTAGCTAACTTCTTATGTTCAGCCATTACTGCATCAACTTTCTTTTCAACATTTCTAACTTGTGAAGTGTTGGCAAAATCAAAATCTCCAACATCTAAAAGATTATCCTGTGGTGTATAAAGACCTCTGCTAGACAAACCAGGTTGCATTTGGGTGAGTGGAGGTGTTTGAAATATATCTTGTGAGGTAACAAAAGGTTGTTGTGGTGGTGGTGTTTGATGAATGGGTGATGGTTGTCTTGGAGGTGTTGGTTGTTTAGGTGGTGAGGATTGTTGTGGTGGAGTAGGTTGTCGAGGTGGTGATTGGATAGGTAATTGTGGAGGTGTTGGTTCATGTGGTGGTGTGGGTGGTTTCTTGGTTTGTTTCGTTTTCTTTTTGAGCACGATCTTCGGTACTTTGATCTTTGGAGTAGCTTTGACAATCTTTGGAGAAACTACTTTCTTTCGAACTCCAACTTTCTTTCTAACTCTTGGAGAAGATTGCGATCCTGAGACATGCTCTGGAGAAGGGACATAAACATCATCGTCATCCTTTTCGTGTCTCTTTCTCTTTCGTAACAGCTTCTCTTTTTCAATCTCTTCTTGAATTCTTTTTCGACTTTCAATCTCATCAATACCACCATCTGAAGAACTTGATGAACTTGTTGTACTTTTATCTACATCGTCACCCTCAATATCATCAATAACCTTTTCTTTCTCTTTCTGTGCATCAACATCTACAACTTGTTCAACATTAGCAACAACTTCTGGCCCTGTTTCCAAGACATCTGTATCAAATAACACATCAACATTAAATGGATCATCTGATGTAGCCGTCACTTGTTCTTTTTTAGCAGTTACCACAGCTGGATCATCTTCTTCAGGTTCATCGATCAAGGATGTTTGAGAAGCTTTCTTTTGTTTCTTCTTTGGATGTGAAGAAGACTTTTCAACTTGTTTAACAGTAGGAGTGGCTTTCCTAGTCTTCTTCTTGTGTTCCTTTAAGAACCATTCACTTCTTCTTGATATGAAATTTTTTAGAATTTTCAACTCTTCAGCATAACCCTTCTCTTTTCTTTCTTCTTCATTTCTCCAATGTTCATGATTTTCAGGATCAGGATCCTGATAATTACTATCTTTAATAGCTCCAAATAGTTCAACAGATTTTGTTGGCTCTGGATGTTTTGGATGATATCTGGCTAAAGATCTAATAGAATCATTATCCATGTGCGATAACACCATCAGATCATTTTCCTCATCTCTATTCAAATTAGGATATGCATGATCCAATATCATCTGCACAAATCTTGGATATAACCAAGTTTTCCTGTTCGAAACTATTTCATCAACCATATAATGGAAAACAATATGAGAGAAGTTATATGTTTTGTTCAATACAAGAGCCACAACCATGTTCATCAAATAGTCACGCATTATATCAAATCCTCCTTTCTGGTGACTCATTGCTATCAACACAGCATGAATAAGAAACTTGTATGGCTTTGTGAATTTTGACTTCAAATAACTTGCACTGTTTAAGTCACCAGCATATCCCATTCTTAGCATACAGCCCATAACCATATTTTCTGGCAATTTTGTTGGCGAATTCTCTTCATCCGGGAACACAATTACTTCTCGAACAACCGCTTCTGAAATGACAATTGGTTTCTTTTCATCATTTATCTTCACAACTGAGTTGATTGTTTTGTTTTGATCATCATAAGAAGCACTTCCAAAAGCGTTTAATATGAGATCTGAACACTAAACGGTTCTCTGTCAATGCCTTCAGAATTGGTACTCTCCTCATAAATTCCAGAATACTTCTGAATTCTGACAACATTGGATTTTGCTCCTCATCCAGACTGCAGCACACATTATGAATAGGATTGAACAATACTGAGGTTGGCTGCAAAAACACAATCATACAACACATTTAGACACAATTATAACAAGTTCCAACATATAGACATCAAATCATAAACAATCTTGTAAACTTCAATTCAAATGGACACTAGTTAAGAAAACAAACATCTCTCAAAAGAATAACTTTCAAACGGATCACATTCAAATGATCTACTCTCCTGCTAATCATTCTCAAACGGACAGTATTCAAACGGACCACTTTCAAACTGAATCCCTCAAACGAGCTACTTTCAAACGGGTATCCCTCAAACGGACATCTCTCAAACGGTTATCCCTCTAACGAACATCTCTCAAACGGTTAACCCTCAAACGAACATTATCCTTTCGTTTGAAATACTGTTCAAACCCTAAACACTCTCTAAGATCAAATCAAACAAATTAAAGATAAGGGTTTGTTCTCCGTTAGAATCCGAGTACACTGATATAAATTTCATCAGTTAAAACCCTCTAAAACATCCTAGATCTACATATGAAAGACCTGCAGACTTGACTAACATTCAATCAACATGAATCTGATCAAACAAACTGAAAATCAATAAACTATGATCAAATCCGACACTACCCTACTGATTAGATGACATTTTTAAACAAAGATAAGCCCTAGAACTAAGATATTAGGAACAGATTATTGCCGACATTGGAGTTGAGCAAAATACGATAAAACTTGTTCAAAGACTTACCTTCACCATGTTTAGAATTCTCCTAACCAATGAAAAACACAAGATCCGGTTGAAATTTGGGCAGAATAACGACAGAAATCAAATTCTTAGGGTGAACGTTTGAAATCGCCTTGATCGTTTGAAATGGTGTGAGGAGATAATGACCTCTTCAAATGGAACCAAGAGCTATTTAAAGCTTTGGCCCTTCCGTTTGAAAGTTTCAAACGGTCACAGCTTTTCAAACGGCATGATTATGTTTCAAACGGTCATGCCCTTTTCAAACTTTATGGATAAGTTTCAAACGGTCACGTATTTGATATTTTAAAAAATTTCATTTTTTGCAATTTCCTGATTAAACACTATCACACCCAGCTGACCAAGTCCAAGTCAATGACCTTGGTCAACTGTTTAACCCACCAAGTCCAAATTAATGGCCTTGGATGATCAGATTTATGAAGTTTTCTGACGTTTCATTCTGAAAAACAGTTCAAATGAATGAACTTTTGAACATTTCAAACTTTCAAACACATTTTAACTTTCAAACAATATACCATTCACTGTATAGCAGTCTCCAGCTTACCCATCCCTAATCAGACACTGACATGTTCTGCACTTAGGCTTTGATCTTCCAATTCCCAACATCGGTTGTCGAAAAATAAGATGAGAAAAGAAAATATTTTTGGATTTTATCAGGATAAACTGAAACTATGTACACACAATATTTTTTGTGAGTGTGTTAGGGGATCATATCAGCTGCCGACCAGACACGAGTACCGTTAAGCTGTTTATTTCATACTCAGCTTTTAAACAATTCGCGTAGATTGCTGATATACTGATCCACTTAAATTTTCACAAAATTTTCAATCTGTTCGGGATACGTGATTAGTGTTTTAAGACTTAAACATTTACATGTGTCCCACCTCAGAATATACTCCCGTATCCAGACCCCAGTATTCAGTCTTACAGGTGAATATACCACAGCTGATATCTGTTTAGGGGTAATGTGCGAGGGCCGTGAGAGCTCAGGTCGATACTTCCGTATACGCAGAGAGATGACGGCTTCGACTTTTGGTGGGTCCCCTTTAGAGGATCTTTTATATCCCAAACTGATCTACTAATTTTGTAAAAACCTATCAGCACATCTTTAGCGAGACTACTTAAAAACATTTTAAACACTACAAATCTTTAGCGTACTGTGTCCGTCTAGCTGATGTACTATCATTTCCCCTATTCTACACAACTCTTTTTGAAATTTTCTAATGTTTTTTAGATTTTATGGTTTTCTATTGTTTTTGTATTTTTTGATTTCATCATGTTTTTGTATTTTTCTGCGAATATCTCCCCCTAAAACAAAAACATATTTTTTGTGTTTTTGTTTTTATCAAAAAGTAGAAAATACAACTGTACAAAAGAAATTTAACAACACGACACAAGTTCATGTCAGATCGCCGCCCAACTCGGCTTCACATTCGATTACCCTCCCAGATTGCAGATTCTTCATCCCGTTTAATCTCAAAAGATAATAAAATCTCTTTTTGTCGAAAGGTTTAGTGTAAAAATCCGCTTTCTGATCATCGGTGTTAACGTGTTCAATCCGAATTAACTTTTTCTCGTGATAATCACGGATAAAATGATGACGGATTTCAATGTGTTTAGTTTTTGAATGATGAACCGGATTTTTAGTAACATTAATGGCTGCTTCATTGTCCACGAAAATCGGTGTATCCAAGAATTGCAAACCGAAGTCGCGCATCTGCTATTGGATCCAAAGGATCTGCGAGCAACAGCTAGAAGCTGAGACGTACTCAGCCTCACATGTGGAGAGCGCAACTGCAGTTTGTTTCTTGCACTGCCAAGTAACAAGCCGAGTTCCAAAAAACTGGCATCCAGTAGTGGTGGACTTAGCATTCTGTTTACAGCTACCAAAATCAGAATCAGCGAAACCGGACAAAGTAAAGTCACCCGAGCGAGGGTACCACAAGCCGATGCTTGGGCAACCCTTCAAATACCGTAAAATACGTTTCACTATTGTCAGGTGTGACTGCTTCGGATTCGACTGATATCTGGCGCAGAGACACGTCGGGTACATGATATCCGGACGGGAAGCCGTGAGATACATCAACCATCCGATGATTGATCGGTATAATGTCTCCTCCATCTTCACACCTTGCTCGTCGGGACAAATTCCATGATTCTGCGCGAGGGGGGTGGATGCAGGACTGCAATCTGTCATGTCGACTTATCGAGCACGTCCTTTACATACTTTGACTGGTGAATGAAGATTCCGTCGGGCATTTGTTCCACCTGCAGCCCGAGGAAGAACTTCATCTCCCCCATCGAACTCATTTCGAACTTCTTCTTCATTACCTTCTCAAACTCTTTACAAAGGTCGTCGTTGGTGGATCCAAAAATGATATCGTCCACATAAATTTGCACGATCAATAAGTGGCCTGCTTCTTCTTTGATGAACAACGTGTTGTCTACTGTGCCTCTTGTGAACCCGTTGTCCAGCAAGTATGTCGAAAGCGTCTCGTACCAGGCTCTCGGGGCCTGGTGCAGTCCGTATAGCGCTTTGTCCAGTAGATACACCTTGTTTCTGTGTAGTGGGTCTGTGAACCCCGGTGGTTGCCCCACGTACACTTCTTCTCTGATTGTGCCGTACAGGAAAGCAGATTTGACGTCAAGTTGATAGACTTTAAAATCTTTCCAAGATGCAAAGGCTAGAAAAATACGAATTGCTTCAAGCCTTGCAACCGGTGCGTAAACTTCATCGTAATCTATTCCTTCCTGTTGGCTGAAGCCTTGAACCACAAGTCGTGCCTTGTTTCTCACTACGACACCTCTGTCATCACGCTTACATTTAAAGACCCATTTCGTCTTGATTAACTTCTGATTCTTTGGCAGATCAACAAGTCTCCAGACGCCCAGCTTTTCGAACTGTTGCAGCTCCTCCTGTATAGCATTCACCCAGCTGTCTTCGGTCAATGCCTCTTTGTAGGTTCTGGGTTCTATCTGCGAAATAAAACATTTAAGTGAGACTTCTTTCTGCATATCAGCAATAGAAGAGTAAAAACAAGTAAAAGCTTGGTCTATTTGATGTCGCGCCTTGACACCACTTTGTAGGTCACCAATGATCTGTTCTGAAGGGTGGTAAGACAACGTCCGTGGCATAACCGCGTCAGGCACAATTACTTCCGATTCCAAATTCAAAATATCGAGATCAACGGCTTGATCCCCAGCATCCTCTGAGGTATCATTTGGCTCCTCGTCAAAGGTAGGAGCGGGTTCCTCATCTGAGTCGTCAGAAACGTCAAATGACGGAGCTGGTTCCTCTGGTGGTTCATGAGTAGTTCCACTTGGTCCTGCTTTATTGTCGTGAGTACCCACGGTGGGTTGAGAAACGTCTAGCGGACTAGACACAGGCTCTTGTGAAGTATATAGCTGATACTGGTACAGAAAAGCTAGTTCCTCATCACTTGGCTCGACAGGCAGCTGAAACAACTCCCAGAGTTTGTCGTAATCGAATAGGAATCTTTGTCCGGGAAGTTGTGTCGATGAAGTGTGCTTCTGAAAATCTACGTGTTGGACTTGAATCACCTTCCCCAGACATGGTACGAACACCCTCTTCAGCGGGCTTGCGTAACCTACAAAGAAACCCTCATTAGCTTTTGCTCCAAATTTACCATTTTCATCTATAAACGTGCAAGGTGAGCCAAAAGGTTCTAAAAACTCAAGATTTGGCTTGTAACGGTGCAGCAGCTCCAAGCACGTATTTTTGTATTTCTTGACAGTGAGAACTCTGTTCAAAGTATAACAGGCTGCTGAAACTGCTTCACTCCAGAAGTAGATTGGAAGCTTGGAATCGGCTAACATCGTACGTGCTGTCTCGATCAGGGTCTGATTCTTTCGTTCAGCTACGCCGTTTTGCTGTGGTGTGTATGGTGCACTGAATTCATGAAGAATTCCCTTCTCGTTGGGAGAACTCGTACATCTTGTTATTCTTGAATTCCGTTCCGTTGTCGCTCCGAATCCTCCTGATTGGCAGTTTGTACACCGTTTCCATCTTCTTAAAGAGTATCATCAATGACTCGAATGTTTGATCTTTTCGTTCTAAGCACACAACCCACGAAAACCTTTTACTGTCGTCTGTCACCACCAAACAATATAAATACCCGCTAATGCTCTTGACATTGACAGGCCCGAAGAGATCCATGTGCAATCTCTCAAGAGGTAACCTGATAGAGTTGAGCATCTTCGGTGGATGTGATTTACGAGTCTGCTTCCCCTTTTTACAAGCAATACAATCATCAGTCAAATGAAAGTTTTTCACATTAACACCATCAACTAAATCGTTATGCACCAAAAAATTCATTTTTCGCACGTGAATGTGACCCATTTTCCGGTGCCACATTACAGACTCCTTTTCAGTAGCTTTAGACTTGGTGACAAAACACTGTTTTTGATGAGTTGTTGGCGTTGTGGCACTTATGTCCAAAATATAAAGATCATTTACCCGCGGAGCGCGCAACAACACCAACTCATCAGGGATTTTAAACCCTGGTTTCAATGCTAAACATTCAGATTTAGTAAAATGCACACTAAAATCTTTATCACAAATCTGTGATATACTCAGTAAGTTGTTCGTTAACTCTACGATATAGTTTACTTTGTCAAATGAGATCACTCCGTTTGTAAGCGTTCCTTGACCGACTATTCTTCCTCCTTGATTGCCTGCGAACCCAACATAGCTTCCGTTGATTGACTTGACATCATAAAGAAGAGCTAAAGACCCAGTCATATGTCGTGATGCTCCACTGTCCATAATCCATCTTGATAGAATTGACTTGGGCAGCCCCTGCAATCAACAAAAAACAAATTACTCAAACAATGAAGCCCATGATTTCTTTACTTCTGACACAGTCCCGACATTACATCACATTTTTCATTTGTTTTCGGAAAATCGAATATGACATTTGGAATCTCTTTTTTTACAACTGTTTTAACTTTGCTGGTTATTGGAGGAAATTCATCAAGAAACTTATCAACATCATTTTCAAAATCAATCACATCATCTTTAAAAAGATTTGAATCCTTTTTCAAAGCGTTCTCCATTTTCTTGACCTCAACCGACGTTTTCGATTTCGCAATCCAAGACTGATTTTCAAAAGTTTTCGTTTTAGGGTAAAACATTGAAGTCTTTCTAGTCTTAGAGGATTCGCCAATCTCAAAAATCGATTTCGGCTTATCCTCCGACTTCAACGATTCACCTCTTTTCAGAATACGGATCGGAGAAACCATTTCCTTTTTACCTTTTGAAACAACTGGTGATTTAGGTCGAGATTTTTGAACCATTTGTTTTTGAACATTTTGTTTTTGAACGTTTGATTTTTCAACCTTTGGTTTCTCAACCATTTGTTTTTGAACTGGTTTCTCAACAACATGTTTCTTAAACACTTTTTGACACTGTTTTGCCATATGTCCAATTTCATTGCAGCGATAGCACACTCTTTTATCATACTCGACAAAAGTAGTATTGACCGTTTCTTCTTTAAGCTTCTGTGCTGCATTGAAATCGTCCACAGCTTTTTGACTAAAAATGTATTCCTTTTCAACCTTAGTACTAGGACCAGCAACAAAAACATCATTTATCTTTTCTTTTGGCTTAAACACTTGTTTAGCCATTTTCTTTTCAAACCCGATACCTTTGTTTTTAAACTGATTTTTCTTGTTTTGACCTTTACCAACCCCATCTTTCTTTTCCGAACTTGTGAGACGTGAAGTACCAAATGATTTTTTTAGTTTCGAAAAGAATTCATTGTTTTTGATTTCGTTAACGTTCAATTCAACCAGTTTGAAAACTTTCTCGACATTTTCGATCTTGACATTCTGAAGCGGGTACTCGATATCGGAATAAATTTTGTCAGTTCCAACCATAGTATATACCACCATGATCGGATCATCATTCGTGCTCTTTTCCGATTTAGGTACATATCGGTCTAAGAAATTTCCTTCGTCTTCAGAATCACTGACAACCTTATCAGAATGATCCTTCTCAGATTTCTCACTTTCATCATCCAACACCTGATCGATAACATTTTTGATAACCTGAGATTCGTTATCAGTGTCAGATGCAGTGAAAGTGATATCAATGTTGTCAGGTAAATCACTCTCAATCGTTTTCAGCTTAAGATTTAAAGCAGCTTCCACCCCATCTGGATATTTCTGAGTGTAGTGATTCCACATTGGGGGTGGAACGCTTTTGAAAACAGGTGTAGCATGTGGCTGTTGAGGGACGATTTGTTCCAAAACATAAGACGAAGCCACATAGCTCATTAACTTTTTATCAATCCCGTCATTCTCTATCTTAGCCAATTCAATTTCTTTTCTTAGTGACGCAATTGTATCAAGATGATAATTGACTTCTCTTTATTTATCAAACAGTGTAGCTTGTGCCAATTTAGTAGCTTTATCATTTTCGACACTTTCTTTTTGAATCATCTTAATTGATCTGGCTAAGGTATCATAAGCTTCTTTTAATTGTTCAAGATCAAACTTAATCATATCTGAATGATGTTTCAATTCCCGATACTTAGTGTCTTTTTCAAGACACTCCACGCATGGTTGTAAACAACGTTGGCATGGCGTTTCGGAGATTGGAACAACCTTTTCATCAACCTTTTCATCACAAACAGTTTTACCGACATGCTTTGACTCAGACACAGACTGTTTGATAGATTCGACCTACTTAACTCCAGTTTCCTCTCTGTTAACTGACACCTTATCGACAGACTGTGACTCCTTGGGTTCTGAATCTACCTCTTTAAGCTTTCCCATTAAAGCTTTGTCTGCAATGTCTTTCAGAACTTCTCTGGTCATCTCTTTGGACACGTCAATCACTTCTTCGACGGCTTCTTTCTTCTCCTCAAATCTAGGACAAGATCCGGTTCTTGGCTCCTCGAAATGACTTGCAAAAGAATCAAACACATTAGGAGGCATAACAGATTTCGTAGTATAAACTAACTCCTCCTGTTGTGATTGATGGTAGAGTACTTCAGCTGCTATTTTCTCAGCAGCTACAACATTTCCGTAGAAACTTCTTCAACAACTTCAGAAACAACTTCATCAACAACCTCCGGTTCAGAAACTACCTCAGAAATCTCAACCACCTCTGCCATCATAGCCTGATCATCTCTACAAGGGATATATTTATCCCAGCTAAAACCTGTAGCTACCTGTTCATCATCTTGGTTCACAATCAATGCCTTTTCAGGTTTGTTTTCTATCTGTGGCCTTTGAACAGTTTGCTGTTGATTCGGTCGATGGTAGATTGCCTGTCGATAGTAATCATTGGTGAACGGGTTTTGGTGATTGTTGACTTCACGGTTTGGACACTCTCGTTTAAAATGACCACGTTCTTTACACTTGAAACATGTTACTTTCGACTTATCAAATCCTAACTTCTGATCTGGACCTGATAAACTGTTTCTTCCCGTGATTTCCATGAACCTTTGAGCACAACGAACTAAGCTTGCCATACACCATTTAATGTCAATCAGTTCAAGCTCCTCGGGGTCTATTTGGTCATAGTCCTCCTTTGTCATGTCCGGATTTCCAATTCTCCCCGCAACCAGACCTTCATATGCCTCGAGAACGGAAGCGAGTAGTGCAATATGTTGCTTCGCAGCAGTTTCCGTTATCTCGTTTCCATTTTTTATGTTCACTGCGATATTACACTGTACTCCAGAAACATACGCCTGATGATTAGATCCGGTAGCTTTGAGGCGAAGACTGTTCCTGAACTTTGACATTCGGTTCAAAACTCGCGAAAGGTGTAGCACTGCTTGATTGATGAGAGCTTGATGCAGCAGTTGAAGTGTTATCAGCACTGAATCCTGTATGTATCTTTGGACTTTGAAGATTTGCAACTGAAGGACTGCCTTTGTAATATAAAGATACGTCTTGTTGCATGCTGGCAGAATTCATTTTCTTTATCTTCAACAACTCAAGCTCGTGAGCTTCGATCTTTTCAATAAATGCACTCAGATTGTAATTCACAAAATCAGAACTGTTTTTCAGCATCATAAGATAAGTTCCCCACTCGTCATATGGAAGTGCATCACAAAGTTTATCAATCCGTTCTTCATTTGTTTTTTCAATTTCTAATCTTCTCATTTCAACTACAAGGTGACAATATCTTTCGGTTAACTGTTTCGTTGACTCTCCTTTGATCCCAGTAAAAATATCGAACTCTTTCTTGATAAGCGCCTTTTTGCTCTTGATCATAGAAGCACTTCCTTTAAACTTCAGTTCTAGCGCTTGCTAGATTGACTGAGAACTTTCGTCATGTTGTAGCAATACGAGGATGTCTTCTTTAATGGCTTGCTGCAAGATGCTCACCATTTTCTTTTCAGCTTTAAAATCTGTCTGTTCAGTATCTGTAAGACTTCCAATAGTTTTAACCATCCTGAGCCCATCAACTGGACGTACATATTTCCTTTCGATCTTCATCCAACACTCGAAATGGTTGGCCTGAACCCAGTTTTTAAACCTTCCGGACCATCCAGAATATTCATCTAAGTTCATCAGTTTGGGTGGCTTTTGCATTGTTCCCAATTCATTTTCCAAGTTGACATTCTGTATGATACTAGCTGGACTTTGGATAGCCGCACCACTTCCCGCAAACATGTTGAAAAAATCTTGATTATCCATTTCAAACGAGATACCCTTCAAACGAACAGCATAATCTTCAAACGAAATGGTTACTTTCAAATGATAAATTCAAACGGTCATACAACAATTTCAAACGGAAGGTGTGGTTCTTCAAACGGTCTAACTGCTTCAAACTATAGGTTCAAACGGAGCCACATTTCAAACGACGGGACAGGTTTTCAAAAGGTATGCTAATGTTCAAACGATGGGACAGGTTTCAAACGGTAGGCTAATGTTCAAACGATGAACACTACTTTCAAACGATGGAACAAGTTTTTCAAACGGTATGCTAATTTTCAAACGATAGGTCAGACTTTCAGACGGACTCCAAGTGTTCGTTCAAACGGAAGATAGTTTTCAGTCCATTTTTATCACTTTCAGGTTGAATCTGGATCTGATATTCTCAAGGATTGATAAGTACACAATTTTACACACTCTGTCCAAAATTCAGTCCAATTTAACCGGCCAAAAGTTCTGTAGTCCTTTTCTGTGTAGAAACAACCAACTGATTCAGGTGTATTTACTCACAACTGGCTCTGATACCAATTGTAGGATCGATATGACCACTCGAATGAGTCAATTTGAGTAATACACACTATTTGAGTGGCGGAAACACTCAAACAGAATAGAATCAGACAGAAAAGAGTAGAAAGCAGATGAAGATACTTTGCAGATACTTTAACTACTTGCTTCTCATTCAATTTCACGTGAAAATCTGGCAGAGTAACAGTACATCACATAGCAGACAGTTTCAAATGAAAAGCAAACTTGCCTATATATAGGCATGACCCTCCCGTTTGAAGGTAACACAAACACCTTCAAACGGTCACCATTAAACCCTTTCGTTTGAAACATAACAAACCCATTTCAAACGGAACCCCTATAAACACATCAAAACTTTAAATATTAGACCCCTAAACTATACAAACTTGACATATTTAGACCCTAGACTTAAGACATAGGCTTTGGACATAATGCACTAACATAAGGGTCTTGCCCTTGTTCAGCGTTTAGAGGTCCTCCAAGGGACCTGGGTCAAATTTAGTAGGACCTCCTTCAATACCTAAAGGTATTGGATGGCGGGGGTCCAAACTCTTTGATCCCCTCATAAGTTAACTACTATTAATACTATAACCCGGTTATTTAGGAGTATATCCCTGCTGACTCAAACTACTTAGTCGAGGGTAACGTCACCTCCAAAAGAAGGGCCTACCATAATTTGCATTAATACTTAATTAATTATCTTTCAATAACCCGACCCTTTAGGATTGTATCCTTGCTGATTCAAACTACTGGGTTGAGGGTAACGTCGCCTTCAAAAGAGGGGCCTACTACAATAACTAAGATAATCTCTTAAACAAGTGCAAAAGTGCGAAAATAATCAAAGGTTATACCAACACACGAGTCGGATCCAAGTGATTCATCTTGTCTATCTGTTTTTATTTTTATTTTATTTTTCAACATTTAGTTAGTTTAATTTCCTTAGTTTAAAAATCTTTTTTCTAACATTTTGATTTGATTAGACGTTGAGGATAAACCGGTACTAAAAGCTCTTGTGTCCTTGGACGACCTCGGTATCTTACCAACACTATACTACGTCCACAATGGGTGCACTTGCCCATATGTGTGTTTAGTGTTAGTAAATATCGTGTTTTATAAATTTAAAACTTGGCTAAAGTGTAAAAAAAGGCTTACAATATATACCTAAAACATATACACACTTACGCACATCAATAAACGTAACAATTATTGCTTGAGAACACTTGCGTGCTTACTCTCTTCTGTCATCGCACTTTTCGCGAACCCCTCTCACTTATGTTGCCTTTGATATGAAGATCATGGCTGGACGCATTAACATGACACAAGCCCAGTTGACGGCTCTGATTAACGAACAAGTTGCTGCGGCACTTGCAGCCGCACAAGCAGGAGGTATACCCTACAGTAGTAACTCACACTAGGGTCTTTAGATCCTACACTCCTAAACCAATTCTTGTGTCTAACCTTGTCCTGATTCTTATACACAACAGGCCAACACGCTCAGCCACCTGTTTGCACTTTCAAGAATTTCATGGAGTGTCATCCTAGCACATTCAGTGGCACTGAAGGAGCAGTTGGACTCCTCCATTGGTTTGAAAATCTCGAGTCCGTTTTTGAGATGTGTGAATGCCCTGAGGCTCGCAGGGTGAAGTACGCCACTGGAACTCTAGAAGGCATTGCGCTTACTTGGTGGAATGCGCAAGTTCAGATGTTAGGGTTGGCAGCAGCTAACGCCACCCCTTGGAATGATTTCAAGGAACTGATCAAACGGGAATACTGCACACGTGATGACATCCACAAGTTAGAAGTGGAGTTCTTTCATTTGAAAATGATGGGGTCAGAGATTGAGGCTTATACGAAAAGGTCAAACGAGCTGGCCATCTTGTGTCCAACTATGGTGGACCCTCCTATCAAGCGTATCGAGTTGTATCTCAAAGGGCTAGCACCGGAAATTCAAAGTCATGTGACATCGGCCAACCTTGATAATATCTAGGATATCACACGTCTTGCTCATCGCCTCACAGATCAGGCAGTGGAACAGAACAGGTTGCCTAAGCGCATCAGTGCTACTACTACCGCTACCACTTCTGCTACTCCAGCTACTCCCAGTGACAACAAGCGAAAATGGGAAGGGGATTCCAGCAAGGGTTCAGCTACAGCTCAGTCTCAGGTTCAGCAGCGAAAGACTGATAACTATCAGAGCCCTGGTCACCAATTTTCTGGTAATCAAAGACAGGGTGGATATCGAGGAAACCTCCCAAGGTGCAACACTTGCAACAAGCACCATAATGGCCAGTGCAACAAGGGTCGTTGTCAGCGGTGCCTCAAGATGGGTCATGAGGCTAAAGATTGTAGGAGCTCACGGCCTGCGAATCAGAATCAGCAACAACAACCACCAGCTCCACGAAACCAGCAGCAACAGCAACAACAGCGAGGCAATAGAGGATGCTATCAATGTGGTGCTGAAGGCCACTTCAAGCGAGACTGCCCCCAGTTAAACCAGAACCAGAACAACAACAACAACAATAATCAGGGCAATGGGAACAACAACGGGGGAAAAATGATGGGAATAATGGCGCTAGGGGTCGTGCATTTGTGCTGGGTCAGGGTGACGCAAGGAATGATCCTAACGTGGTTATGGGTAAGTTTCTTCTCGATGACTTTTATGTTACTGTATTATTTGATTCGGGTGCGGATACCAGTTATATGTCTCTGAAAGTTAGTCAAATGCTCAAGTGCACACCCACACTTCTGAACACTAAAGATGTCGTAGAGTTAGCTAACGGTGAAAGTCTAGAGGCCACACACATAGTTCAGGGTTGTAATTTATCCTCGCTGGTCAGACTTTCTCTATCGATCTCATTCCCATAGCTCTGGGTAGTTTCGACATCGTCATTGGAATGGATTGGTTGTCCCAACAGCAAGCAGAGATCTTATGCAAGGAGAAGATTGTTCATATTCCCCATTCTGGCAAAGAACCCCTCGAAGCTCAAGGCGACAAGAGTGGTGCCGTGGTTGGCATCATCTCCTTCTTGAAGGCTCAGAAGTGTTTGCGAAAGGGCCACACTGCCATTTTGGCACTTGTTACTGATGCATCAACGAAAGAGAAGAGATTAGAGGATATCCCAGTTGTACGCGATTTTCCTCAGGTGTTTCCCGAAGATTTACCTGGGCTACCGCCTCATCGCCAGGTTGAATTCCAGATTGAACTAGCTCCTGCAGTAGCACCAATAGCTCGTGCACCGTATCGTTTAGCTCCAACTGAACTGGAAGAACTATCCAAGCAACTGCAAGAACTCTTGGATAAGGGTTTTATTCGTCCTAGCTCTTCGCCCTGGGGAGCTCCAGTGTTATTCGTGAAAAAGAAAGACGGTACCTTCAGGATGTGTATAGATTACCGCGAACTAAACAAGGTAACTGTGAAGAATCGCTATCCTCTTCCTTGTATTGATGATTTATTCGATCAGCTACAAGGGTCGAGCTACTACTCAAAGATAGATCTGAGGTCAGGTTACCATCAACTGAGAGTCCAGGATGAGGACGTCTCCAAAACAGCATTCAGAACTCGCTACGGCCACTACGAGTTTCTAGTTATGCTATTCGGATTTTAACAAACGCACCTGCAGTCTTTATAGATCTAATGAACAGAGTGTGCAAACCCTACCTAGACAAGTTTGTCATAGTCTTCATCGACGACATCCTGATCTACTCTAAGAGTCAGGAGGAACACGAGCAACATTTGCAACTTATTCTGAAGCTCCTTCGAACAGAACAATTATACGCCAAGTTTTCGAAATGCGACTTTTGGCTTAGTGAAGTCCACTTTCTAGGCCATGTGGTAAACAAGGATGGGATTCATGTTGATCCATCCAAGGTAGACTCGATCTGGAACTGGCCTGCACCGCGTACACCAACGGAGATACGCCAATTCTTGGGTTTGGCGGGTTATTACAGGAGGTTTATCAAAGACTTCTCAAAGATTGCGCAGCCGCTTACACTACTGACACAGAAAGGTGTTACTTATCGTTGGGGTAATACACAAGAAACGGCTTTTCAACACTTAAAGGATAGACTCTGCAGCGCACCTATTCTGTCATTGCCAGAGGGCACAGATGACTTTGTGGTCTACTGCGACGCATCAATTCAGGGTCTTGGTTGCGTACTAATGCAACGGGATAAGGTCATTGCTTACGCTTCGCGCCAACTTAAGATTCACGAGCGGAATTACACTACACACGATTTAGAGCTGGGAGCTGTCGTTTTCGCGCTTAAGATATGGCGACATTACCTGTACGGTACCAAGTGCACTATCTACACCGATCACAGGAGTCTCGAGCATATCTTCAAGCAGAAGGAATTGAACATGCATCAACGTCGATGGGTCGAACTACTGAACGATTACGAATGCGCCATCAAGTATCATCCAGGCAAAGCCAATGTTGTGGCTGACGCCCTCAGTCGAAAAGACACTACGCCTAGACGCGTACGAGCACTACAACTTGCCATCCAGTCTAGTCTTCCGGCGCAAATACGAGATGCTCAGGTAGAAGCATTGAAACCAGAAAACGTCAGGTCTGAGGCCCTACGCGGCTCAAGACAACGATTAGAACAAAAGGAAGACGGCGCCTACTACGTAACAGGACGCATCTGGGTCCCACTTTATAGCAACTTACGCGAGCTTGTAATGGATGAAGCCCATAAGTCTCGCTACTCGGTACATCCAGGTTCGGATAAGATGTACCACGATCTCAGAACTACGTATTGGTGGCCTAGCATGAAGGCCCACATAGCAACTTACGTCGGTAAATGTTTGACTTGTGCGAGAGTCAAGACGGAATATCAGAAACCATCAGGCCTACTTCAGCAACCAAGGATACCACAATGGAAATGGGAAGAAACTTCCATGGATTTTGTTACTGGCCTGCCTAGATCCCAGCATGGAAACGATACCATTTGGGTGATTGTGGATCGACTCACGAAGTCTGCACACTTCTTGGCTATCAAGGAAACAGACAAGTTCTCTACCTTAGCAGGCATCTACTTGAAAGAAGTGGGTTCGAGACACGGGGTGCCAATCTCCATTATTTCGGATCGTGATGCACGATTTACTTCAGAACTGTGGCAAGCAATGCACAAATCTTTTGGCTCACGGTTAGATATGAGCACAGCTTATCATCCTCAGATGGATGGGCAGTCTGAGCGCACTATCCAGACTCTAGAAGACATGCTTGGGGCATGTGTTATCGATTTCGGCAACAGCTGGGAAAAACATCTCCTGTTAGTGGAGTTTTCATATAACAACAGTTACCACAGCAGCATTCAAGCCGCTCCATTCGAGGCATTGTACGGGCGTAAATGCCAATCACCTCGTTGTTGGGCAGAGGTGGGCGATAGTCAGATCACAGGTCCAGAACTTGTAGTTGATGCTACTGAACGGATTGCACAGATACGACAACGCATGGCGGCAGCTCGTGACCGTCAGAAAAGCTACGCTGATAAGCGTAGGAAACCACTCGAGTTCTAGGTTGGGGATCGGGTGTTACTCAAAGTCTCGCCCTGGAAGGGTGTAGTTCGTTTTGGCAAACGAGGCAAACTCAATCCACGTTACGTCGGACCATTCAAAATCATAGAAAGGATAGGCAAAGTGGCCTATAAACTGAACTTACCAGCAGAACTCGGTGCAGTTCACAATGTTTTCCACGTGTCGAATCTGAAGAAGTGTCTGTCAGATGAGACCCTCATAGTTCCTTTAAAGGAGCTCACTATCGACGAACAGTTGCATTTCGTCGAAGAACCTGTTGAAATTACGGACCGGGATGTTAAGGTCCTCAAGAACACCAGAATACCTCTTGTTCGAGTTCGTTGGAACTCCCGCCGAACGAGAAGACCAAATGGAACTCAAATATCCCCAGTTATTCAAAAACAATGCAACTACTACTGAGGCTGAAGCTACTACAGAATTTCGGGACGAAATTCTAAATCAACGGGGGGATGATGTGACATCCCAGGAAAACCAGTGAACGATACAACTTAACTAGCTTCCTCGGTAACCGCATGCTAAATTTCTGGACGAAATTTCCTTCAAGTTGGGGATAATGTGACAACTCGAGTTTCCAAGATTTCTTATTTGCATTTATCGCACGTTGACTGTTTAGTTGCTTTATTGTTTGACTTGTAACTGTATACGTTGTGATAAGTTTAAAGGTATTGTGATTGTTACAATTATATGTTTGGTGATATAATATGAAACTTGTTGAAAAACTTAGACTGTTAAGCCACGAAATGACCCGATGAAACAGATGTGTTTCGCCATAAATCATCACGACGAAACAGGGTTTGTTTCGCCATCCCTAGCTCGACGAAACAAGTAGTTTCGCCGGCCAAGTGTTACGCGTGGCCCAGTAATGGCCCAGTACGTTACACCGAGTATTTAACTAGTTCTACGGGTTATTTGTTGCAACTTTAGCAAACAAGAAACCCTAGAGCTCCTTTTCTCTGTTGACGGCAATCTTGTGTTCCCGAAGCCCCCAAATCGATCAAGTTACTATTCTGTTCATCGTGGTTAGTGTTTAACCTTTGTGTGATTGTTGGATTGTATCATCGTTAACTATTCTTGCTTGAATTCATTAGGAGTATGCTAGATAATGTTGTGTTCATGATTGATTGATGAATTAGCTAAAATGGAATTGATTATCGGTTACGGTTCTGTGTGTCGGATTGGATTGTTTATGGTTGAATTAGTATATAGATTAGAGATTATGTTAATAATCGTCTATACCATTATTCATGAAAGGTACAAACATGTTTCTGAATGATGAAATTGTGATGTGATATTCGTATGCTAGATTGTCTAAGGTTGACAGATGGTTATGCTCTGGTTAGTAATCAATGATATCGACGATTTGCTGAATGACTGTATGATTCTGTATGACGGAAATTAGGGTTTTCTGTACGTAACTGTTATGTGACGTAACATGACGAAACGAATAGGACGAAACACAAGTGTTTCGCCTAGACCAATTACGACGAAACAACCTTGGCGAAACAGAAGTGTTTCGTCGGAGAGGGTTCACGGCGAAACAGGGGGTGTTTCGCCGAATGGGTAATCTGCACAGTAACCTGGTTAAATTCTGTTAGAAGTTAACTGGATTTATTAACTGATGTTAGATGATATGCATGACTTGTATGAACTTGAATATGTGCTTTATGTTATGCGTGAATTGCAAATCCGATACTACTGTGACTGTATATGCTTACATGGACTTAGTGGATATAAACTGATTATGTATACGTGTGTACTTTAGGACTTGACTGATTGTTTGTGAGCACATACCTTAGCATACCGAGAAAACCAAGGTGAGTTCACACTCTTACCAAGGCATGGGATTCCCGGGGTTGGGAATGGGATGGAATGACTACTTGTACTTACATTGTTACTGGAATTACGTACCACCGACCCGTTAGGGGAAGGTCACTTATAGATATGGCTAGACTAGTAATACCTGGGAAGCCCCCACTAATCTTTGCACACATGCCTGGAATGGTCGCGATACAAATGCTAATCTTCGCACACCACTAGAATGGCCGTGATACAAATACTAAACTTCGCAAACATGCCTGGAGGGCCGCGATACAAATATAACTAGTCTAGAATACATGGGAAACTCCCACTAATCTTCGCAAACATGCCTGGAGGGCTGATGTGTGTAAAATGCAACATATAAATTACATCAAATGAGGCATAAAACTAACCCTTTTTAAGTACTAATGTTGGAAAAAGAGTGTTTTTGTTTTCCTTTTGTATTTTCAGGATGAAATGAGCTCAAATTCACAAAAGAAGCAAAAAGACAGCTAAATCTAACATAACTACAAGAAAAGGAATAAAAGTGGATTGCCCGACCCCTCACGGCATCCTCCGAAGCAAGAATGGAGAAGTCAGAAGACTGAACACGCCCCGTGCTCAGCCAGCACGGGGCCGTGCCCAAGAAGCAGCAGAAAAGACAAACCTATAAAAGCTTCTATTGCCCACCACGGGGCCGTGTCCAGTGAGCACGGGGACATGGCGAAAGTACAGCAGGCGCATTAATTTTAATTGCGAATTACAATTAATGAAGAGAGATAGTGTCAGACGGGCACGGGGGCGTGTCCAGCGGACACGGGGCCGTGCCCAGCCTTCTGTTCAGCCTATAAATAAGAGTGCTTGGCTTCATTTCAACTCATCCCTTGGCACACCACCTCTCTCACACTTCATCCACCACCCACCACCATCACAACACCATCATCCACCACCATCATCCATTGTCCATCATAGAGTGTGTGAGTCGTCTCGGGATCCAAGATTGATCGTAAGAGTTCTTGACAATCAAGGCCATGTTTGCCTAAGTCTCTTACATCACTTGGTGAAGACAAGTGTTTAGTATAATACTTTTTATTTTTAATCTTTTGCACTTTTTATTTGGTTTTGTATTAATGACTTTAATAACTAGTTACTTATGTTGAAGGTGATCTTTCCTTATCGTTTGTCCGTGGTGTCTTGGCATTATTTTACTATCTATATAAAAAAAAAGATTTTCACCATTCATATCTCCACGGTCTATATGGAGGTATGTTGGCTACCTGGTCGCGGGTTAAGGGAACGGTTTGGTAAGGGTCTTGCCCTTGTTCAGCGTTTAGAGGTCCTGCAAGGGACCTGGGTCAAATTTAGTAGGATCTCCTTCAATGCCCTAGGTATTAGATGGCGGGGATCCAAACTCTTTGACCCCCTCATAAGTTAACTACTATTAATACTATAACCCGGCTATTTAGGACTGTATCCCTGCTGACTCAGACTACTTAGCCGAGGGTAACGTCACCGCCAAAAGCGGGGCCTACCATAATTTGCATTAATAACTTAATTCATTATCTTTCAATAATCCGACCATTTAGGATTGTATCCTTGCTGACTCAAACTACTGGGTTGAGGGTAACGTTACCTTCAAAAGAGGGGCCTACTACAATAACTAAGATAATCTCTTAAACAAGTGCAAAAGTGCAAAAATAATCAAAGGTTATACTAATAATCAAAGGGTTTGTTTCGCCATCCCTAGCTCGACGAAACAAGTAGTTTCGCTGGCCCAGTGTTACGCGAGGCCCAGTAACGGCCCAGTACGTTACACCGAGTATTTAACTAGTTCTACGGGTTATTTGTTGCAACTTTAGCAAACAAGAAACCCTAGAGCTCCTTTTCTCTGTTGACGGCAAATCGATCAAGTTACTATTCTGTTCATCGTGTTTAGTGTTTAACCTTTGTGTGATTGTTGGATTGTATCATCGTTAACTATTCTTGCTTGAATTCATTAGGAGTATGCTAGATAATGTTGTGTTCATGATTGATTGAAGAATTAGCTAAAATGGAATTGATTATCGGTTACGGTTCTGTGTGTCAGATTGGATTATTTGTGGTTGAATCAGTATATAGATTAGAGATTATGTTAATAATCGTCTATGCCATTATTCATGAAAGGTACAAACATGTTTCTGAATGATGAAATTGTGATGTGATATTCGTATGCTAGATTGTCTAAGGTTAACAGATGGTTATGCTCTGATTAGTAATCAATGATATCGATGATTTGCTGAATGACTGTATGATTCTGTATGACGGAAATTAGGGTTTTCTGTACCTAACTGTTATGTGACGTAACATGACGAAACGAATTGGATGAAACACAAGTGTTTCGCCGAGACCAATTACGACGAAACAACCTTGGCGAAACAGAAGTGTTTCGTCGGAGAGGGTTCACGGCGAAACAGGGGGTGTTTCGCCGAATGGGTAATCTGCACAGTAACCTGGTTAAATTCTGTTAGAAGTTAACTGGATTTATTAACTGATGTTAGATGATATGCATGACTTGTATGAACTTGAATATGTGCTTTATGTTATGCGTGAATTGCAAATCCGATACTACTGTGACTGTATATGCTTACATGGACTTAGTGGATATAAACTGATTATGTATACGTGTGTACTTTAGGACTTGACTGATTGTTTGTGAGCACATACCTTAGCATACCGAGCAAACCAAGGTGAGTTCACACTCTTACCAAGGCATGGGATTCCCGGGGTTGGGAATGGGATGGAATGACCACTTGTACTTACATTGTTACTGGAATTACGTACCACCGACCCGTTAGGGGAAGGTCACTTATAGATACGGCTAGACTAGTAATACCTGGGAAGCCCCCACTAATCTTTGCACACATGCCTGGAATGGCCGCGATACAAATGCTAATCTTCGCACACCACTAGAATGGCCGCGATACAAATACTAAACTTCGCAAACATGCGTGGAGGGCCGCGATACAAATATAACTAGCCTAGAATACATGGGAAACTCCCTCTAATCTTCGCAAACATGCCTGGAGGGCTGATGTGTGTAAAATGCAACATATAAATTACATCAAATGAGGCATAAAACTAACCCTTTTTAAGTACTAATGTTGGAAAAAGAGTGTTTTTGTTTTCCTTTTGTATTTTCAGGATGAAATGAGCACAAATTCACAAAAGAAGCAAAAAGACAGCTAAATCTAACATAAATACAAGAAAAGGAATAAAAGTGGATTGCCCGACCCCTCACGGCATCCTCCCAAGCAAGAATAGAGAAGTCAGAATACTGAACACGCCCCGTGCTCAGCCAGCACGGGGCCGTGCCCAAGAAGCAGCAGGAAAGACAAACCAATAGAAGCTTCTATTGCCCACCACGGGGCCGTGTCCAGTGAGCACGGGGGCGTGGCGAAAGTACAGCAGGCGCATTAATTGTAATTGCGAATTACTATTAATGAAGAGAGATAGTGTCAGACGGGCACGGGGGCGTGTCCAGCGGACACGGGGCCGTGCCCAGCCTTCTGTTCAGCCTATAAATAGGAGTGCTTGGCTTCATTTCAACTCATCCCTTGGCACACCACCTCTCTCACACTTCATCCACCACCCACCACCATCACAACACCATCATCCACCACCATCATCCATTGTCCATCATAGAGTGTGTGAGTCGTCTCGGGATCCAAGATTGATCGTAAGAGTTCTTGACAATCAAGGCCATGTTTGCCTAAGTCTCTTACATCACTTGGTGAAGACAAGTGTTTAGTATAATACTTTTTATTTTTAATCTTTTGCACTTTTTATTTGGTTTTGTATTAATGACTTTAATAACTAGTTACTTATGTTGAAGGTGATCTTTCCTTATCGTTTGTCCGTGGTGTCTTGGCATTATTTTACTATCTATATAAAAAAAAGATTTTCACCATTCATATCTCCACGGTCTATATGGAGGTATGTTGGCTACCTGGTCGCGGGTTAAGGGAACGGTTTGGTAAGGGTCTTGCCCTTGTTCAGCGTTTAGAGGTCCTGCAAGGGACCTGGGTCAAATTTAGTAGGATCTCCTTCAATGCCCTAGGTATTAGATGGCGGGGATCCAAACTCTTTGACCCCCTCATAAGTTAACTACTATTAATACTATAACCCGGCTATTTAGGACTGTATCCCTGCTGACTCAGACTACTTAGCCGAGGGTAACGTCACCGCCAAAAGCGGGGCCTACCATAATTTGCATTAATAACTTAATTCATTATCTTTCAATAATCCGACCATTTAGGATTGTATCCTTGCTGACTCAAACTACTGGGTTGAGGGTAACGTCACCTTCAAAAGAGGGGCCTACTACAATAACTAAGATAATCTCTTAAACAAGTGCAAAAGTGCGAAAGTAATCAAAGGTTATACTAATACACGAGTCGGATCCAAGTGATTCATCTTGTCTATCTGTTTTTATTTTTATTTTATTTTTCAGCATTTAGTTAGTTTTTATTTTCTTAGTTTAAAAACCTTTTCTGACTTTTTTTGATTTGATTAGACGTTGAGGATAAACCGGTACTAAAAGCTCTTGTGTCCTTGGACGACCTCGGTATCTTACCAACACAATACTACATCCACGATGGGTGCACTTGCCCATATGTGTGTTTAGTGTTAGTAAATATCGTGTTTTATAAATTTAAAACTTGGCTAAAAGTGTAAAAAGGGCTTAAATATACATCAAAAAACATATACACACTGACACGCATCAAGTTTTTGGCGCCGCTGCCGGGGACACAAGGATTTTAAGAAAGTTAGGAATCAAAGGCCTAATCATATTTTTCTTTTTCGTTTTAATTTTTTAGGATTTTCTTAGTTTTTCAGCTTCTGCAGAGCTCAGCACGGGCCGTGCCTGGTCGGACACGGGCCGTGCCCAGCATCGTTACTGGCAATTTTTAGTTTTCCAAGTTACAGAAGGCTGAAAACGGGGCCGTGTCGGTGCAACACGGGGTCGTGTCCAACTTTCCAGTAACTGGGATCTGGAAAACAATCACTGTAACTCCGACCACGGGCCGTGTTCGTTGAGCACGGGGCCGTGGTGAACCTTCTGACCAGCATTCTTTTCTGTTTTTATTGCAGGACTTGGAACCAGACGCCATCGTACGTAGTGTATGAGCTCCAGTTCTAATAAGGACATAAAAGAACCTCTAGAAGAATCCGAACGCTTTCTCAGAAAAAGACTAAAAGCTAAAAACCAAGAGAAAGTTTCGGGGAATCCACCCATGGCGGACCAACGTACCCTCATGGATTATCTACGACCCACCGTAGGTAACCTAGGCGCCGCTATCAATGCACCGAATGTTGAAGCCAATAACTTCGAACTTCGGCCGCATTGATACAACGCAACCTTCCATGGGCTTGCGGACGAGGATCCCCATATACATATTACTAATTTCTTAGAAATATGTGATACCTTTCGGATCAATGGAGCATCAAATGACGCCATCTACCTCCGAATGTTTCCTTTTTCACTAAAAGACCGAGCGAAAGCTTGGCTCAACGCCCTCCCAGCTGGATCGGTAAACACCTGGGATGAACTAGCCCAAAAATTTCTATATAAGTATTTCCCTCCCGCTAAAACGGCTAAATTAATGGCTGAAATTAATACATATTCACAAGAGGACGGGGAATCCTTATATGAAACTTGGGAAAGGTTCAAGGAACTATACGCAAGTGTCCACATCATGGCCTTGCGATATGACAACAAGTATC
Source organism: Helianthus annuus (assembly GCF_002127325.2). Classification (NCBI taxonomy): domain Eukaryota; kingdom Viridiplantae; phylum Streptophyta; class Magnoliopsida; order Asterales; family Asteraceae; genus Helianthus; species Helianthus annuus. The sequence continues at coordinate 82,699,673 of NC_035439.2, forward strand.
CACTTTCTATAATGGATTGTTACCACACACAAGGCAGACACTTGACTCTAGCTCCGGGGGACTTTCAGGTAATCGCCGCCCGTATGAAATATATAACCAAATTGAGGAAATTGCTCAAACCAATTTTCAGTGGCACACTACCCGAGGCAATAAATCTATTGCCCCGGGCACCCATAAGGTTGATGAAAGCACTTCTTTGCAAGCCCAAATCGAGGCCCTTTCTTCAAAAATAAAAAAATTAGAAATGACAAAAACAGTCTCGGTTATGGCTTGTGAAGGGTGTGGTGGGCCACATGAAAATTGGAGTTGTATGAAAGAAACGGAAGATCAACAAGAGTCGGTAAGCTACATTGATAATAGACCTAGGCCGTCGGGTCCTCCAACGGGCACCTACAACCAAGGATGGCGAAGCCACCCAAACCTTGGTTGGAGAGAGCCCGGCAATAGTAGTAACCAACAAACCCAACGAACAAACTTTCAACAACCAAGAAACGAGTCACAAAATTTCACTCAACAAGGTGGACGAGAAAGGCTTGAAGATACTGTATCTCGCCTCATCTCCGACACTGAAAAGAAAAACTCGGAAAGGTTTCTACAATTAGAGTCAAATTTTAGAAATCAACAAGTTAGTATTCAAAATATAGAAAAACAATTAAATCAACTAGCTCAAAATTTTTCCGAGAGACCACAAGGTGCATTACCAAGCAATACCGAAACAAACCCAAAAGCGCAAGTTCATCTCATCACGTTACGAAACCGAACCGTGGGGCCTGCGGAGGCGCCACCGCCAACAGAAGAAATTATACCCCCGCCTCTGCAGGAAAAGAACTCCCCTCCGTCGTCAGAGCCTGCCAAGGCTCCTCGAGTTTCGTACCCCGGTAGGTTAATTCGTCAAAAGACCAATGAGCAATTCGCAAAATTCGAAAGTCTGTTAAAACAACTGCATGTCAATATTCCTTTTATTGATGTCCTAACCCAAATGCCCAAATACTCTAAGTTCATGAGGGACTTCCTCACTCATAAAAAGAAAATTGAAACTTTGCAATTAGTTAACTTAGGCGAAGAATGCTCTGCTCTCGTACTCAGCAAACTTCCCCAAAAGAAAATCGATCTCGGAAGCTTCACGATTCCCTGCTCAATCGGGGATCCCCCCGTTCGTAATGCACTAGCCGATCTTGGGGCTAGCATTAACCTCATGCCCTCATCAATGTTTAAAAGACTCGGCCTAAGAACAACGAGTCCTACAAAAATGAGCATACAACTTGCTGATCGATCCGTCAAATTCCCGCAAGGTGTCATCGAAAATGTCCTGGTAAAGGTAAGCAAATTCGTCTATCTGGCCGACTTTGTCATACTCGATATGGAGGAAGACACCGAGGTCCCCCTCATACTAGGGAGACCATTTCTTGCCACCGCACAAGCAGTGGTAGATATGAATGATGGAACACTCACCTTGAGGTACGGGGATGATGAAGTAAAATTCGGAGTTGGGAAGAGAATAGAAGACGATGACCCGGTCAACTACATGAAGGTTATTGATTCAAGTTTGGATGCGGCTCTCCGACGGTGTAACATGGGATGCCAAACATCCCACTCAGAAAACATATAACCTCACATTGGGTCTAGCCAAGGACCCTTATAAACGTGGCGCACCACGGAGGCATTCCGCGGAACTATCCTTAGTTTAGTTTAATCTTTTAGTTTTATTTTGCAGGATTAAAACACACTCATGGTGGTAAAGGATGAAAAGGGAACCGAGAAAAATGGCCCCATGCACAAGAACAAGGCAACCCGACATAAATTTCTCCATTACAGAAGGCTCAACACGGGCCGTGTCCAACCAACACGGCCCCGTGCTGAACCCCCTGCAGAAAATGCCCAGTTCAGGTAACTGGACACGGGCCGTGTTCACCAGACACGCCCCCGTGTCCAGGCTTCTGTCTCATTTCTTTAATTTGTGTTACTGGCACCTGAACACGGGGCCGTGTCCGGTCCCCACGGGGCCGTGTCCAGACTGCCAGTAACATAAATCTTTGCTTTTTAACACCGTATTACACATCCAATCAACCTAAAAATTTATTTTTGGGACACATTGAGGACAATGTGTAATTTAAGTGTGGGGGGGGGGGGAAGCTAAAACCTTGAAATTTTGCAAGTCCTACACAAAACTCTATTGGAACCGCTAAACACCCCAAATTTTTCAAAAATTTTCATTTTTTTTATTTGTCTAAAGTTTAAGTTGGAATCCTAAGATTAATAAGGTTATATTTTTACAAATTTACAACTGAGAGCGTCGTGATAACAAGAACCAACATAAGAAAATTATGAAACGGCATGACAAGCTTAGTTAAAATTTGATTATATATACTTGATCACATAAAAACCCATTCCCACAAAAGTGAGTTTTGAGCCTTTATTGAGCATACAAAATTTACATCTTTTGACTAAATGCTCATTTTTCGTTTCTTGTGTGAATAGCCGCTTGGTTCTTACGACTCTAGAACTTGCCAGGACGATTCATTCCCGGTCCTTGCCAACTTAAACCCAAGTAAGTAAATGATGGAGGCATTAGGACTAACCATTTTTTTTTCTACACCATTATTTTTCATTTTTTTTACCACCTACCCAAAATCCCCCTAGTTAACCCCCTTTGAGCCTAAACCTTTCATTTCTTTACCCTAAAAACCCTTTTTACTCACCAAAAGCCCTTTTTATTTTCACCCTTTATTTTAGTAAAAAGCTCGGTTTTTCGTGTGACAAAAAAAATGATGATGAAGTTAGAAATAAACAAACAAAGCTATCAAAACAAAAAGCTTGTTTGGAGAAATACTTCGAAATAAAAAGTCAATAAAACAAAGTGTTTTCCGAAAACCGACGCTTTTTACGCTTTTTACGCCTTTTCGCCCTTTCACTAACCACTAACCCAACCACAAACCTTTAGCCCAAGCCTAACCCTTCACCCAAAAAGCCCTCTTGATATTTACAAAGGTATAAAGTTAAAAAGGAGGAGGATTAATTGCTTGGCAAGCTTATGGTAGGAATAAGTTCCATGCCGCTCTCGAGTGATTCACTAAAAATACATCTTCGGCCGAGTGTTGAGTGATTCCCCGTGAGGTATGTGAACATGTATATAAATGAAATTTTAAAAAGGCATGCTATTCCCAAATAAGTAATTTCTCTTATGAAACGTTCTAAATAAATCATAACGAATAGGATTGTAAATAAATAAAAATAAAACCCAAAAAGATCTTGGATTCCCGACACTCTATGACAAGCCAAAAAACCTTCTCTTCTACCCATTCCATTTGGGAGTGTAAGCCACATATTAAAGAGTTTTGCGTGAGGACAAGCAAAAGTTCAAGTGTGGGGGTATTTGATGTGTGTAAAATGCAACATATAAATTACATCAAATGAGGCATAAAACTAACCCTTTTTAAGTACTAATGTTGGAAAAAGAGTGTTTTTGTTTTCCTTTTGTATTTTCAGGATGAAATGAGCTCAAATTCACAAAAGAAGCAAAAAGACAGCTAAATCTAACATAAATACAAGAAAAGGAATAAAAGTGGATTGCCCGACCCCTCACGGCATCCTCCCAAGGAAGAATAGAGAAGTCAGAAGACTGAACGGGGCCGTGCCCAAGAAGCAGCAGAAAAGACAAACCTATAGAAGCTTTTATTGCCCACCACGGGGCCGTGTCCAGTGAGCACGGGGGCGTGGCGAAAGTACAGCAGGCGCATTAATTGTAATTGCGAATTACAATTAATGAAGAGAGATAGTGTCAGACGGGCACGGGGGCGTGTCCAGCGGACACGGGGCCGTGCCCAGCCTTCTGTTCAGCCTATAAATAGGAGTGCTTGGCTTCATTTCAACTCATCCCTTGGCACACCACCTCTCTCACACTTCATCCACCACCCACCACCATCACAACACCATCATCCACCACCATCATCCATTGTCCATCATAGAGTGTGTGAGTCGTCTCGGGATCCAAGATTGATCGTAAGAGTTCTTGACAATCATGGCCATGTTTGCCTAAGTCTCTTACATCACTTGGTGAAGACAAGTGTTTAGTATAATACTTTTTATTTTTAATCTTTTGCACTTTTTATTTGGTTTTGTATTAATGACTTTAATAACTAGTTACTTATGTTGAAGGTGATCTTTCCTTATCGTTTGTCCGTGGTGTCTTGGCATTATTTTACTGTCTATATAATATAACAGATTTTCACCATTCATATCTCCACGGTCTATATGGAGGTATGTTGGCTACCTAGTCGAGGGTTAAGGGAACGGTTTGGTAAGGGTCTTGCCCTTGTTCAGCGTTTAGAGGTCCTGCAAGGGACCTGGGTCAAATTTAGTAGGATCTCCTTCAATGCCCATAGGTATTGGATAGCGGGGATCCAAACTCTTTGACCCCCTCATAAGTTAACTACTATTAATACTATAACCCGGCTATTTAGGACTGTATCCCTGCTGACTCAGACTACTTAGCCGAGGGTAACGTCACCGCCAAAAGCGGGGCCTACCATAATTTGCATTAATAACTTAATTCATTATCTTTCAATAATCCGACCCTTTAGGATTGTATCCTTGCTGACTCAAACTACTGGGTTGAGGGTAACGTTACCTTCAAAAGAGGGGCCTACTACAATAACTAAGATAATCTCTTAAACAAGTGCAAAAGTGCGAAAATAATCAAAGGTTATACTAATACACGATTCGGATCCAAGTGATTCATCTTGTCTATCTATTTTTATTTTTATTTTATTTTTCAGCATTTAGTTAGTTTTTATTTTCTTAGTTTAAAAACCTTTTCTAACTTTTTTTGATTTGATTAGACGTTGAGGATAAACCGGTACTAAAAGCTCTTGTGTCCTTGGACGACCTCGGTATCTTACCAACACTATACTACGTCCACGATGGGTGCACTTGCCCATATGTGTGTTTAGTGTTAGTAAATATCGTGTTTTATAAATTTAAAACTTGGCTAAAAGTGTAAAAAGGGCTTAAATATACATCAAAAAACATATACACACTGACACGCATCAAGGGCCACGATACAAGTATATACGATACATGGTTTACTAAACGAACATACGGTTTACGAAATGAATACTATAACTAAAACAATCAACTGTGAACTCGCTTAACTTTGTTGTTGACTCGTTGTTACATGCCTTGCAGGTCAATAGGTACAAATGGAGCTTGCACTGGGAGGCGCGGTCGTTGTGGACAAGGATTGTGGATGCTTTGTTAAAACATTTATAATGTTTCAAACTTACTATTACTTATGTTGGGTTTTACTTCTATGCTTCCGCTAAACATTGAAACTATTCCTATGTTCTGAACACCTTTCATATTATTGGGTTGAATTTCATTTACTATTTACATTGTTCAATATGATTGGTGGCTTGATCCTGGTCATGTCACGCCTCCATGCGGTGGTACTCCGCGTGTGGTTTTTGGGGGTGTGACAACTAAGGCCACGTCCAGATCCTAAGTGAACACACTTCCTAGCAATCAACATCATGCAACACCACCTGAAACATATGTAAAAACAAAGTCAGCAAAGGAATGCTGGCGAGCACATAGGTTTTATGAGAGTATTGGATTCATGGCTCGTTTATATGTTGTAGTACCTCATTAGACTACAAGAGTCAAAAGTACAAACCTCGTTTTGAAAAGTGTATTGCAACATAATTAACCAACTCAAATCAAGTTGGTTATAGTTTATAAAATTTCATAGCCATGATTCTTAACCCCAAAACATTTGTTTTAGTAAACCAAATCGTAAAACATCTCGTAAAAACTCGTTAATAAAACTCGTATGCTTTATATCATTTCGAAAACCTCGTTGTGTAACATCGTTTCGAAATCGTTTCCCCAGTGATCTAAATAATGACACAAAATGAAATATGATAAGAGCACTTATATATAAGATGTACCAGCGGCGTATCTACCATGCTTTTATCATGCTACACCCGTCCCATTATCTAATCACAACCCGACCAATCGTTTAATCAAATCGTTTATCTGGTTTAAGTCGTTTTAAATCGTTTAACTCGTCCCAAAATCGTTTAACTTGTTTTAATTGTGAAACTACTTTTGGTCGCCTCGCTAATAACATTCAAACCTTCGTGACTCGACTATCTCGAAACTCGTATTAACAAACCACCAAAGGGTAAGTTAACAAATCATCAGATTCGGTCGTTACCTACATAAACCCCACACATAACCATGGGTGTAGTCTAATAACGGGATTTGTCAGATCCTATGGTACCATAACCTAATACTGGTTGGCTTGATCAATACTAATGAATGTTATTCGTTATGTGACTACAACCAACAAGTTCGTCCACAATATCGAAATCATTATTAGTTTAATATAAACCATTTAAATCGTTTTTGAAACCATCGTTTAAACCTCGAAATCGTTTAATACATATGAATCACCCAAAACAATTAAAAACAGTAAAATAGGGGAACTATGTACTCACATCGAAGTGCAAGGTATCCTCAATCTAAAGAACTCAACAAGCTCAAGCAAACAAGGAAACTCAAGCAGCACCTAATAATCGAATCACTAGTAAATAAATCGACACCTAAATCGGAAGATCAGACAGAATGAGGTCTTGTAAACCAAATGAGTATTGGAACTCATGTGATATGGTTTAACAAAGCCTACATTCTAGATCGGAACCTAATCTAAGTGCTTTCGACCCGTTACGACCCATTAAGGTAGCTTACGCCACTTTAACGCGTCGTTCACGTAAACACGCGTTCGAGACGTCTAACTAGTCCTATGACAAGTATTATATGCCTAAACATGCTTAAATATGTTGCATAATCAGTTAAGTGGCAAAAATTTAAGTTACATATACTTAAATACCAATTATGCAAGAAAAGGGCATTTTGGTCATTTTCCTAAGGCATATAAACTACCTATCATATAACTACTTAAACTAAGTGACCATAAGGTATAACCTTGGAAGGTTATTCCCTATACAACTATGGTCACTAAACATGCTTGGTTGGATCCTAATGATCGACCAAACGGGTCGAGTTCGAAAGTCTAAGCGGTGGTTTAGACCGCTTGACTTATGACTCTAAACAAGCACTAAACTAAAAGTGACGAGCTAAACATGTTGGAACATGTTTAACTAAGTTAGAAAACAGGTTTTGATACCAAAACAAAGTGTTTTGATACCCAAGAGTAGTTTGGTTGCAAAATACGCATAAATACGCATTTTGACCAAAACTACGACTCGTCACTATGCCTAGTCAACGTGGTAATCAGTAGGTATAGCCACAAGGTACTATAACCATCGTGATTACGCTCACGTTGCAAAGTTCAAACGAACTTTGTGTTGACCAACTCGTGGTCAAAGCAGAAAGTCAAACACTGTTTGACTTTCACGCTCGGGAAGCAATAAAAGAACGAAAGAAGCTTACAAATGGTCCAAGCTAGGGAGAACTTGATCTTAAAATCTCAGGTATGAAGTATTCTAACTCCAACTTAGAGAAATCAGATCAAGGGTGCAGAAAATGGAGTGAAGACATGGCTTTATATAGTTTTCACAAAACCGTTAGGATCATTCCTTGCTAAAGAGGGAAAGATCTAAGGCATATATGTGGGCTGGTGGTTTTAATATACCATGGGACATGAAATACCAGTCCATAGCACCCAAAAACAGGGATTAAAACCATTAGAGCAAGTGGTATTGGCCAGATTCAATGTTTCTGCATTTCCGCTGATCTGGGCACTACATACGGACCGCAAGAGACCACATATACGGTCCGTAAGGCCTCATACAGACCTGCACTTTTAGAAAATGACCATTTAGCCCCTGCACCTTGTTTCGTCGTGTTTCGGCACTTCTAACAGCCGTCAAACCCATTTTCAATCTCCATAATGATGTTAAAAAAGCATAGGGAAGATAAAATATGCTCAAAAACATCTCGAATGTCAGTTCGTTTGGTCGTACGGTTGCGTTGTTCGGTTAATTACGACGGAAGTCGTAACAAACGCGTGTACGATCCAAATTGCGAAACGAATGAATTTTTATCATGCCAATCACTAAAATAAAGTATTTTAATGATTACGTAAATCTTTGGATGTCCGGATATATTCAGAACGTAAAATATGCATGAAAATGCAAACTTATGCACTTTTTGACGCTTTTAGTCCCTGTTGATCAAATAAGTTTATTTTAGCATACCGAACCCTTCAAAGCCTATTTCTAAGCTATGTAAAGGATATTTAGGGTATGTTTAACTTATGATCAAGTTCCGGAATGTTCGTTTCTATACAAATCGGCATAGTTTCACAGTTTGACACAAAAGTCCCTACGATCGAACAAACTTGTCTTCAACACACCAAACCATCCAAAACTTATTTCTAAGTTATGTGAAGGTTATTTAAGGTATGTTAAGCCTATGTCATTATTCCGGAGTGTTTTTCGCGTTAAACTGACTGCGTTTACGCACCAGTTTGCGTATAACCTTCCAGAAAGCGATTTAAAGCTTGAAATCGAGCTCGAATCAAATCGTAAAATCATGAAATACAAATATACACATAAAAACACCAAAACACATATAGTAACACCAAAGCACATTGTTTTATTTATAATTAACATTGTTTTACATTGTACATCGATTACAGAACACAGTTGTCATAGTCTTCCCTACTTTAGGAAATTTCGTCCCGAAATTTTAACTAGAGGAAACTTGTGAGAACAATTGCGGATATTTCGCCTTCATTTGGTCCTCACGTTCCCAAGTAAACTCTGGGCCACGTTTGGATTCCCAGAGAACCTTGACCAATCGAATCCGTTTGTTCTTCAACTGTTTGACTGCACAGTCCACTATCTCCACAGGTTTCTCGACAAAGTGCATCGTTTCATCAACTTGAATTTCGTTGAGTGGAATGTGAAGATTAGCGTAAGCTAAACACTTTCGCAAATTGGACAAGTGAAAAATCGGATGAATATTTCCAAGCTTTGGAGGTAGCTCTAGTCGATAGACAACCTTTCCAACTCTTTCAACAATCTTAAATGGTCCAACATATCGAGGTGCAAGTTTTCCTTTCTTTCCAAATCTCACCACTCCCTTCCAAGGTGACACCTTGAGTAGGACATGGTCTCCGACTTGAAATTCTAAGGGCTTGCGTCGCATATCCGCATAACTCTTTTGACGGCTTCTAGCTGTCACAAGATTATCGCGAATTTTCTTGATTTTGTCTGTTGTTTCCAGAATGAGCTCAGGTCCAGTAAGCTGAGCTTCACCGATCTCATTCCAACAGACAGGTGAACGACATTTTCGACCGTAAAGAGCTTCGAATGGTGCCATATTGATACTAGCATGATAACTGTTGTTGTAAGAGAACTCGATAAATGGAAGATGAGAATCCCAATTACCACCAAAGTCTATCACACATGCTCTAAGCATATCCTCCAAAGTTTGAATCGTCCTCTCAGATTGTCCATCTGTTTGGGGATGGTAAGCAGTGCTTAGATTTAGTTGGGTTCCCATAGCAGATTGCATGGTCTTCCAAAAATGAGATGAAAATCGATCATCACGAGCAGATATGTTGGACCGGTTTCCGACCCTAAACAGACAGTATAAGATAGTTCATCTCCAAATACAAAGGCGGAATCAATGTAGATGAAGTAACACAGCAGTACCTTTCAATTCCTTCTCTATTTATGCTTTCTGAATGCAATTTGACAGAGTTTTTTTACAAAGCTAATGACCAGGTTTTGCTCCAAAAGTTACAACTGAAATCACACAACAGGTATATATAGGCCTACTAGTTTCGCTCATAAGACATGCCTAATGAGTGAAACCCCATGTGTAAGCATAAGCGAAACCACCTATTAACCACATGAGCGAAACCCTAAAGACCTAATAAGCGAAATCTCATACTAATATGACATATGAGCGAAACCTATACATTTAAACCTTAATTTGACTTTTAAGCTCCTATTTTGACTTATCTTGACCTAAGACTCAATGCAAACGTAGTCAACAGACATTTCGTGCACCAACAAGATATGATATCCAAAGGAACACCATGTCGAGATACTATCTCATCAACATAATTCTTTGCAAGTTTATCAGCAGATAGATCCTCGCGAATCGAAATAAAATGAGCTGACTTCGTTAAACGATCGATAACAACCCATATAGCATCATGACCTTTAGATGTGCACGGTAATTTAGTGATGAGATCCATCACAATGTTCTCCCACTTCCAAACCGGTATCTCTGGTTGTACAAGCAAACCGGATGGTCATTGACGTTCAGCCTTGACTTTAAGACAAGTTAGGCATTTCGATACATACAAGGCAATATCCTTCTTCATACCAGGCCACCAATACTGAGTACGAAGATCCTTGTACATTTTATTAGCATCAGGATGGAAAGAATATCAAGACTTGTGAGATTCGTCCATCACTAAACTGCGGAGATCGTCTTGTTTCGGAATCCACAATCGATCCTTAAAATAGAGTAAACCATCGCCCTTTGCTTAGAGCTTAAGCTTAAGTTGACGTGGTAATTCCTTACCTATAAAATTTTGTGAAACACAAAATTGTAGAGCTTGAAGGACACGAGTTTGAATATCAGATAGAGTTTGAACAGAATGAAGCTTAACTCGCTCCTTTCGACTAAGCGCATCGGCTACGACATTCGGCTTACCAGGATGGTAGCGAATCTCGCAATCGTAGTCGTTCAAGAGTTCAATCCAACGTCGTTGCCTCATGTTCAACTCCTTCTGATTAAGAATGTGATGGAGACTTTTGTGGTCTATGAAAACCACACACTCCGTGCCATAAAGATAGTGTCTCCGGATTTTAAGAGCAAAAACCACAACACCCAACTCAAGATCATGAGTGGTGTAGTTCTTCTCGTGAACTTTCAGCTGTCTTGACGCATAAGCTATCACTTTACCTTGTTGCATAAGAACACAACCAAGGCCAAGATTCGACGCATCACAATAGACAACGGAATCATCATTTCCCTCAGGCAAAGATAGAACAGGAGCATCGCAGAGCTTCTGTTTCAGCGTTTGGAACGCTTCTTCTTGCTTTGGTCCCCACTCAAAAGGCTTATTCTTTTGAGTCAAAGCAGTGAGTGGAACCGCAATCTTAGAGAAGTTCGAAATAAATCGATGATAATACCCAGCCAGTCCGAGAAAAGAGCAAACTTCAGTGGGTGTCGTTGGTGTATTCCAATCCTTAATAGCAGCTATTTTGGATGGATCCACATGAATACCCTGCTCGTTGACTATATGACCCAAAAACTGAACTTCTTTAAGCCAAAATTCACACTTGGAGAATTTAGCAAAAAGTTGTTCCTTCTTCAGGAGTTCCAATGTCAAACGAAGGTGTTGCTCATGATCGGCTCGAGACTTCAAATAAATGAGAGTATCGTCGACGAACACAATGATGAACTTGTCTAAATAAGGTTTACAGACCCTATTCATTTGTCAAACCAAAAGGCATGACAGTAAACTCATAGTGCCCATATCTTGTGCGGAAAGCGGTTTTGGGAATATCTTCTTCAAGTACACGAAGCTGATGATACCCAGAACGCAGATCGATCTTGGAAAAACAGGAAGCTGATGATACCTTGCAGCTGATCAAAGAGATCATCGATTCGAGGTAAGGGATATCGATTCTTGATGGTAAGCTTATTAAGCTCACGATAATCGATACACATTCGAAAAGACCCATCTTTCTTTTTCACAAAGAGGACAGGAGCTCCCCAGGGCGAAAAGCTCGGTCGGATGAATCCTTTATCAGATAACTCTTGAAGCTGTTTTGATAACTCTTGCATCTCAGATGGTGCAAGACGATAAGGTGCTTTCGCAATCGGGTTGGCATTAGGTACAAGGTCAATAAGAAACTCGACTTGACGAACTGGAGGCAAACCAGGCAGTTCATTAGGAAACACCTCTGGATAATCCCGAACAATCGGAATATCCTGAATACTCTTGCTCTTGCCTTTCTCCTTGGTGACATGTGCCAGAAAAGCAGCATATCCTTTTCGTAAATAACTTTGGCTTTCATACAAGACATGAGTTTCAAACCCACAGATGGTTTCTCGCTACGAACCTCTAGGACATCACCAGACGAAAGAGGAATACGAACGATCTTATCGAAACAAACCACCTCAGCATGATGTTTGGTTTATCTATCCATCCCCACGATAATGTCGAAACTCCTAAGTTGCATCGGCGTGAGGTCAATAGGAAAAAGATGGTTATCGTGGTTCAATTGACAACCACGAAGAACATACTCGAGTACGAGAGGTTTACCAGTAGCAACTTCGACAGATAAGGGTTTCCTCAGTTTAGTTCTAGGTATCGCAAGTAAAGGCTCAAACGATAACGAAATAAAACTCCTATCGGCACCAGAATCGAAAAGAACAGATGCAAGTTGATTGTTAACAAGGAACGTACCGTTAACAACCTCCTTGACCGCCCTCGCCTCATTCGCATTCAGATTGAATGCTCATCCACGAGCAGGATTCACATTCGCGTTCGCGTTGGCATTCGGGTTGACATTCGCATTCGCATTCATGTTCACCAACCTCGGACAGTTGTTGCGGAAATGACCCATTTCTCCGCAATTGAAACACGAACCAGGTGGGAATCTTGTAGCATTACCCTGAACTTGTGCTAGAACCTGAGCAGCTTGATTTTGATCCACACGACAAATGTCGGCCAGATGCCCATGTATACCACACGTAGTACACTGTTTACAGGCCTGTTGGGCAACATGGTGACCGTTGCATCGTGCACAGTGAGGTGTAGTACCAGCATATTGCTTCTTTGCAGGAGGTTGGGCTGGTAGGTTCTGAGTATTCTGTGCAGTGACTGCAAAGTTCTGGGAAGCCTTGCGCTTCCTTGACTTTTTAGAAGACTCACCCTGCTTCTTATCCTTACCCTTACCCTTGTCCTGTGCAGAATCAACTGTCTTCTTCTTATCACCCTTACGGGTCAATTTACCCTTTCTGACCTGAGACTCGGTCAGAGTAGCAGCCAATTCAATCGCTTGACGGACAATGGTAGGATTACTGCCAGTCACAATATCCTGCACAGAATCGGGTAATCCATCGATATACCTCTCTATTGCCTTCTCTAACGGGGTAACCATCATAGGACACAGCAAACTGAGCTCCTCATATCGATCCGTATAAGCACGGTGTTCTCCCCCGTCTTGTTTCAAATCATCAAATTCTCGCTCCAAAGCTCGAATCTCGTGACGGGGACAGAACTCTCTCATGATGAGAGCTCGAAGCTCTTCCCATGTCTGTGCCATCGCTACATCGGCACCCCTATCACGCATCACTCCGTTCCACCATGTAAGAGCACGCTTCCCGAACACACTAGATGCAAACTCAACCTTACGCTCATTCGGACATTGCACATGTCTGAATGTGCTTTCCAAACTTTCGAACCACTGTAGGAGCGCAGTTGCTCCTTGCGACCCAGAAAACTTCAACGGCTTAGCATAATTGAAATTCATGAAACTACATTATGCATTATTGTTGTTATTATTGTTGTATAACTCATGGATCTAGGTTACTACGCCAAGAAGTACTGCAGCCATTTGCTGAGCAACAAGGGCTGCGACTTCTTCAGTAGTAAAAGGTTGAGCATCACGTCGAGGAGGCATTTTCTAAAAAGAACAAGGAAACATGTGAAACGAATGAGGTCGACAATTGGGAAAAACAAAAGAGGTATTGAAAACATTGACAAAACACAAGGAGTGCGATAATTTGCTCATTACCTCGAACAAACAAATGACACGCAGTGACTAATCAAAGTAAATGGGTCAATATAATGTATCACCAAAGACATGCTCGCCTATAAGTGAACACTCACCCCAAGAGTTCCCAGGTAAGAGTGACTGGTCCGATACTGCGGATTTGTATGAACACTCTAGCCTTACACAGAAAACTCAGGGTACATGCATTCACTCTTCCAGTTTGCACGTGTTCACATTATTTAGACCCAAACTTTGACGAGATTTTGAAAACTAAGAGGGATCAAAACCTAGTAATCAATCATCCAAGGATAGATGACGGTATTGCTTTAAAATCTAAACGCAAGTACACTTGCGTTGGGGTCCTAGAAAGTTATAGTCTAGGTCAAAGCATTGCTAAAATCTAATTCCCTATAACCATTGGCTCTGATACCAACTCTTCTGTCACACCCCGACCGTGTCAAAATAATGAAACCGCGGCGGAAACGTCGGGGAGTGTTGTAACAGAATTATTGTTTCACAACCATGGATACAAAAGTTTCGTTTTATTGATTCATTTGATAAATTACATTGTCTTAAAACCAAACAAAGAAGTTACATATCGTCTATCATTGTTTTTATGTCACTAAGGACACGTCCAGATCCTAAGTGAACACACTTCGTAGCAATCAACATCATGCAACACCACCTGAAACATATGTAAAAACAAAGTCAGCAAAGAAATGCTGGCGAGCACATAGGTTTTATGAGAGTATTGGATTCATGGCTCGTTTATATGTTGTAGTACCTCATTAGACTACAAGAGTCAAAAGTACAAACCTCGTTTTGAAAAGTGTATTGCAACATAATTAACTAACTCAAATTGGTTATAGTTTATAAAATTTCATAGCCATGATTCTTAACCCCAAGACATTTGTTTTAGTAAACCAAATCGTAAAACATCTCGTAAAAACTCGTTAATAAAACTCGTATGCTTTATATCATTTCGAAAACCTCGTTGTATGACATCGTTTCGAAATCGTTTCCCCAATGATCTAAATAATGACACAAGCACTTATATATAAGATGTACCAGTGGCGTATCTACCATGCTTTTATCATGCTACACCCGTCCCATTATCTAATCACAACCCAAAACCAATCGTTTAATCAAATCGTTTATCTCGTTTAAGTCGTTTTAAATCGTTTAACTCGTCCCAAAATCGTTTAGCTCGTTTTAATTGTGAAACTACTTTTGGTCGTCTCGCTAATAACATTCAAACCTTCGTGACTCGACTATCTCGAAACTCGTATTAACAAACCACCAAAGGATAAGTTAACAAATCATCATATTCGGTCGTTACCAACATAACCCCCACACATAACCATGGGTGTAGTCTAATAACGGGATTTGTCAGATCCTATGGTACCATAACCTAATACTAGTCGGCTTGATCAATGTTAATGAATGTTATTCGTTATGTAACTACAACCAACAAGTTCGTCCACATTATCGAAATCGTTATTAGTTTAATATAAACCATTTAAATCATTTTTGAAACCATCGTTTAAACCTCGAAACCGTTTAATACATATGAATCACCCCAAAACAATTGAAAACAGTAAAATAGGGGAACTATGTACTCACATCGAATTGCAAAGTATCCTCAATCAAAAGAATTCAACAAGCTCAAGCAAATCAAGGAAACTCAAGCAGCACCTAATAATCGAATCACTAGTAAATAAATCGACACCTAAATGGATCGGACAGAATGAGGTCTTGTAAACCAAATGAGTATTGGAACTCATGTGATATGGTTTAACAAAGCCTACATTCTAGATCGGAACCTAATCTAAGTGCTTTCGACCCGTTACGACCCATTAAGGTAGCTTACGCCACTTTAACGCGTCGTTCGCGCAAACGCGCGTTCGAGACGTCTAACTAGTCCTATGACAAGTATTATATGCCTAAACATGCTTAAATATGTTGCATAATCAGTTAATTGGCAAAAATTTAAGTTACATATGCTTAAATACCAATTATGCATGAAAAGGGCATTTTGGTCATTTTCCTAAGGCATATAAACTACCTATCATATAACTACTTAGACTAGGTGACCATAAGGTATAACCTCGGAAGGTTATTCCCTATACAATTATGGTCACTAAACATGCTTGGTTGGATCCTAATGATCGACCAAACGGGTCGAGTTCGAAAGTCTAAGCGGTGGTTTAGACCGCTTGACTTATGACTCTAAACAAGCACTAAACTAAAAGTGACGAGCTAAACATGTTGGAACATGTTTAACTAAGTTAGAAAACAGGTTTTGATACCAAAACAAAGTGTTTTGATACCCAAGAGTAGTTTGGTTGCAAAATACGCATAAATACGCATTTTGACCAAAACTACGACTCGTCACTACGCCTAGTCAACGTGGTAATCAGTAGGTATAGCCACAAGGGACTATAACCATCGTGATTACGTTCACGTTGCAAAGTTCAAATGAACTTTGTGTTGACCAACTCGTGGCAAAGCAGAAAGTCAAACACTGTTTGACTTTCACGCTCGGGAAGCAATAAAAGAACGAAAGAAGCTTACAAATGGTCCAAGCTAGGGAGAACTTGATCTTAAAATCTCAGGTATGAAGTATTCTAACTTCAACTTAGAGAAATCAGATCAAGGGTGCAGAAAAGGAGTGAAGGCATGGCTTTATATAGTTTTCACAAAATCGTTAGGATCATTCCATGCTAAAGAGGGAAAGATCTAAGGCATACATGTGGGCTGGTGGTTTTAATATACCATGGAACATGAAATACCAGTCCATAGCATCCAAAAACAGGGATTAAAACCATTAGAGCAAGTGGTATTGGCCAGATTCAATGTTTCTTCATTTCTGCTGATCTGGGCACTGCATACGGACCGCAAGAGACCACACATACGATCCGTAAGGCCTCATACAGACCTGCACTTTCAGAAAATGACCATTTAGCCCCTGCACCTTGTTTCGTCGCGTTCCGGCACTTCTAACACCCGTCAAACCCATTTTCAATCTCCATAATGATGTTAAAGCATAGGGAACATAAAATATGCTCAAAAACATCTCGGATGTCGGTTCGTTTGGCCGTACGGTTTTCAGAACGTAAGATATGCATGAAAATGCAAACTTATGCACTTTTTGACGCTTTTAGTCCCTATTGATCAAATAAGTTTATTTTAGCATACCGAACCCTTCAAATCCTATTTCTAAGCTATGTAAAGGATATTTAGGGTATGTTTAACTTATGATCAAGTTCCGGAATGTTTGTTTCTAAACGCATAGTTTCACAGTTTGACACAAATAGTCCCTGCGATCGAACAAACTTGTCTTCAACACACAAACCATCCAAAACTTATTTCTAAGTTATGTGAAGGTTATTTAAGGTATGTTAAGCGTATATCACTATTCCGGAGTGTTTGTCGCATTAAACTGACTGCGTTTACGCACCAGTTTGCGTATAACCTTACAGAAAGCGATTTAAAGCTTGAAATCGAGCTGGAATCAAATCGTAAAATCATCAAATACAAATATACACATAACAACACCAAAACACATATAGTAACACCAAAGCACATTGTTTTATTGATAATTAACATTGTTTTACATTGTACATCGATTACAGAACACAGTTGTCACAGTATATTAGTTATGTGTGTTAGATTGTGTGATTATTTGTTTAAATGTTATGTGGTTATCAACACAACGCTTATATGCTCAAACGCTCACTCACAAAAGCAACGCAACACAACGCTTAACAAACGAAACAAAGTTGGAAAATTAACAAAATGCAACACGGTTGTCCGAATGGACATCCACTCGGATTACCATCTGCCAGGATGACCATCCGACCGGATGGCCATTCGACCGGGCGAGCCATCCGACCACAACCCTTCGCGCACCGACTTAAACCCTCACACCTCCACTATAAATACCACTGTACACCCTCCTTTCTCTGATTTGACACTTCCATCTGCTCACACGCTCTCGATCACTGTTAGTCGCGATTCAAGGCTATTTTGTAAGCTTTTCTTCTCAAATCTTGTACAATCTTTCATCTCTAATCACTTCTACATCATCTTCTTCATCAAAATCACACACAAACACTAACTTTTTCTCTGAAATCATTGATTCGGACCTCTTGAAGGTGTTTTCACTCGGTTTGATTAGGTAAACTGTTGAGGAACACCATTGATCGAGATTGGTTCTAGATCTAAAGGATTCCACACTTTTAAACTTAATCACAACAAGATTTTGAAACTTTTCATCTGTTTTCAACATTTCTTCACTTTTCTACTCAAATCAATGGAATTTGGACTAAATCGGACTCTCGACTCGTTCCTTAGTCGAGAGCCGGCTTGAAAACAGATTCCCACCGAAGAAATGGACCGATTAACGGGTCAGACATGAAACTTCATCAAGAACAGTGAGTTTGATCGAATTGGGTGGTACCCATCCGACCAAATGAACTGAATTTGATATGTTTTTCGTTGTTTGACACGTCGTCACGCCGTCTCCGTTAACTCAAAACCCCTTTTTACTTAGAAAATTTTAACGAAAACTTCAACCACAGATCATTCCGTTCGAATGGCCATACGACCGGATGACCATCCGCTCGGATGACCTGAAATTTATGTTATCCATCGTTTTAACGCTTTTAACGAAACTTCGAATTTTAACGATTTACAAACACCACACACTCATTCGAATGGCCATCCGTTCGAATGGCCATCCGCTCGGATGACCATCCGTCCGAATGACCATCCGCTCGAATGGAAACCCATCCGTTCGGATTACTTGTCGAACACTTACACCGTTCAACGCTCTGCTCAACGACTTACGCTTCTGTTCACAGGCTAACTCAACACGCTCCCTTCAATCCAATCCAGACTGTCCTTACTCGTTAAACACACACTATGAGTATACTCGAACCCATTTTCATTTAACGCACTTTTGGGTGTTACATACGTTCTATATTAAAACACAACACACAACACAAATACTTTAAACGCTAACCGTTCCCGCATGCTATACATGATCTATGAATGCTTGTACTATGCTTATACAGTGTTACTCTAGATCGCCTGTAGCAACGATAGTACCATAGTTTGGACTTAGCAACTGTCGTGGACAGGGGTTGCTAGGGATCACATCACTTTACTTCACGTATTCGCTGGACATGTGTCGCACATACTCTACAATGCAGTCTGGTGGTTAAGTTGTAATCATTGTTAGATAGTTGCATGCTTCGCCCGTTATGTGTTACATGCTGGTTATGCGTAAACGCTTTTTATACTATACGCTATGCAAACTTGTGTACTCACCTTTACATTTTATGTATTGACTTTATTTTAACGTATATGACAGGTTGATTTGGATGCTACGCTAAAACAAGTTAGGAAGTCTAGAAACCCACTAAATAAATCTAAGTTGTCGGAATAGTATTTGTTTTTTAGACGGATAAATGTAATGACTGTTTTTGCTTTATCTGTTAGTAGTATGAGATTTTAACATTGAAGATATTGACATTTAATAGTTGTTGTGAATTCTCTTGGACAATCTGTTTCGTTCAGTGCCACGCCCCGATGATTCCGCCATTAGTTGGGGTGTTACAGGCCCGGTCATGAAAACATTGGTTTCCGTAACCTCTTCACAAAACAGACATAAATGCGAATCATAGTGAATGTTCCGAGCAATGAGAGCCTCTCTGGGCGGCAATCGGTTAAAGAATAGATGCCATCCAAAGATGTTTACTTTGAGCGGAATCCATTTATTCCACACAAAACCCAACCGGTTCGGGGTGTCAGATTGACCACCGATAAGTCTGAAGCTAAAATGAAATATGTAGATTAAAGATTTAGAAGGTAAACTGATTTTTAGCAAGTTAAATGCTAAAATGAAATATGTAGATTAAAGAATAAAGAATTAATTTATAGCTCCTATCTATAGGCAAGTTTGTAATCACAGAAGTCCATAGGATTTTAACCCCAAATTATGCGAGAGGGGTTTTTATTTTATGAAAAATTCTTGTAACTTCTAAGTGGTTATAAATAAAGGAGTGAGACGTAGTTGAAAACCGGTGATCTTTTATGCTTAAGTTGATGTTTTTATGTATCTTTTAATCTTGAATAGCCTACTTTTAATGGAATTTGTGTTTTACAGGTCTAAAAGAGTTTAAGGAGCTAATCGGGAGCTAAACGGAGCACCGGGATGCGAAACGGATTAACCGGGGATGTGAAATGAAGAAAACCGGGTTAATCACTAAGATTGGATGTATTTTGGGGAATGTTGATGGACTTAAAATGAATATATTGGAAGATGGCATGATAGAGGGCTGAATTACGAGAACGTGGGCGAAAACGGTGAGTAAAACGGAGCTATAACGAAGAAGTTATGAAGAAAACAGTTTTGGACGAAACCGACAAAACCAGGCACCGTCGGGGACGCCCAAAAGGGCCGTCGGCGACACCCTCTGGATTGTTCCGTCGGCCAGAAAGCTCCGTAAACAGCTAATTAAGCCATCGGGTGAAACTGAGACTTCCAAGGGCCGTCGGGGACGCCCTAAATGGCCGTCGGCGACGCCACCTGCATTCTCATATCGCGAAAAACTTGATTTTTGAGTTGGGGATGACTTATAACATCAATTTTGACCAAGAAACGAGAATGACACTTGTTTTTGAGTTTGAAACTTGTTCTTGGAGCCTAATATCATCACCAT
This sequence comes from Helianthus annuus, assembly GCF_002127325.2. Taxonomy (NCBI): domain Eukaryota; kingdom Viridiplantae; phylum Streptophyta; class Magnoliopsida; order Asterales; family Asteraceae; genus Helianthus; species Helianthus annuus. The sequence continues at coordinate 82,720,176 of NC_035439.2, forward strand.
CATCACTTCCAATCCATCTCTTACACCTTCCATCATCCGAATCATTCGATACCAACATCCAATTCATCATCATCTCCATTTCTCAAACCCTAACCATTCCACCGTCCATTCAACTCCACCATTATCCAACCCTAATCACTATTCCATCATTCTTCAAGCTTCACGATGATCCAACTCAAGCTTTCTACATCCGGTGATCAAGTTTCTTCGATCATGCTCGGCTAATTCCTTGGAGGTTTCACCCCGGTGTAGACTTTTGTAACATTTAGGGTTATTTATGTTTTGATAATTGTTTTGTGACAACTTGAAGTGCATTTGAATCTTAGACAATTTTCCTACGTTGGTATTGAATTTGCAAACTGTCGAGTGAATGATTAAATTTGACTTTGTGAAATGAATACACGTATTTATGCCTTGTCTTTTGGTAGGATTTGCTAGTCCAAAGTAACGAAGTGTATCATGGTCCGTTGTTTATGACGTTGAAAGCGATTGACACCTAAGCTTTGTGGTTGCGGCCCGTTAATGAACTATTTCAAGTAAAGCTAATTAAAATACATAGTAACCCTAAGTCTTGCATTAGTTGAAACCGGGTGTGAACCTTGTTTTCTTATTATTGTTCAATCAATCAATTTTAATTCTCGCACTTTGTTAATCACTAGTAGTTATTCCATTCAATCATTTTAGTAATTCTAATTCACATCTTTCAATTAAACAAAAAATACAAAAATATATCTTAGCAATCTTTATAAATGTGACATTTTTTTATAATTCAATCGAATCCATTCGCAAACCACGTACTCTTCGTGGTTCGACCCCTTACTACCACTAGCTATTTGTTAAGGGTAATTTGGGTAAATAAATATTATCTTTGACCGGAGCGCGACACTTCGATCAAGGAGAGAGAAAATGTTATTGTTTATATGTAACTAGGTTAGAACCCCATGTATTACACGGGTTGAATAAATGTAATTTTATATATTAAACAATAAAAAGTTATATCTTTATGAAACTCCCATATTGTACGGGTTAAATAAATATAATTTTATATATCAAATAATAAAAAAAGTTATATATTTAAAAACCATGTGTATTACACAGATTAAATGAATGTAATTTTGTATACTAAATACTAAAAACATCGTATATTTAAAAAACCCATGTATAATCGGGTTGAATAAATCTACCAAATGATAAAAAATTTACATCCTTAAAAACCCCGTATATTACACGTGTTGAATAGATCTAAAAAAGAGTTATATCTTTAAAAACTATGTGTATTACACAGATTAAATAAATGTAATTTTGTATATTGAATACTAAAAACGTCGTATCTTTATAAAACCCGTGTATAGTCGGGTTGAAAAATCTACCAAATAATAAAAAAAAATTTATATCCTTAAAAACTCCGTGTATTACACGTGTTGAATAAATTTAATTTTACATAGCAACTAATAAAAAAAGTTATATCTTTAAAAACTTCGTGTATTACATGAATTATATAAATGTAACTTTGTATAGTAAATAACAAAAGTTAAATTTTAAAAAACCCCGCATTTTACATGAGTTGAATAAATATGATTTTTATACCAAATAATAAAAAAGTCATATTTTTAAATATTAGGGTAATATTTAATATTAATGTATTATTTATATATTTAATATAAGATAAGTAGGAAAGAGATGTATTTGTTTTAAAAATATATAAAATTTGATTTGAGGATAATATTTTATTATAGTATGATAAGATTTAATATTAATTATTTATTTATTTAGTTAATATAAGATAAGCATATATTTGAGGATGCATTCAATGAATGACAAGTGTCCGAAAATTGGTTTCTTTTATTATAGTAGACTAACGGTAAGACCCGTGTGCAAACACGGGTCGTTTATTAGAAAACCATGCATAGCCCATATTGACAGAGAGTAAAAAAATAATTAATGCAGACTTATAAAATAGATATACACTAATGGTAAATAGGTTTATTGAACAACAATTCCATTATGTTGATAGAAAACTACTGTTGTCTATTAACTGTTAAAAACTTCAATTGCTTTCCAACAGACTTTCCTAAAAAATGTTATCCATTATCTTCAACAGAGCTTACCAGATGGATAGCTTAAAGTGAAACCACTGTTTTCAAAACCATCTGAGATACTATATTTTATTAACTTTAGATCGAAAACAATTCTTGCAATAAGAATGAGAAATATACGGTACTTGTAATTTAAATTCAAATAAAGTTAAAACCAATTTTTGCAAATAAAGTTGACCAATTCCATTGATGATTGCTTAAAGTGAAACCACTGTTTTCAAAAACTCTGTTTGACCAACGTCAAACCACTGTTGACAAAACTATGATTCTTAGTGGTTCAAAATCTGTTTCACTTTTGGTCAACATCTGTTTATCTGTTGGTCAACATCTGTTTGATTTTTGGTTAACAACTGTTTGACTTTTGGTAAACATCTGTTAGACTTTTGGTCAACATCTTATTTAGAATTCAACAGAGAGTAAAAAAATAATTAGTGCAGACTTATAAAATTGATATACACTAATGGTCAATAGATTTATTCAACAGCAATTCCATTATGTTGAAAGCAAACTAATGTTATCTACTAACTTTTAAAAACTTCTGTTGCTTTCCAACATACTTTAATAAGAACTGTCATCCATTATCTCCAACAGAGCTTACCAGATAGATAGATAGTAACTATCAGATGTTAGTCAAGCCATGTTAAAAAGGTCAGTCAACAGAAACTACAAAAGTTAGTAAACAGATATTGATAGAACATATACATATGTGTAGATATTGTACCAAAACGTGTTATCTATTATAGCTAAAAAGACATCTATTATAGGTAAAAGACAACTATAGACATGCATCATCAGTTAATATATAACATACATGTGAGTATTTTCATTGTACTATCCACAAAAAAAAGTAGCACCCACTCATTGACAATGAAACTTGTTTATAGACATAACTACATATAGAACATGTCTAAGAAGCAAAATTAGTACCAGCAACGAACCAAATGTACAACCACAAACAATCATTACATGAAACTAAGAGGACTTTATCTTTGTCACGATATGCACAACTTTTTTTAACTTCAGCAATTGAGTAGACTTGTGAAACTCTAACGAAAGTTCATCACCAAAAGCAATATTGCAATATCTCAGATAAGAAGACCATCCAACAACAGCATAGTTGAATCCAGTATTGGTTTTTTAAGATGTTGTAAACAGTTCATGGACTTCACATTTAAGATTCTGGATCTTGATAGGCTTAAGATTATCCGTATGCAGATCCAGCGCAGAAGATACATCTGATGGCAGTTGCTAAAAAACAGAAAATTGAACCGTGAAGTTTATAAATATTGATATATAACTGAAGTTATTGAAATAACAAAACAAAGCAATGACTGCAAAAGCTTACAAGTCTGTCTTCAGCATGTGTGGTGAAGTGTAAGACTGATTCTGAAATGGATGATACTAAACAAACCTTTCGAACTTTACGTGGTCTATCAACACTTGAAGAAGCAGAAATATCACGAACAGGAAAATCTTTAGACTGTAGTTGACGATCGTTAACATCATCAGCTATTTTTATAGAATGATCTTCAGGCTACAACAAAATTTTAAAAAAATCTTCTTATACTTATAATACAATAAAATATATGCATAGAAGATTATAAATTTACAGCATTTTTAACATCTGACTCATCAACCAGACACGCAATCTTTGAATCAAATAGCCCATCATCAGCAAACTATATTTATAAGAAGAATCATATATAAGAAACCATATTTTAAATCATAATAATATAAAAATATTACATGTGTATATATACATTAAAAATATCCTCAAAACTCGTAAGCTGCTTAGGATTACCAACCAAAGCTCCAGCATCCTCATCATCCAAAGCAACTTCCCCGGAATCCAGAAGCTGTTTGTGTTTAGCCTACATAATGAGATTTCAAAAATTATTAGCATAATATAATAAAAGTCACTTATCACCATCATGTTATCAAACAATGTATTATATGATCAAAATTTTATACCGCAGCCAATAAATCAAATCTATCATCTCCATAAACTGAATCATCCAAAACAACTACATCAACCTTCTTGAAAGAAACGTCAGTTCCAATCTCGGAATGAAAAACGGAAAGCTCAAATGTTTTAGATGCAATCATGGTGAAAACCAACCAAGATTCAATTGGTATGGGAACTTCTTCAATCAACTTTGACCATCCATCAGTAAATCCGCATCCATCAGTCCATCCTTTCATCATCACATTCCAAAACCTTTCGCCAACATAGATAGTTGCCATCCCATACTCGTAATTTTTACCATAGAATTGTTTCCAAAATTTGTCAGCAATTAGCTATAGAATAAGCAAAGGAATATTTAGCGCAGACTTGCAAATTTGATATGAACTATTGAGCAACAGAAGTTACAACGGATTAGTCAACAAAAGTTAAAATGAGAATTACTCAACAGGGTTAGTCAACAGTAGTTACAGTATTTACACACAACCTAACCACTGTTTGGCTATCAACTATTACATACCTCTGTTGCTATCCAACAGAGGTTTTGTAACAACTGTCATCCATTATGTTCAGTAGATGTTGCAACGTGGACAGATCTTAAATATCAGATGTTAGTTAACCGAGGTTAAAAGACTTGGTCAACAGAAGTTAAAAGGGTTAGTCAACAGATGTTAAGATTATAAGGAAACATACGTTAAAAGGGCAAATAGATGTTAGCAAGCTGTTGAGATAGCATAAAATATTTAGAGTAAGTAACGAAATAATATATCGTTACTTACAGCCATTCCAACTTCAGGGCTAATATTTGCTGAAATGTAAGAGTTCTCGTACACTTTTCTTTAAAACATGAGACAACGAACGACAAACGTCCAATAGCTTTCACCAATACAGCATCTTTCGTTTTCAAACAACAATCTCTAACAAACTTTGTCCATCCATCTGTAAATATACAATGATCATCTCTCTTCTTTACTCGTACTAACCATGATTTGTCACCATCAAGTAACTCTACGAGTCGCCCATACGGGACCTCCTTGCCCCACAACAGAGTCTGAAAATCAAGTGGTATATTCTGCAACAGTATTTAACAAACATCTTGCGTAAATACAATTAACGTAGATTCCTAATAGTAGCAGGAAAGTTAAAAAACATACCAAAAATATAATATCATCATCATTAAGGAATTGTAAAAAGGATGGTGTTTGATTGGATAGATTCATATCTGCAAATAAACAATTTAAACTTACAAGTTATTATAAAAATCAAGTGGTATATTCACACACTTAAGGTATTATAAAAAACAAAGCACAAAACAAAAATCATCATCTCTCACAACAATTAAGCAAATGAGCATTAACCAAAAATTATATAGTTGATTTATCAATCGTAATTTAGAAGACAACATCACGAAGATGCATGCACAAATTGTGACAGAGAATGCTATCAGTAACTTCATTTAAGTTAATGCAGTACTTAATCAATAAAAATACACCTGATTACAGAAACTATTATTTGCTTCAAGATAGAATATGAAACGCCGTCAGTGACAAACACATACTCATAGCATCAAATAATGATTAATCTAACATATATAATACAAACAATAAATTCAAAAAAACAATACTTGATTTTATAGCATGTAATCTATAATATGGAATAGAACCTTACCGATCTTGATAAGAAAGTTATTTGACAAAACTTCCGAATATCTTTTCTGGAGCTTATATTCAATAATGGAGTTGAAAAGTATATTAAATGGAGTTAATACAGATGTTACATTTCCACTGGTTGGTTGAAATTAAATTTTGTAAAATTTATACTTTACCCCCTTTTACATTAAAACATCGCAATTTTTAGACAGCAATAACCACTGTTTGAATATAAATTTATATTGGTAAATACGAAAAACTTATCTATTAATTTAATATATTTATATTTATATAATTAAAAATAGTTTTTAAATCCCGATATTAAAGATTATTATAAGTTAAATAAATAAACAATTACAAGTTAATAGATTTTTTTTGAATGAAAATTACAAGTTAATAGATAAATATCTTATTTTCAACAATCCCAATACAATCTCACCTCTTCTTCTCCGGCGAAAACCCTCTACGGTTTCTTCTTCCTCAGACATGACGGTCAGAAGTTTGAAGTTTTAGATCAGGTATTTTTTTTGTTCTCTTGTGTATTTTATAGGTATGCTTTAACATGTTCCTTTCAGTTTCCTCATTTCAAATTATATAAACATCAAAATCATAATCTACTGATGTTAAAATATATAAACTTATATGAACTTATTTTCTTTATTTTATAATAAGATTTATATCAACCTATTTAGTTACATTTTGATTCATTCCATTTAAGTATACAGTGTTAGATTCATATTGTTGGTTGTAGGGGTCATATTGAAATACACAACATATAAGTTTGGTCCTACAGAGTGTTGGATATTTTTTTATACCTTAAATAGAATGCTTTTCCAATACAATTAATTTTATATTATAGTATTTAACTGTTATTGTATTTTTTACTTTCAGATGAAGTTTATGATTGTTATGGGTCATTTTCAAAGCATACATATCCTGACCAATATCCTGCCTTTGTTTGTTCGCTTGTGACCAGGATGCTGGAAGAGGATATTACTGACATCTTGGGTAATATCCTGAGATTTGTTAATTAACCACGTGCAGGTTGAAGACTAAGACTTACCAACGGTCGAAAGGACTTCTTCTCCTCAAGACTCGGACGAATTTGTTGAAGAAGAGACGTTGAGCCCGAAAGACCAGGTCTACAACGTTCAATGAGGGAATATCCGGTGGATCCCGCAAGTTTAGGATAGTTTGTTGGTTTATCTTTACTATGAATAGATGTGGCGGATCAGTTTAAGGCACACACTTTTTCACCAATACTTCCGTACACTTTTTCTCTCTAGCTGCTAGCAACCACTACACACAAACACTTGTATTCAAATCACATTGTAACACTTAGTTGATCCGCACCACATCCTGCACTGTATCCTGATATTTGAAGCAATAGAAGAACAAGGCAGCTGCGATTGTCAGCTCCCGAGGTTTTATGCCGGCGATCTAGTTTGATCAAGGGCTTTCCTCGTACATCTCGTGTCATTTACTTTACTTTCTGCTCATTGTTTGATCAATAATACAGCTCGATATCCTGAGCCGTATCCCGAATACTGTTTTCATAAACAACTTAGCAAGCACATTTTCAACAACACTTTCTAGCACACTACCTCACTTAACTAATTTGATTATTAAATTGCTTAGGTAATTTTTGACCAAAACAATTTGGCGCCCACCGTGGGGCAAGTGGTGCTCTCTTTACTAAAAATCTTTATCAAATCGCTAATCAGTTTTCTGTTTTCAAAACTTTTTGCCACATTGTCCATAATGGCCTCAAGATCAAACATGAGTTCCTCTACTGTGTCTGCTATGACTTCTGCTACTACTGGTCCAGTGCTTCCACCACCTCCTCCAAGGATGCAATCTTCTTCGCAACCTCAGGACGTTATCCCTACCCGGACTGTTCAGGGATCTGCTCCGATTTTGGCTTCTAATGATGAAATCCTAACCTTATTTGGGAGTGTGCAGGAACAAATGAGGCAGCAACAAGAAACAAACCAGATGCTGTTGAGGGAAATACAACTCTTGAAGTCCGGCTCGAGCAGACCTGCTGAGGATATCGTCACTCCATTACAGCCCAGAGCTTTGAACTTTAGTTCAGCCGTGTATACTGAGGATAATAGGGGTAATATTGTGCCCAGCCTCCCTCAGAATCCTACTCCTGAGATACCCTCCTCGGTTAGGATGTCTACCGTGAGGAGCTCGGGATATGTTTCGGGATATGGGCGGAATCCTCCGACCGGTAACGTATCTAATAATAATAATGCTATTACCACTAACAGTGTTGGATCTTTGCAGGATACAACTGTAACGTCAGAATTATCCAGGGAGCTTCAGAAATTAAAGGATATGATATCCAGTGTACCTGGGGTGGTGCAGCCAATTCCTGAAGTATCCCAGAATAGCCACAGGATATCTCGGTTCGTGCATCCTATATGTGATGCTGAAATCCCAAAAAGATTTCAGACTCCGAACATGAAGCTTTACGACGGAACCACGGATCCTGAAGAGCATATTGCCCAGTATAGGGAAAGGATGGAGATCAACCCTATCCCTCCAGATCTCAAGGAAGCTTGCCTGTGCAAGGGTTTCGGTTCTACTCTAACAGGATCAGCCTTGAAATGGCTGCTAAATGTTCCTCCACATTCGATTACATCATTTGCCCACTTAGTCAATTTATTTAAAAGTTAATTTTCTTGCAGTCGGAGTTTCGAAAAACTAACCAGTGATCTTTACAGGATAACTCAAGGACCTCAGGAATCCTTGAGGGATTATGTGAACAAATTCAGTCGAGAATCCTTGGATATCCCACATCTTGATGTTGCAACAGCTGTGCAAGCCTTTAAGATGGGGTTGCAAAAGGACTCTCAGTTTTATCAGGATCTTGTAATGAATCCCTGCAGGAATCTTGACGAAGCTCGTAACAGGGCTCTGAGATATATTTGATTGGAGGATGACAAGAAAATGCAAGAAAAGATGAATGCATCCTCAACATACGAATCGACTAACAGGAAATCAGAATCCTCATATAAGCCATATCGCTCCAAGCCATATGGTAGAAATGACAACAAGAGAGTGAATGCTGTTGAAGACGAGGATCCTGAAGAATATCCTGAGTTATCTGAATATTGTTTTTCTGTTAATATACCTGAACTAATGTATGCTATGTAGGGTCTGGGAGATAAAGCCAGGTGGCCTCGGAAGAATCAACAAAAAGCTGATTGGAAGGATAAATCCAAATGGTGTGCCTTCCATGAGGATTTCGGACATATTACGGAGGATTGCATTGCTTTGAGGAAGGAAATAAATTATCTTCTGAGCAAAGGATATCTAAAAGATCTCTTGGGAAGAAAAAAGAATAAAGGACAGGATACTGAAAAGGATCCTGAACGAGCAGCCTCACCTCCCCCGGATGCCAAGATAATCAAGTTTATTTCAGGAGGATCAGATATTTGTGGGACTTCGTATTCGGCGGCGAAGAGACATGCAAAAGAAGCTAAGGCTGAGAGGGGAGACAAACCTGTCAAGATGACTACCCTCACAACCGACAAAATGATCACGTTTGACGCTGATGACAGGGATACTGTGCAGGATCCTCACCATGATGCTCTGGTAATAACGTTATATGTGGCTAACCATTTTGTACGCAGGATATTGGTTGACAATGGCAGTTCCATCAACATAATCCAACTGGAGACTCTGAAGAGAATGAATGTGTCTCCGATGGATATCACTTCGAAGTCTACTGTGCTCGTTGGTTTCAGTGGAGAAGCTAGGAACACAGTGGGAGAGATAAAGCTGCCCGTATATGTCGAAGGAGTCAACAAGATGCAACGTTTCTGTGTGATGGATTCTCTATCCTGCTATAACATCATCCTCGGAAGACCGTGGATTCATGATATGAAGGCCGTTCCATCAACATACCACCAATGCATTAAGATTCCTACCCCTTGGGGAGTTGTCAAAATCGATATTGATCAGCAAGAAGCGAAAGAATGTTACTCATCCTCAATGAAATCCTCGGCCAAACCAAGTCCAGCATAGCAATTAAAGATGCGGGCCCAGGATATCGTGGAGACTTCGGAGCAGGATGTGAAGAAAGTTATCCTGGACCAGGATAATCCTGATATCTCGGTGCTCGTAGGAACCAATATCCCTCAGGATATTGAAGAATAATTAACTAACTTTCTGAAATGCAGGATGTCTACATTCGCATGGAAGCATGAGGATATGACAGGTATATCAAAAGACATTATTACTCACAAGCTTGGAATTGACAGGTCATACAAGCCTATACAATAAAAGAGAAGGAAATTCGCCCCTGAACGGAATGCAATTATCCAAGAGGAAGTTGAAAGATTATTGAAGTCTAGAATGATTAGAGAAGTCAAATTCCCTAGATGGCTAGCAAATGTGGTAGTGGTTCAAAAGAAGAATGGGAAGTGGAGAGTTTGTGTAGACTACACAGACCTGAACAAAGCTTGTCCAAAAGACCCATTCCCTTTGCCTCATATAGACTCGATGGTGGATGCTACTGCCGGCCATGAAATGTTAACCTTCATGGATGCATCCTCAGGATTCCAGCAGATTCAAATGGAACCTTCAGACCAGGAGGATACTGCTTTCATGACACCAACAGGTATTTACTGTTATACTGCTATGCCCTTTGGTTTAAAAAATGCAGGTGCCACGTACCAGAGATTGGTAAACATGATGTTCAAAGACAAACTGGGGGACACCATGGAAGTGTATATCGATGATATGGTGGTGAAATCTAAAAAGGCCGAGGATCACCTCCGGGATATCAAGGGAGCATTTGATATCTTGGATCAATACAACATGAAGCTGAACCCTGCTAAATGCCATTTCGGAGTGGGGGCAGGAAAGTTTCTTGGATACATGGTGACAAAAAGAGGGATAGAGGCGAGCCCGGAGCAGATTAAAGCTATCTTGAATATAAAGTCACCCTCGAATATGAAGGATGTTCAGCGGCTAACGGGACGAGTGGCAGCCTTGAATAGGTTTATTTCAAGATCCTCGGAAAAGTGTAAAGAATTCTATGATATCCTGAAAAAGGATAAGAAATTTGAATGGGGCGAGAAGCATGAAGCAGCCCTACAGGATTTGAAGCAGTATCTCTCAACCGCGCCTCTATTGATGAAACCTGAAGATGGCGAACCATTAGCCCTGTATCTTGCAGTATCAGGGAATGCAGTAAGTGTAGTACTCGTAAAAGATCATGAAGGTCAGTAGTATCCTGTTTATTATGTTAGCAAAAGTTTGTTAAATGCTGAAATTAGATATTCTCACCTAGAAAAACTAATATTGGCTCTAGTAATGGCATCAACAAAGCTTAGACATTATTTTGAAACACATAGGATTCATGTTAAAACTAATTATCCTGTTAAGAATGTGCTTAGGAAACCGGAGATGTCGGGTAGAATGGCTAAGTGGTTGGTAAAATTAAGTGCCTATGATTTAATATATGAACCTAGAAATGCAATAAAGTCTCAGGCTCTAGCAGACTTTGTGGCTGATTTCAGTAGTGATATTCAAAATGAAGTAGACCTAGAAGTGCAACAACTAGGAGAGAACTTAGAATCCTGGACATTATACACTGATGGTGCATCTAATGTAAGGGGTGTAGGTTTAGGAATACTACTAAAATCGCCACAGGGGGACATAATACCCCAGCCTGTTAGATGTGAATTCCCTGCTACTAACAATGAGGCAGAATATGAAGCTTTAATTGCAGGATTAGAATTGGCTAAGAATATGAATATCAAGAATTTGTAAGTATATGTTGATTCCTTGTTAATTACTAATCATTTTAATGGATCCTATGCAGTCAAGGGTGAGAAACTAATTGAATACCTCGGTATTCTTAAAAAATTAGCAGGATATTTCGATATTTTTACACTTGAACAGGTACCAAGAGAGGATAACGCCAAAGCAGACGCATTGGCAAACTTGGGATCATCAATCAGGATACCAGAAGGGACCCCGATACCGATATTACATATCCTGTATCCTGCAACGGATCCTCAGCATAAGGAAGTAGCAAGTATTCAAAATCCTGGAGTGGTGTATCCTGAAGAGGGTCCTAAATCTTGGACAACTCCAATTATGAGATATCTCAAGGAAGGACATATCCCCGAAGATGAAAATCCTAAGGCATTTAGGATGAAGGTATCACGATTCACTATTATAAATAATATTTTATATAAGAAATCTCTTGCAGGACCATACTTGAGATGCTTGGAGGATACTGAAGCCAAAGAAGTACTTCGGGATATACATGAAGGGTATTGTGGTAACCATACTGGGGGCAGGTCATTATTTTCGAAAGTATTAAGGACAGGATATTATTGGCCAACAATGAGAAAAGATGCCACAGAGTATGCTCGAAGATGTGATGCATGTCAAAGACATAGTAACATAATGCATTAGCCCGCTGAACCGTTATATCCTATTGTTTCCCCTTGGCCATTTATGAAATGGGGCATGGATATAGTAGGAAAATTACCAAAGGCCCCGGGAGGAAAAGTCTTTATGCTAGCTATGACGGATTATTTCTCTAAGTGGGTTGAAGCTGAAGCCTTTGTTCAAGTTAGAGACCAAGAAGTAGTATCCTTCATAAAAAAGAATATCCTGACCAGGTTTGGGGTACCAGCCGAAATCATCTGTGATAATGGGTCCCAGTTTATAAGTAAGAGGAGCACTGATTTCTGCAAGAGTTGGGGGATCAAAATGATAACGTCCACTCCAGTACACCCTCAAGCGAATGGGCAGGCAGAATCCTCAAACAAGATAATTGTCAACAATTTGAAAAAGAGACTTGGGGCTAAGAAGGGAAGATGGGCAGAAGAATTACCATTTGTCCTATGGGCTGACAGGACAACTGTGAAGAATGCTACTGGGCAAACTCCATTTTCCTTAGTATTTGGAGCAGAGGCAGTAATCCCGACAGAAATTGTTTTGGTCAAAAATCACACAAGGATAATGTAACCAAACTTTATGTAAACGGGGTATGATGCTTGGTTAATTATAAAAGTAAAGGATCACTTTTATGAGAAATATGCAAAGACACAATGATTTATACGAGGAAAAAGCCCTTGATCAATGTATGATCTCCGACATAAAAAACCTCGGGTGATGGCAACTACCGATCACCAACTTCAATATAAGAAAAATATAGTTACAACTTCGGATGATAATGAGCTGAGTACAAGGATCACTATAGTTTCGAGTGTCTAAGCGTGTGAGAATTGTGTTGTGTGTTCTTCCGAATGAGGAAGAGTGTTATATATACAAGTGTAGGTGACCTATTTTAGGTAAAAAGACTAATAATCAGCTCATTACCCCTTTAGAAATAAAAGTAAATCTAGCCTAAATTTTCGCCCTTAAATCGTGCCAAGTTTCCATATCCTCCACAACGTCCATCTCCGATTAAGCACATGCCATAGTTGTGAAGACGTGTCCTTTAATTGTGATGCTAAGAGCGGATCCTGCTAGTCATTCCTGCAAAACAACATTAAATTCAACGAAAGCAACTATTAGCATGAGGATCCTATGATGGTCCGTGATCCTGATCCTGGGAGTCTGCTGAGGATCACTATCTGCCAAAGAAACAAGGATCACTGGTTAGGATCACATGTGAGGATCATGTATTGTAAAAATCCAGCCCTAACAATTGCCCCCAAAATATAAGGAGTTTATTGTAAATTAACGAGTTATATTTTGTTTTGATCTTATCTGCAACAAACAAGTCGGATAACTAGCCGTTAATCTCGAACTAGCCGTTGCAACCTTTACGTCATTGAGGTGACATCCCTGCAAATCATGATTATAAATAGGAGATAGGGTTAGGATCAATCTGCATTTAAGTTCAAGATATACTCCCTTTATAATCTCAACCGAAGATCAATCAGGTATTCTCTTCTTTTCTTTCCTCTCTTGCTGTGTTTTTCTTCTTTTACCCTGCCAAGAGTATGTTGCTCCGAAATTCCCCTCACAAGGATCACAAGAAGAGCAGTCCTCTGAAAAGCCAAGGGATCATCAAAGACTCTCCTACGGAGAGGTGCTGCTTCACTGATGCTCATGTTGATAGGATCCGTCACTGTTTTCCGGCGGATACTGTCTTCAAGTCTTTTTCTTCCACCGCTCTGAGTGATTTCGTTTCCGATGCCTGGGTGGCCTTTCCTGCAACTCCGTTTACCCTAGGATATTCATATCCTTTTCCAGCCTTCACCCAATCCTTCTTTTCTCTGACCGGCATGTCCTATATCCAAGCCATGCCGATGATCTGGAGGGTTCTGTGTACCCTTGAGAGGATCATTGAGCAGGAGGGGATTGACTTAGGGATGTCGGAGCTGGCCGAGCTATATGATCTTACCACGTTTGGTTCTTGTCGGTTCTTGTTGAAACGGAAAGCTGGAGAGGATCACCCTGTTTTTAAGGTCACAAAAAATGATACCAACTGGAAGCGACGGTTCTTCTTTGTTAGGAGAGATACCATCCCTAACGGGGAAGATCTGCCTAAGGAGTGGGCTACTCATGGTAGGATAGAGGGTCCTGGAAGGATCACTATCAGACTTGTCTCTTATGATGAGGATCACTAATGTCCTTTTTATCTTTTGTGCAGCTATATCCATTGCTCATCTTAAGTTAACCCCTGCCGCAAGAGAAAGAGTTTTAGCCTTTAAAAAGCTTGATCCTGAGGTTAGAAGTTTCCAAGTCACCGTCCAAGATTCACAAGAAGTATCCTCCGCATCTGCCACTATGTCAAGTAAGTATCCTTGTAAAAAGTAAGTTATATGTGAGATTGTTTGATTAATAAGGGAACTTATCTTGTTTTTTGATTGTGTAGGCGCTGGAAAGTCTGCCAAATCTACCAAGTCTGCCTCCAAGTTTGGGATAGATGATCTCGCCAACGTCAAGTCTTCGAGGAGGAAGACTTCTGCTGCCAGTCCCTTCGCTTCAGCCCCTAAAGCACCCATTAGGGGTAAGGGAAAGAAGAGGAAGACTTCTGAAGATCTCCATGGATTTCCTCTGCTTCGCCAACAGTTTCTCGACTATGTTAATGAGGTAAGGATCACTGCCCCTGTTGGTTATCCTTCTTGAATATCCTGCTTGCATATCCTGTTTTTTTGTGGATCACCTGATCCTGAATCTACCTTATTTCTCTTTTGCAGAAACTTGCTGAGATCGAGACCTATCTTGGACATGTCGAGGATCAGGAAAGCCAAATCGCTGACCTCCAACAAATGGGCGTGTTGAAGGATCTCAAGATTGCAGATCTTGAGAAGGAACTCCGGGCTACAAAGGATGAGGCTGGTCAAAGGCTGATTGACATGGATGGCGAGAAGCAGGAGATCACCCAGGATGCCAAGGTTTCTGCAGCAATTGCTATGTACAAGATACAACTACAGATGGCTGCGGAGGCTCAGGATCCTGCCTTTGACAAAAGCACATGGGATGTTGAGGGTTGGAAGGCAAGACTGGCGGAACTGGAGGACGAGGATGAAGCTGAGGATATCCCAATGCTGGAGGGTGGTGATGCTGACAAGGATCAGGGCGGAGAAGCTGGTGGTGATGGAGCAGCAAAGGTGTAAGCTGCATGATTGGGCGATGATGGATATTTGTGACTAGGCCGGAGCCCAATTTTTTAAGCTTGGTAGTGGTTTGTGGTTGTGGTATTTGAGACAATTGATGGTCTATAATCTTTGAACAATAGTTTTTAGGGTTAAGGATCCTGGATCCTTTTCACAATAGGTAGGATTACAAAAGGTGGAGGGATCCTCTGTTTGGGGGATGAAGCCTTTGTGATCCTGCCGCTTTTAATTTCCTGCACATGCTAAGACCGCACAGACAATGGACACCCTTTGCCAACCCATGTGGACGGGCCACGTTTTGCTGGTAGAAATGTGGGTTGGCAATTTTGACAACTTTTGAAGGGTTAATCCTTTCGTTAATAAATAAAATCTTAAACTTTTGTCGCTTATCTTGTGTTATTATCCTTTTTATTTTCAATTGTTTTGACACATGTTTGTTTGAGTAAGAAAAGTTGAGCAAATTATGTTTAAGAAATTTAGGATATGATCCTGGATCAAATATCCTATAATCGAAAATTTTCAAGGTAGTTTATTTTAAGGATCATAGGTTCAGTTGTCAAGGTCTAAAGGTTATTCAAATGAATAATGAAATTAAAAATAGTTAAGGATCATACCTGAGGATCCAAGTTAGGATCCTAACCTTTAATCGGGATAACCATAAGTAAAACTTTAATGGATAATAAGGATTAAGGATCCTTAATTGTTTAACTTCGAAAACCTGAAAAAATGGAATATAACTTGGGACTAAGCCAATATAAAAGATAAGTTAATAACTGGGGACAAGCCCAAAGGATAACTGGGGATGATCCCAAAGGATCACTGGGGACAAGCCCAAAGGATAACTGGGGACAAGCCCAAAGGATCGTATGTAAACTGGAGTATGGCCCTTACTGGCGACTATCCATACTTAGTGACATGAAAATGTCAAAACCTTAGCTAACGTGAAAACGTTAGAAACCTTAGGAACGGATGTATGGTACGTCTACCATTATACGGAGGATCCTGGGTATAGCCAGTACGATGAGGTTGTCAGCCCCGGAAGTGTGTACTGGTCCCAAAGACGTGAACTATATCAGGATCATCGTGCGCTGCTGGCGGAAACTGGGGATAATCCCAAGGATAACTGGGGACAAGCCCAAGGATCTGCGTTGCTTTTGAAGATCCTTGACGATATGCTGTAGATACCTGAACTATCATAACTCAAATGGTTCGTGAGAAGAGGATGAAGGATACAGGATCCTTATCCTTTGGTAAAGAGTAAGGAAATGTAATAGTTTTAAGATAAGGACATTACCAGAGTAAGGATCACTGACATCACCGGGATTCTTTGAGGATACTTCAATGTAAGGATCACATGCTTGAAGGATCATGTTCACATAAAGTATCTCTTTAAGTGAACAGAATTCCAGGCTCTTGGTAACAAGTTTCCTTCCATAGTTAGCAATCTGTATGCCCCCTTTCCTGCTTCAGCTTCAATCAAGTAAGGGCCTTCCCACTTTGGTGCTAACTTCCCGTCAGCAGGATTAATAGGGTTTTGGAATGTTTTTCTCAACACCATATCTCCGACTTGGAACTTCCTTATCCTAACATTTTTGTTGTAAGCACCAGCCATTCTTTGTTGGTAGCTTGCCATCCTTATCCTAGCCAGATCCCTGATTTCCTCAATAGTATCCAAATCCTGAGCCAGGATTGCAGCATTTTCTTCAGGATCACGAGCACTTGTTCTAGCAGTTGGGATCACCATCTCTGTTGGGATCACTGCTTCTGCCCCAAATACTAAAGAAAAAGGTGTTTGACCAGTGGCATTCTTGGGAGTTGTTCTATCAGCCCATAGCACATAAGGTAACTCCTCTGCCCATTTTCCCTTCTTGGATCCTAGCTTCTTCTTCAGATTGTTGATGATGATCTTGTTGGATGATTCTGCTTGGCCATTGGCCTGTGGATGAACTGGTGTTGATGTTATCATCTTGATTCCCCAACTGTCACAAAAGTTAGTAGTTCTGCTTCCAATGAATTGGGAATCATTATCACATACAATTTCAGAGGGAATGCCAAATCTAGTTATAATGTTTCTTTTGATAAAGGATATAACTTCTTTTTCTCTGACTTGAGCAAAAGCTTCAGCTTCTATCCACTTAGAGAAGTAGTCAGTCATGGCAAGCATAAATACTTTTCCACTAGGTGCTTTAGGGAGCTTGCCAACTATATCCATCCCCCATCTCATGAATGGCCAAGAGGATGGTATGGGGTGTAGCAATTCAGCCGGTTGATTGAGGATATTGATGTGTCTTTGACAAGGATCACATTTCCTAGTATATTCTACAGCATCCCTTTTCATGGTTGGCCAGTAGTATCCTGTTCTAAGGATCCTTGAGAACAATGCCCTGCCCCCAGTGTGGTTTCCACAATCTCCTTCATGGAAGTCTCTCAACACTTCTTTAATTTCAGGATCCTCGATACATCTTAAATATGGTCCTGCAAGAGATCGTTTATATAGCACATTATTTAAGATTGTGTATTGAGATACCTTAATCCTGAAGGCTCTAGGATTTTCTCCTACCGGAATCTCCCCGTTTTGCAAGTATCTCATGATTGGTGAGATCCATGATCCTGAATAAGATTGAGCTTCTTCACTAGGGATTACTGCAGTATCCTCTTCTATTTCCATGGTCACCTGATTTTCAATAGCAGGAGCCAGGATATGGATGATAGGGATACTTATGTCTTCTGGAATTTTTAAGGATGATCCTAAGTTGGCCAATGCATCAGCTTCCGTGTTATCCTCCCTTGGTACCTGTGTTAAGCTGAAAGAAACAAAAGAGAGTGCCAATTCTTTGACTATCTCTAAATATTTGGTTAGTTTTTCACCTTTAACAGCATAGGATCCATTAAAGTGATTGGTGATCAATAATGAGTCTACATATACTTTAAGATATTTTACCCCCATATCCTTAGCAATTTGCAAGCCAGCAATTAAGGCTTCATATTCAGCCTCATTGTTAGTTGCTTGGAACTCACAGGCTATGGAGTGGGGTATTATGTCCCCCTGTGGCGATTTTAGTAGTATCCCGAGCCCTGTGCCCTTGACATTTGAGGATCCATCAGTGTGTAGTATCCAAGGATCCTTGGTCTCATCCAGCTGTTGGACTTCCAATTCTGCTTCTTTTTGTAGATCACTACTGAAATCAGCCACAAAGTCAGCTAGTGCTTGGGATTTAATGGCTGTTCTTGGCTCATATCTTATATCATGGGCACTAAGCTTTACTGCCCACTTAGCCATTCTTCCTGACATCTCTGGTTTCCTGAGGACATTCTTAATTGGAAAGTTAGTTCTAATAACAATAGTATGGGTTTCAAAATAATGCCTCAGCTTAGTTGATGCCATGATTAATGCAAGAATAAGTTTTTCGAGGTGTGAGTACCTGGATTCGGCATCAAGTAAACTCTTACTTACATAGTAGATAGGATATTGTGTACCTTCGTGATCCTTAACAAGGACAGCACTTATAGCGGTTGAGGATACCGCCAAATATAAGGATAACACATCTCCTTTTTCGGGCTTTGATAATGCTGGTGCTGAGGACATATATTCTTTAAGGGCTTGTAAAGCATTCTCATGTTTCTCAGTCCATTCAAACTTCTTGTTCTTCCTTAGGATATCGTAAAATTCTTTACATTTTTCTGAGGATTTTGATATGAACCTGTTCAGAGCTGCTATCCTTCCTGCTAGCCTTTGCACATCCTTAGCATTGGCAGGGGACTTGATGTTTACTAGTGCTTTAATTTGCTCCGGACTTGCCTCAATGCCCCTCTGGGTTACCATATATCCTAGGAATTTACCTGCCTTAACACCAAAGTGGCACTTTGAAGGATTAAGCTTCATGTTATAATTATCAAGGATATCAAATGCTTCCTCCAAATCCCTTAGGTGATCCTCAGCTTTCTTTGATTTGACTACCATATCATCTATGTATACTTCCATAGTTTGTCCAATTTGATCTTTGAACATCATATTCACCAGCCTTTGATATGTTGCACCTGCATTTCTTAATCCAAAAGGCATGGCAATATAACAATACAAACCTGTTGGGGTCATAAAGGCTGTATCCTCTTGGTCAGATGGTTCCATCTGAATTTGTTGGAATCCAGATGATGCATCCATAAAGGTTAACAGTTCATGCCCCGCTGTTGCATCCACCATGGAGTCAATGTGGGGTAATGGGAAAGGATCCTTGGGACATGCCTTATTTAAATCAGTGAAATCGACACATACCCTCCACTTTCCGTTTTTCTTTTGGACAACGACCACATTGGCTAACCATTTTGGATATTTTACCTCTCTGATCATACCTGCTAGAAGTAGTCTCTCTACTTCTTCTTGGATAATGGCATTCCTTTCCGGTGCAAACTTCCTCCTTTTTTGATGGATTGGTTTGATAGACCTGTCAATGCCAAGTTTGTGAGTAATAATATCCTTAGATATTCCTGTCATATCTTCATGTTTCCAAGCAAAGGTAGATTTTCTTCTTTTGAGGAAGGATATTAAGTCTTCTTTCATCTTGCCAAGGATCCTTGATCCGATATATATCTTTGATTCAGGATCACTAGGATCCAAGAGGATTTCGTCCACATCTTGTCCCCTTGCCTCCAAGACATTCCTCGGAGGATACTGTAATTGCTATTGCTCCCTTGGCTTCGAGGTTGGCTTCATGGATGAGGTATAACAATCCTTAGCCTCCTGCTGATCACTGTCGATCTTGATTATTCCCCATGGGCTAGGGAGCTTCACACATTGATGGTAGGTGGATGGGACTGCTTTCATATCATGTATCCAGGGCCTGCCAAGGATAACATTGCAACAAGATAAACAGTCAATAACGCAAAATTTTTGATAATTATGTAGTCCTTCCACGTAGATTGGGAGTTTGATGTCCCCCAGAGTTTTCTTCGTTTCTCCACTGAATCCTACAAGCACGGAGGATCTTGGTGTGATGTCTGATTCTGGGATACCCATTTTCTTCAGAACATCAAGCTGGATAATGTTTACTGAGCTTCCTCCATCGATAAGGATCATGCGGACAAAATGGTTAGAGATAAAGAGAGTAATAACTAAACTATCATGATGAGGATCCTGAATGTTAATGCGATCATCCTCATCAAACGTTATCATCTTCCCCTCTGAGACACTTGATGTTCTAATAGGTCTTTCTCCATTATCCATTTTTGACTCCTTTGCATGCCTTTTGGCCGCCGAGAAGGATGTACCACAGATGTCTGATCCTCCGGAAATAAAGTTGATCACTTGTGCATTTGCCGGAGGTGCTGGAGCCTTTTCAGGGATCCTTTCAGGATCCTGAGTCCTTTGCTTTTTTCTTCCCAACAGTTCTTTTAGGTGCCCCTTGCTTAACAGATATCCAATCTCTTTTCTTAAAGCTATGCATTCTTCGGTTAGATGCCCGAAATCCTCATGGTATGCACACCATTTTGACTTGTCTTTAGTCCCGGATGGTTTATCATTCTTCCTGGGCCACCTAGCTTTTTCACCTAGATTCTGCATTGCAAGGATTAGTTCCTGATTATCAACGGAAAAACAATATTCTGAGATTGGAGGATAATCTTCATCATCCTCTTCTTAGTCAACAGCATGCACATTCTGGTTCTCATTTCTATGGTAGGATTTGAATTTGTTGTTCTTGAAGGAGGATCCTTTCTTCTCCTGTTTTGAGGATCCTACTTGTCTCTCCTGGATCCTCTTGTCATCCTCTAGCCGGATGAACCTGAGTGCCCGAGTTCTTACTTCATCTAGGTTCCTGCATGGTGTCATAACAAGATCATCATAGAATAATGAATCCTTAAGTAGTCCCATTTTGAAGGCTTCAACAGCCGTAGCCATATCCAAGTTAGGAATGTCCAAGGATTCTTTACTAAATTTAGTTATGTAATCCCTTAATGATTCATTATGACTTTGAGTTACTCTATATAAATCACTGGTTAATCTTTTAAATTTTCTACTACAAGAGAATTGGTTATTGAATAAATTAACTAAATTAGCAAATGAAGTAATAGAGTAAGGGGGAAGACTTAGCAACCACTTAAGAGCTGATCCAGTAAGAGTGGATCCAAATCCTTTACATAGGCATGCTTCCTTCAGCTTTTCTGGGATAGGATTGATCTCCATCCTCTCCCTGTATTGTGCTATGTGCTCCTCTGGATCCGTTGTGCCATCATACAGCTTCATAGTAGGGATATGGAACCTTTTGGGTACCTCTGCATCACAAATTGGTGGTGCAAAGCGAGATACCTTGTGGCTTCCATCTGCAATCTCTGGGATAGGCTTGACTACTCCTGGAACACTTGAGATCATATCTTTTAGCTTCTGCAATTCTCTGGCCATAGCATGATTGACACCTGTATCCTGCATGAATCCATGGTTAGTAGTAAGATGATTATTTAAAGTGTTACCTCCCATTGAGTTCAAGTTAGTGAATCCATATTGCTGGGATTCGGGGATAACGGAGGGACCAGTGGAAGCAATGGTCTGCATTGGAATGAAGTCCCCTTGATGGACATCTAGACTTCCTGTTTGCAAACTTTTTAGGGATCCTGGCATCTGGAAGGATCCTGGTATTTGGAAGGATCCTGGTACGAAGGAGGATCCTAGAACCTGGGATGATCCTGGAACGAAGGAGGATCCTTGAACCTGGGATGATCCTGGAATAAAGTAGGATCCTTGAAACTGCTGTGCTCCCGGATAGGCTCCCGAATTCATGAAGGATCCCATATGCTGGGGATAGGATCCTGCCGGCTGAAAGTGTGAGCCTGATGCCTGAGTCATTGCTGTCGATCCGAGGTGCAACCCTCTTGATTCTCCCATAATTTGCACGTCTGGAATTCCTGATGGCTGAGAAGTAATCATTGGAGTATCAAAGCTCAAGGATTTGGGCATCAGTGGGGAATGATCCTCTGCCGTTTTCTTTTGTCTTTTGAGATCTCCAATTTCCCTGAGGATCCTTTCATTAGTTTCATCCTGCCGCTGCATACGATCCTTCATCTGCAAAATCAAAGTAAATACATCACTAGTACTGGGAATATAAGAATTCATAGCAGAAGGAGATGGAGTTTTAGAATTAGTAGGAGTTTGTCTCTTCTCAGCATTCTTCTGGGATCCTGTCGGTGGTGGAGGCAGAATGTTTTCGGACGAGGTGACTGCAGACATTGCCGTGGACATGTTTTTCAATGATGAAGCCATGTAATTCTTTGAAATGATTTCGAACAAAAGGTTTTCTTATGAATGAAGCACCAATTGCCCCACGGTGGGCGCCAAACTGTTTTGGTCAAAAATCACACAAGGATAATGTAACCAAACTTTATGTAAACGGGGTATGATGCTTGGTTAATTATAAAAGTAAAGGATCACTTTTATGAGAAATATGCAAAGACACAATGATTTATACGAGGAAAAAGCCCTTGATCAATGTATGATCTCCGGCATAAAAAACCTCGGGTGATGGCAACTACCGATCACCAACTTCAATATAAGAAAAATATAGTTACAACTTCGGATGATAATGAGCTGAGTACAAGGATCACTATAGTTTCGAGTGTCTAAGCGTGTGAGAATTGTGTTGTGTGTTCTTCCGAATGAGGAAGAGTGTTATATATACAAGTGTAGGTGACCTATTTTAGGTAAAAAGACTAATAATCAGCTCATTACCCCTTTAGAAATAAAAGTAAATCTAGCCTAAATTATCGCCCTTAAATCATGCCAAGTTTCCATATCCTCCACAACGTCCATCTCCGATTAAGCAAATGCCATAGTTGTGAAGACGTGTCCTTTAATTGTGATGCTAAGAGCGGATCCTGCTAGTCATTCCTGCAAAACAACATTAAATTCAACGAAAGCAACTGTTAGCATGAGGATCCTATGATGGTCCGTGATCCTGATCCTGGGAGTCTGCTGAGGATCACTATCTGCCAAAGAAACAAGGATCACTGGTTAGGATCACATGTGAGGATCATGTATTGTAAAAATCCAGCCCTAACAGAAATGACAATGCCCACTGTAAGATCTACCCTAAGTGATCCTGAGCAGAATCCTGAAGCCTTGTGTCAAGATTTAGACACTATAGATGAAAAAAGAGATGCGGCAAGGCTAAGGATGGCAGCATATCAACAGAGAATATCCAGGGCATATAACAAGAACATTAGGACCAGAAGGTTTAAGGTTGGAGATTGGGTGCTAAGAAAGACTTTTCAGAATACTACTAATCCTGCCGATGGCAAGCTAGCCCCAAAATGGGAAGGACCATACGAGGTTGAATCAGAAGCAGGAAAAGGATCGTACAGACTCAAGAATATGGAGGGGGATATGCTACCAAGGTCCTGGAATGCTATACACCTCAAGCTCTATTTCAAGTGAGTTTAGAATTTAATTTCTAACTCAGAATGGTATGAATTCTACCTTTTTTAAATATGTTTGGTTTAATTTATTCTTTGTAACCCAATACTGACTTAAGCATCGGAGGGGTGTTAGCTGAGCTAACACCCACCTTAGTTTACAATTGTTTTGCAAGATATGTTTCAGGATGTAGCTCCAGGATATGTGCTCAGGATAACTCGTAAGATTAGAGGATTGGCCCCCTCTCTCACGTTTAAGGGATACTGATCCCTTCACAGGTTTAAAGGTATTCACCTTTCTTCCGAATTGGGTTTAAACACCCCGCCTGGAGCGCAAGTTATTCAGGGATAGTTCAAGGTGGCGGGACCAGTCCATGTAAAAGTGGCTGACAATTTCGTCACTGTTGGCTATATCCTGAATCCTAAAGGTATATGAGGATTGATCACCCTCTCTCACGAAAGGGTATTTTCATACTCTCTAAGGTTTAAAGGTTTTCACCTTTCTAAGTCTTGGAGTTTATACACTCCCGCCTGTAGCGCATGAAAATTTGGGATTTTCCCCAGGATATAAGGGATTTATCTCCAGTACACCTTTGGGTTTTGCCCTTGGACATAAAAAATTGCTTAAACAATGTATTTGAAGGCATTGTACACAAGGGACATTCCCATTAAGGTGGTGGTGCAAAAGCTAAAAAGATAGGATTTGGAACTAATGCACTAAGAACCTTGCACAGGGGACATCTTTATGGGAAGAATGGCAAAGGGATTGAAGTTTGCTAATAGGTTTATATCCTATCTCTGGTATGATCTTCCCTTTGTAAACATCGTTTAAGTTTTTAAGTGACATTATGTTTTATAAAAAGGACAAATATCCTGATATATTCTCAAAGTCTTTTTCAGAATATTTGATTAGGATGTTTGAAACTAATAATAGTTTGGGATTTTGATCATTTAAAAGTGGTTATTAATCAAAAACTTTCTACGAAGCTGAAGTGATGTTTGTAAGTTCTATCTAATAAAAAGTTTACAGTATATTGCTGAGGATACTGATCAGGATATATTGTAAGATAACAATATGGAATTTTTTGCAAAACTAAGAGTTACGCTAAGTAATGCAAGGTAACAAAAAATAAGTCAAAAGATGGTTATATTATTAACGAGTCAAAAGTTGTGCTTTTGGTTTCACCTCAAACCGAGGCCCATCCGCCAAAAGCACGATTAGTTTTTATCATATCTGTGTAACGGTGGCAGGATATATTTCAAAACAGGACCTAACCACCTACAACCGTTATCACGTTCAAAACAAGTTATACTAATCGATGACCAAAGGCTTCGTCCTAATACCGAGGACCCATCCACCGTTGGTCATCCCATTGTTCTAGTGCAGGAAATGTAAATTGTTCAAAAGCAGGAAAAGTAAATTGTTCAGACAAACACAACCATCAAATTTAAAAAGTGGGCTCCGGCCTAGGCATAAACATCCATCATCGCCCACTTCGCTGCTTTCAAGGGGCAGCTCCCTCTTCCATCATGTCCTCTCCGGCAGCATCTCCTCCAGCATTCATCCCAGCCTTATCAGCAGCATCCCCACCAGCATCCTTTGTAGCACCAGCATCACCTACCTTGTCGGTCACCTTAGTGGGTTCCTCTGCAGCAGGTTTTGAGGAGGGCTCCACGGGGTTGCCACGAAGGTCCTTCAGTTTCATCTCCCAGACCTTGATGTTCCAGGAAGGGCATTCAAAGCCCAAAGCCTTGGCCTCGTATGCCATTTTTAGCCTGGCCTGGAGGAGGGAGATGACAACTGAATTCTTAAGGCTCTCCCGGTATGAGGCCATATCCTGCTCATGTTGAACCTGGGATGTGTCATACTTGGCTTGAGCTTCTTGGGTGATCTTCTGGACGGTGGACTGATGGTCTTGAGTCATGGCCTTGTATTTGGCTTCATAATGCTCCGATTTGGCGGTGGCGATTGCTGCTTGGTCAGCGATAGTAGCCTCAGCCTTCTTCAGTTGGCTCTCCAACATGACGTTCGAGCCACATGCGTCCTCGTAAAGAAATACCAGGCGTTCGAGGCCCTGTAAGGTAGGTAAACAGGTATCAGCCTAAACTAACATTTATAATTAGCATATGATGCAGGATATAAGCCGGAATACTAACCTGATTGAGGAAACCTGTCATGAATTTGCTGGAATCCGTGAACCCATGATCCTCATATGGGAATACATGGGGAATAGGAGGATGATCTGCTTCCTTCCTCTTCCGGGAGCTGGAGGCCCGGGTCCTGGACGCTGGAGGAGCTTTGGGAGCGGTGGTGGTCTTTGAACTGCTGGGCTTTGGAGTGTTCGTTGGCTTTGGGTTAATTTCTTGTTTGATGGGTGCAAGGCTGGAATAACTGTCCAACTCATCAAGCTGGAAGCCTTCGAGGTTGATGACCGGCACTGTGTCAAGGGAGAAATGTTTAATTTATGTCATTTATATCTTATAGTCAAATTGCTCATCTATACTTACCGGACATTTCTGAACTGGATTTCTGACTTGAGCTTGTGAGAGACAGGGAGAAGGTTCTTTCGGAGGCAGGAAGACGGTAAATCTCTTTGATCCTGGATTGTGATTCTGCACTTGGGGGTGCTAGGTCTCTGAAATTCGCTGCATGAAAATTAGGATATCAGTCAGAATACAGTTAAGAATATATTTGGGGGTGCTCCTAAAACCCTACATCCTACCCTTGGTTAGCCAACTAACTGGCAGGTCAAGACCCCCGTCGATGGAGTTCCTCTTTACAAAAAAGAACTTTCGTTGCCACTGATCTTCGTTCTTGGTGGCTTTAAGTATTAAGGGATTTTTGGAAGTGGAAAACAAGAGAAAACGACTATTTCCATGAGATCTCAATTGGTATGCTATGGGCAATGACGAGATTTGATTTGGTCAAGCACCATAAAAATCCGCCAGACCATTGGCATGGTTTGGGCGTAACTGAGACCGGTGAGCTCGAAGAAACGAGAAATAAAGGGTGGAAATGGATACCGGAGTCCTAAAGAAAAGGGATAGGCAAAGAAGCAAACCCACTCATTCGATGACGCGTCTGATCGGACTTCCCGATCGAAGGGGCGAATGACAGTTCCGGTGGGAAAAGCGCCGGAGTCCTTCAAAGCGGCGATATCGGCATTGTTAAAAGAGCAGATCTCTTTTTCTGGTTCTCGGATGAGATTTTGGCTCACGAGGGTTGGGATCGGATCGTTCGGGCGAGATCTTGTTCGCGATGCCATGAGGAATATCAAGCAAATAATAAGGAATTCAAAGAAAGTAGAAGATGAGAGAGAGGACGGATACCTGAAAATTGCTTGAAGAAGGATGATAATAATGAGAGATATCTCAGCTAATTATAGGCCGGATATAGGGGGTGAAGTGTAAAAGAAGTGTGGGAAGTTGCACAAGGTCACCTCAAACGTCATTTCATTATAAATGCCTCGGTTTGTGAGATAATATTTTTGAAATATATCCGTTGGATTGGTACACCAACAGATATATTTGGGGACAATTGTTATGGGTCATTTTCTAAGCATACATATCCTGACCAATATCCTGCCTTTGTTTGTTCGCTTGTGACCAGGATGCTGGAAGAGGATATTACTGACATCTTGGGTAATATCCTGAGATTTGTTAATTAACCACGTGCAGGTTGAAGACTAAGACTTACCAACGGTCGAAAGGACTTCTTCTCCTCAAGACTCGGACGAATTTGTTGAAGAAGAGACGTTGAGCCCGAAAGACCAGGTCTACAACGTTCAATGAGGGAATATCCGGTGGATCCTACAAGTTTAGGATAGTTTGTTGGTTTATCTTTACTATAAATAGATGTGGCGGATCAGTTTAAGGCACACACTTTTTCACCAATACTTCCGTACACTTTTGCTCTTTAGCTGCTAGCAACCACTACACATAAACACTTGTATTCAATTCTCATTGTAACACTTAGTTGATCCGCACCACATCCTGCATTGTATCCTGATATTTGAAGCAATAGCAGAACAAGGCAGCTGCGATTGTCAGCTCCCGAGGTTTTATGCCGGCGATCTAGATTGATCAAGGGCTTTCCTCGTACATCTCGTGTCATTTACTTTACTTTCTGCTCATTGTTTGATCAATAATACAGCTCGATATCCTGAGCCGTATCCCGAATACTGTTTTCATAAACAACTTAGCAAGCACATTTTCAACAACACTTTCTAGCACACTACCTCACTTAACTAATTTGATCATTAAATTGCTTAGGTAATTTTTGACCAAAACAATGATAATTATCAACGTCTCTCAATTGGCAGACCTAAATGAGGGATTGGTAAGCTATATTCTTAGAACAAATTAGCTCAAATCACAATTGTATGCTAAAAACTGTATTTATATAATTAAAGATATATTAAATATTGTGTATTTTATATACATAGATACTTCCAAAGATAATGGCTAACCAATTACCAAGAAAGTGTGAAGTGATAAAGTTGGTTGATTATACGGGTTTTAAGTATAAGATTGCAGTACAGAGCATCGGTTATAAAAGTAAAAGTATAAACGGGCCAGAATGGACCCGGTTCGTTGAAATTTATAGAAATAACAACATAGACAAGTTGTGTTTAAAAAAATTGAAGCAAGCAAAATTTGAGATAAATGTCTTGGACAATGAGGGATTGGAGATTAGAAAAGATGGATCGAACAGAGATTATGTTCATGGATGCTTGATACAGGCTGAAGAAGAAACATATTGTAAGCAGGTTAAAAATTCCTACTTATTTTTATATATTGCCAGTGTATCTTTTGAACTGTTACCAAAACTTAAAATTTATATTTTGTATCCTATATAAAATCTAGTATGACATTTCTAAAATTTATGAAAATTATAGCATTTACCACACGATTTGCTGAAGCTGTTGTCGCAAAGGAGATTAAAAATTGATAACTTGGTTGCCAAAGTACATGGACCAAAGCAGAGTAGTAAAGTTGATGTCCATTATGTTTTCTCTCCTGAAAACAAAAAGGGATTAGCTGCTGGTTTTATGGGACCAGGATGGACAACTTTTTGCTTCGAAAATGATATTGAGGAAAGCTGCCAACTGCTGTTTCAATGGATCGGAAGTACTCCTGAAGACGACTTTAACTTTACTGTGAAGGTTTTTAAAAAAGACGGGATTGCACTTCATGGAGAGACAAAACATCACTGCAGCCGTACCAATCACCTACACCACAAAAGGCGTCCACATTATAAAAAACAGTTTGAATACCATGTTTTACAGACACACAGCTTGGTATTTACATATCCACTTTTAATATAGTTGATTTTACTTATAATCTTGGATCTATTTGTTATTACTTAAAGTATATGCTATTTTGAATGAATAACTAAAGAAAAAAAATTTGCTTTACAGGCAATACCGAGGAACTTTGTTCGAGAACACCAGCTAAATGATTACTGTAAAGCTGTGCTGTCATTTGGTCATGTGAAGTTTTTGGTACAGCTGGTTGTTAGGAGAGATCCTAGAACACCTGACGACAACAACCATCTAGTGATGCATACAGACTGGCAGCGTATCATGGATGAAACGAGAATATCTGTGGGGAAAAAGCTAAGGTTTGAGGTAGTCGAAGGAAAAAGTGTAAGAGGAGATAAAATACACTTTGAAGTTTGTTGACATGATCTTTGAACACCTTTTCAGCCTTGTATAATTTATGTTTTAGTTGACATGTTTGATGGACAAATTTCTTGTTTGGAAACTAACTTAGCAATGAAGTTATGTAGTCTTAGTATATACTTTCAAAACTGTGGTTTTACCTTCTTATATTTTTTAAGTAAAAATTACTATATTTTGCATCTAAACATTACTATTTTCCATTACATTTCCCGGTCACCCAACAAAAAGAAATATAACACTCAAAATTAATAAAATAGTATACAAATTGGAATTACAAATAACAGTGTTTTAAAAACTGCTCCTACCAAAGGGACAAACTCAACATCTGTTTCGCTAAACTTTGCAAACCAAAACATCTGTTGAAGACAACCACTGTTAAAAGAAAAGTCTGTTACTTAAACGAAACACAGCACATGAGGCAAACAAACTCTGCTGCTGAACCGAAAGGTCTGTTAACACAAAGACTGCTGATGAAGCAAAATGGATAATGAACCTAAGTTCTGTTGTGCACCAACAGAAATTAGACAATTCAACAAAACATCTATAATATAAGATCTTTAACAGATGATGATCAACAGCTCATAAGGTCTGTTGAAGCACGCTATAACAGTGCCTAGCCTTTAACAGATCTTTAACAGTGCTTAAGGGTTAACAGATGTTAGCACGTTATAGCACGCTATAACCTTTGCTGATGAAGCAAAATGTATGATGAACCTAAGTTCTGCTATGCACCAACAGATATTACACAATTGAAGAAAAGATTTATAATATAAGATGTTTAACGGATGATGATCAACAGCTCATATAGTCTGTTGAAGCACCCTATAACAGTGCTTAACCTTTAACAGATCTTTAACACTACTTAGGGGTTAACAGATGTTAGCACACTATAACAATGTTTAGCCTCTAACAGATGCTAATGTATCTTAGACACCAACAATTTTCCGACTAAACAATTGATTAAGTTTTCATTCATCAATCTTACAATAATATACAACCCTACTACTTATCCAGCCCATCAATATCACCAAACATGTATAATAAGGGTTAACCTTACTTGATATTCAACCAATAGACATTACATAACATATTCATCATTGTAGGCATTACAAACAAAACTATTAACCACAGTTTGTTAAAACAACAGTTAACAGACATAAATGAAAACCACAAGGATTCTTCAAAAATAAGTGGTTTCTACTTATCTCTCATAACAATTGTTTTTTCATTAGAATCTAATTGTTAACCTTAGTCAGCTTCTTCCGGGTTCTTCTCACATTAGTGGATAGCTCACCAATGTTGGCAACATCAGCATCTTGAGTCATCCGCTTTCCATTGGGACTTGATCCATAATCCTTTTCAACTTCAACGACTGAAGAGTCGGCCGTAACAGAGACAGCATCCTTCCAACAGATCACAAAACAACTATTGATCTCATTTAATAAAATAATGAACTCTTTTTAAACGTACTAAACATACTTTAAAAATAAATACTCACCCTTGAAGTTCGTTCAGCAGACACCTGAGAAGAGTCTGAAAGGTTAACGTCTTTAGCGTCAGCTAACTCTTGAGTAACCTAAAGGATCATAATCTATGATATCATATAAAAAAGTACACAATCTAGTGTTTAAAACTCAAAAGAAAAATAAATATATTGAAAAAGTAATTTTATATGCTACCTCATCAGTATTTTCATCACCATTACCATCTCCACCAACCAACTTAGCAATTATTACTGGATCCTCAGTTGTTTTTTGCACAGTATAAACACGATAGTCATTTTAAAGATTGAACTCTGAAACGTCAATCTTAAAAGCAACCTTCTTATCAACCAATCAAAATATCTCATGAGGGAATCCAGTATCATTGGCCTTAACCTGCCTCTCTCTTATGTCACTCGCCGCTAATCCAAGAAGCTTCTGAACATCTCTATCAAACATAACAAAAGAAACACTACCACTCTCATCCTGAACCCGCACTTGCACCTTGAACCTTAAATATACACAACTAACTAAGTAAACTGCAAAACTATATTCAAATTGAAATATGAGTCTTAGAATGTTACTTATATAAATATAACTCTAAATAATCATCATTGCTTACTTTGTGGTGATCGATGTACATTCAGTATGACATTTGATACAAACCAAAGAAGTCGCAGGCAATCGAAGAATATCATCTGAAACATTCTCAACATTCTCCAAGTATTCACTTTTACCCATCACCTTCTTGAAACACTTACGACAGGCAGCATAAAACCAACCATACTCTTCTTGCACAATCTTAATTGTCGCAACCACAACACAAGACATTTCCTGTAAAAACACAACACACTTCCTGTAAAAACACGCAGGTGACAAACCAAACAAATAACCAAACTATATATAAAGAAGTGAAACCTCTTCTATCTCGCTAATCTCATCAACATGTTTCTTCACACCTTCAGTTACAAATTCTTTATGTAATGGAAAAATACTTTGAGACGATAGTATCGTCTGAGAAGTAGAACTACTCCCTTGTCCAAACTTCAATATATGCCTTTTGAATACCACAAATGATTAGAATTAGTAAACAAATGACATGAAACCAAGTATTTGACTTTTCCATCTATATATAATAGAAATTATATTAAGAATTACCTCCTCCTTAGCTCACAATCTTCATCAATTTCTTGATTCAGAAAAATTTGTGTTGCAAACTTGTCACTTTGAACAGTATATTCACCTACACGGAAAAGTATATAGATATTTAATGTATACCTGTCTTTATATTGCCAGAACTAAACAGTATAGTTATGATTTGCAGAAAGTAACAAAAATACTTTTCCATTCCTTACACTTTCCATGCTGTATAACAACCATCACATGCTCATGAGGTGGGATTTTAGAAATTAAGTCCTTAATCTGCAGAGCATAACCATTCCACACAGTACACCGCAAAACCTTACCACTACATGAAAAGAATATTCATATCAAAACAACATTGAATGAATAAAAATAGAAAATAAATCAGGAAAACTATAACATTTATTAAAGTAGCAAATGGTTTCAATTTCAGTACTATATTCACTAAGAATAAACTGTAGACCTCATTTATTACCATGATTCAGCATTACATACAAACAATATAAACCTCATTTATTACCATTACATGATCCCACATTAAATACAAACATTCTTCATCTTATTTATTAACACCATTAAATACATTATATGATCACTACATGACTGAACATATAAACAACAACTTACTCCAAATCTTCAATATCGAAATTCATCTTCTTAGTCTCCTTTGGAGGTCGATCAAAGATTTCAAGATCTCCACAAGAAATCACAGATCTAGCAACATCTACATGATCATATTATACAAGAATATAAGTAAAACTCTCTAATATTATACAAGCAAGAGATGATTACAAAAATATACATTACCAACACTCAAAGTGTTTAACGCCTCTCCTTGAAGAATATCTTCAAAAGCTCTGAAATTGAAACCATACTCAACACCTTGCCAATCTCTCACACGAGTAACAGTTGTGCATCTATAAAAGTTGATTTTATAAGGCTGCACTACTGCTTTATATAAATCTTTATTCTCACCAACACCAAACTTCGAAAGAATCACAACAACATCTTTTTGCAGCTGTCCATCAAAAACAGGTATCAGATGACTCTTAATACCTTCTTGAATCTTAGCACCCTGAAGAACATTTAAAGAAATTATGTTCTTAGCATACAACACTACATTTGAGGAAATTATGTTCTTAGCATACAATACTACATTTTCTAAAATAAAACGGAAAAGCAGAGATATAAATTACCTTCTCATCAATGAAGATGATCTCCATTTTGTAACCCTGATTCCATTTTCGTATAATTCTCGCCTTCATGTTCCACATATCCTTAGCAGGATTCAAATCGTTAACAAAACTAAGATTATTACTGTCAACTGATATTGACATGCTTCTAATTCGGAATTCGGGTTGTGATTAAATTTCAAAATCAAAGAAGATGAAAGCGTGATGAAATATGAAGAGGGATATGAGAAGAAAAGCCTTATATAAGAAGGATGATTGACAGGAGTTTGAATCTGAGTGACATGCATTAATTGCTAATTACTTATTCCCATGCATATTTAAATTTGAATTTCACGGTAATTAGCGTTAAACATCTGCTGATCTAAAAGTATTACAGAAGATAACAACATCTGCTGCTGCTAAGTATACATTTGCCAAAGGAACCAGCTGCTACTTTCTCGTAATGGGCAGTGGTTGCCCTTTAGAATGTGGGCCAGACCTTTAAAATTTGAAAATACACAAGGCAGTGGTTTGATGTAGGCCAACTTTGAATTTTAAAGTCTTTTAATTTTAGGCTTTATGATGTAATAATGAGATAAGAAAAGTTTTGTTTGACACCCTCTCCTGCTAACACATCAGCTTTTTTTATGTCACTTGGATTTCTCCTTTTATAGAAAGTATAGATAGATTTAAGGGGACACTGTTCATCATTTATAATTTTTTAATATATTTTGGAAAGTGGATGTGAGTGGAAGAGAGAGAAAATGTAATTATATAAGTATTAAAAAGTATTATTTAACTAAAAAGAGGAAAAAATACTGACTTTTAGTGTACTATAAGTTAAAAAATAGGAGGGTTGGATGTGAATACTCTAAACCTAGACACTTTGCCTTTTAATCATATTATATTATTTGCCTTTTAATCATATTATATCACATACACAGAATCAGAGTTATAACTAAAATATATAAACATATCGTTAGAACCATTACATTACATTACATTACATTATACCATCTATTAATTACACCATCTATTAGTAAATGAATGTTGTGAATGTTATCATAGTTGATCTTGGCCTTTCGTTTTCTGATCAACGGTGTATGCTTGGTCTAAGCTTTCATTGTCTTTCACCTGTTTTTTTTAACCTTACTGACAAACACGGCTCCGTAATTCTCCCACACACAAAGAGACACACACCACCACCACCGCTAGTTCTCGAGACCTCCATTGCTGGTAGAAAACCGTTCATGTTCCGGTTTAACCAATCATTATCGTTGCCGTCTGAAACGATAGTTCTATGTCGACGAGGCAGACAACGGGAAACCGTTAAGTTTTATTTAAAATTTAATAATACTATATTAAAACTAAAAATTAAAAAATTCCTAACTTATGATATAGTTATATTTTCAAAAGTAATGTATGTAACTAGATTTAACAAAAAAAAAAAATAGTAAAAACTGGAGGATGTTCTATTTTTGCCTTTCCAGCTAATTTTACTTCCTATTATTTACGATCGTGCTGCCATATCAATATTTTAAAATATACACTCGGTGGATACAAGATTAAACGTAGCATCATCTATGGATCAACTTAAAAAAAAAGTTTTATTATCCTGTTTCAATTACTTGAGTCATTGTCTACAACATGAATTGCTAATTTTTGATTATCCAAGCAATCCC
The DNA here is from genome assembly GCF_002127325.2 of Helianthus annuus. Lineage (NCBI taxonomy): Eukaryota > Viridiplantae > Streptophyta > Magnoliopsida > Asterales > Asteraceae > Helianthus > Helianthus annuus. The sequence goes on from NC_035439.2 coordinate 82,755,051, forward strand.
CGTCCATGGAACAAATGAAATAATGATCTCCAGGGATGTACAAGTTTAGGGTGGCAGGACCAGTTTTTATGGTAGTTCCGGGTACCGTGACGCTACAACGATCGTAGTCCTCTTTAATCACTGGTGTAACATCATGTAATCCGGTGTAAAAGTCAAAGAGCAGAGTGTCACCAACGGTGAAGGTTTTGTTTGCAGCCCAATCGATGTAGAAATTGGGATTTTCAGGAGTAACCCAGCCAGAGTCGTCACCCACCGCATGCTCCATCGCGGAGATACAAAATGTCATGGATGCAACTATGGCCATAAAAACAAACATATTAGATTTGAAAGCAACCATTTTTTTATCCCTTGTGTTTTTCAGTAGCTTCGCTGCTGCCATCACTTTGTAGATGTATTTGTGGGATTTTTGTTTTGAGGAAACGTGAAGTTAAATAGTTGTGCGTTACATTATAACTTAATTTTTATATATTCTCTAATTACACCATAATTTAATAAATTTTTTTTGAAAGGCCAACAAATTCATTGCATAATTTAATAATATTAATTAAGTTTTAGGGGCTGTTTGGTAGCCTCTAAATGGTCATTAAGAGGCTAACTCTTAATGGAACAATTAAGAATTTTACCGATGAGAAGGTAGAAGAATGTGACATGTGATTATTTTCCATTCAGAGGTTACCTGTTAACCATTCAGACTTGAGGTTATCTCTTATTCATTCAGAGTTTTTAAACCATTAAGAGGTAGCATCTGAATGGTTATTAAGAGGCTACCAAACACTGTAACAAATCATTTAGTGTTCGGTTCAATTTAACTAGGTTTGACCGTTTGACTAGAAATCTGGTCGGCATTAATAACCACACCATTAACCACGGGTGTTGTTAAATATACCCAAAAGTCAACCTTTCAGGAGAGATAAGGGTAGGTAGGAGATAGAAAAGCGCTGGCATTAATTACCTAAAGCATTAATTACCTAATATTTTTTTTGTTTTTAATTATTAATTACAATTATTAGTTTTTAGCTTTTATATTATTTTTTAAGTGCTGGCATTAATTACCTAATATTTTTATTTTATTTTTTAATGGTTAATTACAATTATTCGTTTTTAGCTTTTATATTTCTATTTTATTTTTTTTAATTTTTTACTTTAAAAAATAAAGTATTTTTTATACAATCAAACTTTTATGTAATAAGTTTTCTTAATCTTTGTTATAACACACAGACTTGACAAATGTTTTTGAATAAATTATTTAACTTTTAAAACAATCAAGTTGAATAAAAAGTGGTCTGAAATATGTAAAAATATTTTTAAACAACAGTTTATCATATAAATGTTTTACTTTTTTTATTTAAGATGATTAATATATAAAGCTATGGTGCTTCGTATCAACAAAAACAATTCTAAATAACAATTATAAAGCTATGGTGCTTTGAAAAAAAAAGATAAATGTCTTTATTAATTATAAAACGGATATGAAGCAACATTAGTATGTCTGCGGCTGGATGAGAGACAATGCATGGGTGGCGTCTAAAATTATATACCCAACTTTATCGTCGTGAAAGTGATTTTGTCAATCTAGGTGATTAATTGTTTTAATATTTGTACGTTTACTTTTTTGTTAGAGACTAGTTATTTATTTATTTATTTATTTATAATGAATCTTTTTACTTTCGTGTTTATAATAAAGTGTCTTGATTATTTATTTATTAATATTGATATTAATACTAATACTAATAATAGTATAACAAATATAAAAAAGTAACAAAAGTCTTATAAAATAAAATAATATAAAAAACATAACTATTACTTTTGACTTTAGAATAAAATAATGTATTAAAGTAATTAATCATAACAAATTTAACTTATTTGGTATATTAATCCATATATTGGGTGTATTTATCACACCACTTAACCATGATGTTGATTCTCTCCCGACCGTATTTTTAATTGAACCATAAATTACTTTGTGGATTTCTCAATTAATGTTGATTTCCTCCCGACCATATATTTATTTGAACCAAATCACTTTGTAGATTTTTTGTATTTTTTAATGGAAAATTGGTTTTTAATAAACCAACCTTTGTTCCGTTGGTAAATAATAATCTTACTTACGTAATTGGTATACAATAATTCTACCTATCAACATGTTGGTTCTTAATGAACTTCCGTTAATTATTTTTAACTAAAGTTAGTTTTTAAGTTTTATTTATTACACAAACAGTCCCTGTAGTTGTAATTTACTAGTTTTAAAGTCGAGGGACATGTAATTAAATTTTATATATACATATGTGTACTAGTTCCAGATTTATCACAAACATCACTCGAAAATCCTCCTTTTCCTCGATTTTGATTTCCGATGTAAACAACTACCATTGCCACCGCCATGGGAGTTCTCCGACGGATCAACTAAACGACCACCAAAATTGGAATTTCAGGTATCAAACTACTTGGTTTTGGTCAGTGATTAAAAGCCCCAAACAAATTTCTTTCACTCTTGATTCTTTCGACCGATTTGGGGGCGGGTTCCAATCTAGGGTTCATATGGGGAATCAAAGTGTTGACAACTTAAAACTAGTAATTGTTCTTGAGGTTTTTTGTTTTATAAAATAGTTAAAACTAGTAAATTACAACTACAGGGACTGTTTGTGTAATAAATAAAACTTAAAAACTAACTTCAGTTAAAAAAAAAATAACGAAAGTTCATTGAGTACCAACATGTTGATAGGTAGGATTATTGTATACCAATTACGTAGGTAAGATTATTATTTACCAACGGGACAAATGTTGGTTTATTAAAAACCAATTTTCCTTTTTTAATTGTTTTACGATTATTAGTATTAATATCAATATTAATAAATAAATAGTCAAGACAGTTTATTATAAACATGAAAGTGAAAAAGTTTATCATTAATAAATAAATAATCAAGACACTTTATTATAAACATGAAAGTGAAAAAGTTCATCATAAATAAATAAATAAATAAATAACGAGTCTCTAATAAAAAAGTAAACATGCAAACATTAAAACAATTAATCACCTAAATCGACAAAACCACTTTCATGACGATAAAGTTGGGTATATAATTCTAGACGCCACCTATACATGGTCTCTAGGGCTGCAAATGAACCAAACGTTCGACGAACAGTTCGTGAACCATTCGGTGGAAAGTACATTTGTGTTCATCTAGTTAAATGAACAAACATGAACGAAGGTCGTGTTTGTTTGTTTATGTTCGTCAACGTTCGGTAACGTGTTCGTTTGTGTTCTATAGTTGTTGGTGCACTACATCTGCTGATTACGTCTTGTATCGAGTCATTGTGTTAAAGTGTTAGATCTGGGCTAGAAATGTGAGAAATTGAGTAATTGTATAGTGTTTGGCATGTTGGATCGCTCATAGGACCATTAGGTAGTTGGACCGCTCGAGTGACACCTTAGTGGATCGCTCAAATGGCAAATGTGTGGACCGCTCGAGTGTCAACTAGGCTGGACCGCTCGTATGTCTTCATGGGCCGCTTATTGGGCCTGTCCAATAAGCGGTTCCAGATCCTTATAAATACCTGTTGAGCGATCACATTTGAAAAAGGATTTGTTGAATCTCATACCGAAGTGCTGCCGGATCGAGAACTCGTTGTATTTACTGCCAAATCAATACAGAAAGTGTTTAAAGTGAATTGTATGCTATTCCTACGTTGATTACTTGTTATTCCGCACCTGTAATTGACGAAAACGCCTCTGATCGACTCATTCGGGTCGCCAAACGATCCTACAAGTGGTATCAGAGCTTCAGGAGGAGGAGTTCTACAGGAAATAGCTGGAAATCATCAAAAATTCTGTCTTCTACTCATTCTTTTTCAGATTCAGACATTTTCAACGGTCGAAATTTGCTGAAAATCTCAGGGATTGTGCGCAACTACATAGAGATAAACCCTTGAAAGTTTGGTGTCGAAATTCAAAGAAATAGTGTGCCAAAATGATGTCCGAAAGTGAACCGCTTTTCTGAACTATTCTGGACCGCTCCAAATTAATTGATTTGGACCGCTCATTTGGTTAATTGAGAACCGCTCATTCGGTCGGTCGACCTTGGATCGCTTCAAATTCATTATTGTGAATCGCTCGAACAGACAATGTTGTGAACCACTCGAAGGGTTATCGCTTGAATCGCTCTTGTGACAATTATTCTCTGGACCGCTTATTGGACCCATCCTGGTTCGCTCATTTGATTTTATTGGACCGCCTTTGGGACAAATTGAACAGTTAGATCGCTTTTAAGGCTGTTTGAAATATTGTACGAAAAATTTGACAATGAACGAGGATTTCTATAACGCGTTCGCTACTCCTAGTACCCCGATCACCGCTATTCAAACAACGATGCTAGAAAACGAAACCGGGACAATGCAAAAACCTCCCAAGTTAATGAACATCGGAGAATATAAGGGTTGGGAAGGTCGGTTTGAGAATTGGGTGCAAGTGAATTATCTTGACGCTTGGGAATGCGTAGAAACAAAGTATATCCGACCATTGAATAGTGATGAAGAGCCAGTTCCAATCAAAGATCTTAGAGATGATGAAAGGAAGAAATATAAAAATGAGAAAATGATGCTAAGTCTCCTTCAACAGGCAGTGAAAGAAGATATCATGGTTCTTCTACAGCATAATGGAACTTCGTACTCGATCTGGAAAGCTTTACGGTCTAAGTTTAGGGGAAGTGAAGAGATGGTTAAAAGCAAGAAGTCACTTCTAAAGAAAGAATTTGATCTTTTTCGTGGGTTGAAAAATGAGAGTACGAGAGAGATTATTGAACGATACTGTAACTTGCTTGCAAATATGAAAAGGTTGAGTATTGAAAAAAGTAATGAAGAGTTGATCGACAAACTTGCTGATGCGTTGCCATATGAGAGTTGGGGCACATATTTGATGATGCTCAGAAACAAGAAAGGTTTTAGCAATCTAACGCTCAGTAAGTTCATTGAAAAGATCGAAGCTCAAGAGATGGAACAGAGAAAAGTGATTAGAATGAAAGACTTCGATGGTGAACAAGACATCAGGTTATATTATAAAGCTGGGGTAAATGAGAAATCGTCTAATTCATCTCCAAAAATTGTGACTGGTATGAGTGCCAAGAGCTTATCTGAAAGCCCATCATCTGGATCAAGCAGCAAAACCAGCTTTACTTCATTTCCATCATTCGATCCAAACATCTCAGCAACTAAAAACGGGAGAAAGTTACAATGCAACATTGTATTGAATCTTGAGAATGATCAAGATTATTCTGAAGAAATTGCCAAAAACCAAATGTCTTTATTAGGAATGGTTTTGGAATCTTACACTTGTTTTGTTGCAGGTCGTATCGGCAATCCAATGCTAACCAAAGAAGACTACGACCAGATAGATGCTGAAGAGATGGAGTTGATGGACATAAAGTGGTGTCTGGCTAGTGTTTTATGGAGAGCTGAGAAGTTTAAACAAATCACGGGGAGAGATGATCTTCGTGATGCGAATGTTTCTACTTTAGGTTTTGATAAATCTAAAGTTACTTGTTTTCGGTGCAGGGAAAAAGGACACTTCAAGAGAGAGTGCACAAACCGAGAAGCAAGTGGAGCTCAAAATCCGTTCAACAACAACAATGATTATTATCGCAAAGCCATCTACCACCAAGTTGGTCAATCATCTCAACAACAAAAACATCAAGCTCAGACTGCACACGGAAGAGATGTGATTGAAGATACTGGAAAAAGAGCTTGTGTGGTTAATCCAAATCAAAAGCAATCATTTACCTGGGATAATTACATTCCAGAAAATGGAAAAGCTTGTTTGATTGATCAAGAAGATGAAAAGCTTGCAGAAGGTTTTAGCTGGGCAAACTTTACTTGGGATGATTATGTTCCTGATCAAACCACAGCTTACACTGCATTTACAGCAAAGATCATAGATGATAGTGATGATGATACAGAGTATTGGGCGAGAAAATACAGAGAAGATATGAAGTTGCTTGCTGAGAGTGATAGCGAAGACGAAAAAGTGAAAAAGGAGAAGAAAAAGAAGAAGATTAAAACACCGGTGAGTAGTGATGATGAAGAAGTGCCGGTGGTGAGAAGGCAAAAGATGATAGAAGTGCCGAAGTTCAAAGTTGATGAAAGTGTTGATGCGAAAGAAGTTTCTGTTAAATGTGAAAACTGTGAGATTGTGAAAAAACAGAACAGCACGTTGATTAACAACTTAAACAAACTGAAGGAGTCTTATGATGTGCTGAACAAGACAATGAATCAGTACAATCAGACTAGTGAAGAACAAGCAGTTGCTATGAAGACACTTCAGGGAGCGTTTATGACAAAACAAAAAGTTGTAAATAACTATATTCAAAAATGTGCTGCATTAGAACAAAAGCTTGAGCTGCAAAGAATCGAAACAGAGAGAGTTAATCGTTTATTAAAAAGTTACTCATGTACTTCCTATGTGATTGACAGGATCTATCCTACAGTTGAAAGCATGAATGTCTGGGAAGAAGATGAGATAGCTGAAGAAAAAGCAGCTGAAGTTAGGGTTGAAGAAAAAATTGCTGACAAGGGGAAGAGTGACAAGAAAAAGGATACTGAAAAGGCTTCATCTGGTAAGAAGAAAGGTGTCAGTTATAACAGATGTCCACCTCCACTGGAAAACGGATATTTGCCTAGACATCCTAACGATGAAAGAGTCAAAAAGGCTACAAATTTACAGTGGGAGTCAGAGTCGTCGGTCAATCTTCCAGATAATATTGATGTTGTGTTTACATCGTCTGACACTGATCAACAGTCTCAATTGATGAAGAAAGTCGTGGATCATGTGTTAGATAGTGATGACAGTGAAGAGTCAAAGCCGGAGTCCGAGTCAGAGTCAAAATCTGAGTCAAAAACTCCGAGTCAAACAGAAAAACAGGGAAAATTAGTTTATGATAGAAAATTCCTGTTATCAAAATTTAATTTGGATGATGGATTGTTTAAAGTTGCTTATACTTTGAATAATTCGGACAAATTATATTCTGATGAGGAATTTCCTATAAGAGGTGTTAAAACTGAACTGATTAAAAAGGTTTTTATACTCTCGGAAATCAATATTTCTGAAATCAAAGGCTTATGTTTTAATGAAAAACCTAAAAAATACACCTCAAGAGTACAACAGAGATTAAACAAGAAAAAGAATTACGGTTCTGGTTCAGATTTTCAAAAGAGATCAAACCATAGCGGTAATTTCAAAAAGAAAGGATTAGGTTTTACTCCGACAGAAAAACAGAAAAATGAAAAATATGTTCGTGATTTTAAATCCAAAATGTCCTTTGTTTCAGATACATCGACTGATGAAGAAGAAAACACATGTTTCTGGAGGGAAAAGAATAGTGAGTTTCTAAAAAAGAAACAAGCTGAACAAAAGAAAGACTCGAGAACCTGTTTCAAGTGCAACAATGTTGGACATATCGCCAAAGATTGTTCTCAGGCGATACAATCAAAACAGGGAGTTTTTCGCAAAATTTCAGAAAAGGTGTTTGCGTTCGAATCACCACTTGATAGAACAAAACTGTTTAAAGATTCTATTTTTGAAATTGGTGAGAGTTCGAACAAGTTTTATAAGAAGAAAGCCAAATCTAACAACCAGAAATGGGTTGTGAAGAAGAGTGGTGAAAGCTCTAGCGATGATTCTGATGGATCAAAATCAGAGGAGCTATCTTCAGGCGATGAAACTGATTCCACAAAGTCAGTTGAGCCACAAGTTGTCTCAAAATGTGAAGCTGATGTAAAAGTTGAGAACTCAGTTCCGATTGTTAGTGATGATGAGTTTCCATCACTTCGGGCTGAAAATTATAAAAAGAAAATTGGTAAAGTTGAGATTTCTAACCAATTTTATCATGATGAACAGGAATTTGATGCTGAGAAGGTCTTTAACCCCAGGGTAAAACATATTTTTGGCAAGATGATTGATCGAAAAGTCAAAGGGGTTAAAGAATTTTACGAGAAGAAAACAAAGAAAGAAAAGGTTGAACCATCCCTAGTTTGTGACTGGGATGGTACATATTATGAACAGTAAGTCTCAGGACTTGCCGGAGCTCCCAGGTTGGTAAGCGTGGAGCATAAATCGGCATCTTTCTTGAATTTTATTCGGTAACGTCAATCATACAAATGGTAAAGAGGTTTGTTTATGTTTGTTGATGTTTTATAATTGGTACAGAGGATTCTGGACTGAAAATGGTAAATCAAGGACATTAAGTTGTACTTGTATTTTCCTACATTGGTCGAAAGACAAGATGATGAACCACAACCCCGAACATTTGTTGGATATTTCTACAAATGGTAACCTACAATTGGTAAAATCAAACAAACTTATTTTCCGGAAAAACCATTTTGATTAACACAAACTTAAGTGTTTTGAAATCTAAATGGGAAAATAGTTTGTTGATAGGGGGAGTTCTGATTGTTTATGCCTAGTGAATGGCGAATTGAGGTGATTCGATATCAGTTGTCATGTTCTGTACAGTTTGTTTTCATATTTTCGTTAATGTGTTTGCATTTTAGGGGGAGTAAGAATTTTAGAAAATCCAAAAACATCAGAAAATTTGAAAAAAGACAAAAACATGATAAATCTAAAAAATGAGTTTTTGTTGCATAAAAGAGGAAATGATAGTACATCAGTAGACTATCACAACAAAAGAATTGGAAAGTCAAAATGTGATAAATGATCTTACTGCGGATGTGTCAGTAGATTTTCGCACATTTAGTAAATTGAAACGAGATATAAACCTAAATCAAACTTGCTTGATTCGTGGGTAACTATTCTTGGATATATGGGTATCCCCCGAAATCTTGTTTGAAAGGTCCCGTATTCTGAGATACTAGGTCTTTATACTCAGTGATATCTGGGGTATTATCCCGGGACTTCTGCTGTATGGAAGTACTGACCTAGTCCCCGGATAATACTTTCTGCAAATGCTTGAAAAAGCGCCGCCCTCAGCATGCTGATGAGACAATAAAATTGATAGTCGCTGCTGTTGAAATGCAAAAAGATCCTCTAAAGGGGACCCACCAAAAGTCGAAGCCGTCATCTCTCTGCGTATACGGAAGTATCGACCTGAGCTCTCACGGCCCTCGCACATAACCCCTTTACAGATATCATCTGTGGTATACTCACCTGTAAGACTGAATATTTGGGATCTGGATACAGGAGTATATTCAAGTGGAGTGATACACAATTAAGTTTAAGTCTCTAAAACATTAATATCGTATCTCGAATCGATTGAAATTTGTGTTGAAAATTTAAATGGACAAACATACTGACAATCTAGGTAAATTGTTTAGAACTGAGTATGTTTAAAGCTTAATGGTGTTGGTGATTTGTCTCAAATCTGATATGATCCTCTTGCACGAGCTCACAAAAATATTGTCTGTAAATAGTTTATTTCTGCATTTTATTTTCTTTCAGAAAAATCCAAAAAGATTTTGTGTGTGTTTTAGCATAAATTTTGAAAATTCAAAAAGATTTTCGACAACTGATGTTGAATAGCTGATTTTCAAAATTCCGAGTGCTAAACATGATGAGCAATACTTGAGGGGAAGTGTGTGTGTGAAATTAAATGTTTTCATAATCTAACCTTTTCAAGTGGTTCGTCAAAATATGTGTTTGTTTTGAAGGAGAATCTGAAATGGTGCAGGATTATATGTTTGAAATATAGATGTGAAAGAAATTTACTTTGAGGTAGAGGTTATGCAGGATAGCCAGACAAAGATCCTGAAGATGTTGCTGAAGATCAAAGGAATGCCAGCAAATCGAGAGGAGGAGTCTGAAGATATAAAGAGAGAAGCCCAAAGGCTGATCAAGACTGAAGATCTGAAGATACAGCATTGATGTGACTCGATAGTCGACTCCATCAACATCTGAGGGGGAGTCTGTTGGTGCACTACATCTGCTGATTACGTCTTGTATCGAGTCATTGTGTTAAAGTGTTAGATCTGGGCTAGAAATGTAAGAAATTGAGTAATTGTATAGTGTTTGGCATGTTGGATCGCTCATATGACCATTAGGTAGTTGGACTGCTCGAGTGACACCTTAGTGGATCGCTCAAATGGCAAATGTGTGGACCGCTCGAGTGTCAACTAGGCTGGACCGCTCGTATGTCTTCATGGGCCGCTTATTGGGCCTGTCCAATAAGCGGTTCCAGATCCTTATAAATACCTGTTGAGCGATCACATTTAAAAAAGGATTGGTTGAATCTCGTACCGAAGTGCTGCCGGATCGAGAACTCGTTGTATTTACTGTCAAATCAATACAGAAAGTGTTTAAAGTGAATTGTATGCTATTCCTACGTTGATTACTTGTTATTCCGCACCTGTAATTGACGAAAACGCCTCTGATCGACTCATTCGGGTCGCCAAACGATCCTACAATAGTTCATTAGTGTTTTTAGCTTTTATATTTATTTAAATACTTCAAAATTCCGAAAAATTAAATATCTAATAAGTGTTAGTGTAGTATATATTTTTTCATGAACGGTTGTTTGTGTTCGTTTGTTTCCATTTGTGTTCATGAACATTAGTTTGTGCTCATTTGTCTTCGTCAACGATCGTTTTTGTTTGTTGTCTAAAATTAACAAACAAACACAAACGAACACGAACAAGTTCATTTCCTTAACAAACGAACATGAACATAAAATCTCGTTCGATAAGTGTTCGTGAACGGTTTGCGAACGCATATATTTCTTAAAAAACGAACACGAACAAGGTCTTGTTCGTGTTCGTTCGGTTCGTTTACAACCCTAATGGTCTCTCATCCAGCCGCAGACATGCTAATGTTGCGAAAATTCCAATAAGGCGTGATTGTAGGCACAAGGTCTTTTATTCGACCTTCTTTTAATGAAGACAACACCGAGTGAGTATGCCAACTTTTGTAACCAATTCATCAATTCTTCACAAGACTCGAATACCTATAAACGAAATTTAATTTTAAAAAAATAATAAATTATTTATACTCAACAAAATAATAATAATAATAATAATAATAATAATAATAATAATAATAATAATAATAATAATAATAATAATAATAATAATAACGATCAAATGCAACAACAAAAAATATATAAACAAATCAATACTCATGGTATGTGATCTCTTACCATTTTTTAATCTTAAAATAAACATTTTATTAATAAGTTTTTTTTGTCAAGTCTAGCATGCAACGGAATTGCAATAATAACTGGTGAATACATATGCAGAATAATTGTGTAGTGAATTCCAGATAAACGGACAAAATATAAACATATAAGTAAAAAAATTATACGTAAAAAATTATACAAAGTAAACATGATTCCCTTTGAGAGAAAAGAAACTTATTTTAAAAATCACTCAAACATATATACGGTCATGTAATATTACCTTTGTTATAAACATATTATTGTTATGGTTATCAACGACAAAAATAGATTAGCTTTCTCTTCTAGTTTTGTACTCCTATATATGCCGCTATTGTATCTCATTGTAGATCACACCTCAATCAATGAAATATTAGATCCCTTCTCCCTATTATTTTCTTCTTCTACTCTTATTATTTGCTATTAGGTTAGTTTCACAACACGTTATCAGCACGAAAGTACTCTCACCAAGACCCTAATCCCTTCCATGAAGTTATAGCAATCAAAGTTGAATAGTTGATACAAATTCATTTATGCATGTTCAATAACACTATCTTACCAAAAGGAGGCCTAATGAAGATTCCGTTGATTCATACATCAGAACACATCCGATTTTGTTGGTAAGTTTTCAATTGAGTTTTTGTTATTATTAGTTTGGATCCCGAATAGGTTCGTATTGATTATATGTCGTTTGATTGTTTTATGAGATATTCTGGATTTATCCTCACCAAAAGTGATATATGCGTCTGAATTTCGTAACTCTTATTTTAATAATATAGTCACATATTTGTTTTGAATAAAACAAAAAAAATTATTATTAGTAATTAATTTCGATATACATGTATATTCTTTATCGTTTTCTAATACTATAGCTTATTAATATTTTAAAGAATTATATATGAATATTATTGCTTAGATGATATATTTTAAATGTATAAAGTATTAAATTAAATATATCGTCTCATTTTTTACCTTCATTGTTTGTTTTCACATATCATCTCTCATATATGTTAGACTTAACAATCAAAACGTTAGATTCTGTAACATGATTATTTTACACATTCAAAAAAATACACTATTAGCAAAACTAAAAAAACAAAAGCAATATAAAAAGTACAGTACGATGATGATTTATGTAACACGTAAATATTTTATTACAACTATGTAATGAAAGAAAAAACAAACTGAATTTTATTATCCGAATAATTCAGTGATCGGTTTCGTATATGTGTTCACTGAATGTATACTTCATTTAAGAGACACTGCTTATAATAAAAATCAAGAAGTAAAGAATAAATTGAAATTCAATTAACGGGGTTGTGAGAATTTTACAACTAGTTAAAATTGCCCGGTTGAAAAAGTTAATTATAGGCTATATCAATGTTTGTTTATTTATTATTATTATTATTATTATTATTATTATTATTATTATTATTATTATTATTATTATTATTATTATTATTATTATTATTATTATTATTATTATTATTATCTGCAAAGGAACTCGTTTTAAGATAATTAGTGTTCTCAAATGCTAGTGAAGATTAACACATCATATCATATGGTTATTTTCATTAGTGAGTTAATTATTTCTAATTGTTATTTAGTATGGTTTAATTATTATTTGTACTGAATATGATTGTAAAAACACTCCACCTTATATGTTTATAATTGTTGGTGCATATTTGTGACAACAGCTTAGATTTGGTCTTTGGATATCTTGTAATTAGTTAAACAACAAACAGTTAGCGGGTTTAGCTTTGTAATAGATGAATAATAGAGTTTGGGCTAAACAAAACCCACATTGGGTGATGGGGGACGAATTGGGCCTAGCCCATGTAGTAAACCCTAGCCTAATGTTGTAACCTTGTGTTATATAAACAAGGCTTTGCATTAGGGTTTAGGTTAATCAGCCAAAATAGTTTTAGAGTGAGAATTCGTGAGAGCATCTAGGCTTGGACGAAATTTGAGAGGGAGTTAGGGTTTTGATTGATTGGAATTGTTGTTTCTGTTGTTCTACTTGTTTCTGTGATATTCTGATCAAGAGGATTCCACACTCTTGATTGGATTGACAATTCTGTGAAAGATCCATACATCAAGAGGACCTACAATTGGTATCAAAGCATTAGGCTCTTGAAGAAGCTCGGTTCAGAATTGGTGGCTGCAGAAATTTGAAGAATTTCGAAAATTTTGAAAGTGAAAAATTAGGGTTTTCGAATTTATTGAGTTTTGATATATATCTGCGAATTTGTGGCTGTTTTGATCTTACTGTGTTCTTAGTTTTGCTGATTTGCAGGTTTTCGGGACAGTTTTTGCTGATTTTTGAAGAATTTTTTGCAGGACAGATTTGAAGATTCGAATACGGTTCTTCGTGTTCTTCATAATTTTTGAAAATTTGTGCTGATTAGGGTTGTTTAATTTTGCAGGAAGCTGTTAGAAGGATCTGGAATATCTTCAGAAATTTCGAACAGATTGAGTTTCCAAAATTTTCTAGCAAAATTAACAATTCCGCTGACAAATCAAAGGAATTATCTGATCCAGCATATTTACCAGCGAAATTGTGACCTAGCAACTCGGTGACCGGTGAAATTAAATCCAAAGGCGACTTTGGTAACCGTTATAATTGTCCTCAGCGACATTATTACGGTGATCGGCGAAGTTACTAGACGTCGTGCTAGCGAAATTATTTACCAGCGAATTTGATCAGCTAGCATAATTAACTAGCGAAATTAAGGTAGCATAATTAACCAGCGAATTTGATCAGCTAGCATATTTATTCCAGCGAATTTAAAAACAAGTATAATTATAATTCCTCTACCAGCATAATTATAACTACTCTATCAGCATATTTAACTTGGTTTGCCAGCATAATTAGCATGACACAGCGAAATTAAGTTGGTTTGCCAGCAAAATTAAAAGGTGGAGTATTTATTTAGATACGTATAGAGGATTTAACGTTTTTGAAAATTGAAAGTGATCTGTAGCTCATCTGCCGAAACCGTTTGCACCGTTGAACTCGGTTGATTTTTAGGACAAAAAAAGACACTGGAAAATCCCGAGTTCGGTTTTTGATATTATATATCATTGGATTCGTCTTTTCGAGACGATTCTAAAGGTGTAATTTGGTAACCACTGTTTTCGGAGATATTTTGTACGGTTTTACCAGTCTATTGCGTTTAAAATGTCGAACATGACGAATTTGAATGCACCTAAGATGATGAAGGTGGAGAATTATCTTACATGGAAGGACAACTTCCAATCCTTCATTGAATATCAGGATGCACGCATGTGGATCTGTATTATAGATGGGTACACAAACCCAACACACGATTTTGAGGACAGACCACGTAGAACAGACTATGTGAACATGCAAGAGGATGATAAAAAGATGTATGAGGCTGAAAAGACAGCCTTAGCTGCTATCAAGATGTCCTTACCTGATGGCATCAAGCATATCTTTAATAAGTACACTAATTCAAAGGATATGTGGGATGCATTACAAAAGCGATATCAGGGAAATGAGAGTACCACTCAGGCATTCATGGCAGAGATAGTGCCAGTTGATAAGGCTGAAACTACTGTGAATTGTGACAACTATGTTCTGTAATCATCGTAGAATGTAAAACAATGTCAGTTATCAATAAAACATTGTGTTTTGGTGTTATTATATGTGCAATTGTGTTTATTAATTTTACAATTTGATTCGATACCGATTCAAGCTTTAAACCACTTTCTGGAAGGTTATACGCAAACGGGTGCATAAACGCAGTCAGTTTAACGCGACGTACATTCCGGAACTGTGACGTAAGCTAAACATACCCTAAATATCCCTTACATAACTTAGAAATAAGTTTTGAAGGATTCGGTATGGCGAAAACATGTTTATTTGAACTAAAGAACTAATTACGACAAAACTGCGAAACGAACGTTGGTGACCGCCCGGATAATATTTAAATCCCACAAATATTCTGTCATGATTAAAATCTTATTTTAATCAGGTTCGTGTTGAAAAATAAACTGAAACGCTTAAAAACATTATTTTTCAAGTTTAAGCGCGTACCGTGTGTTTCTGCGCGGCACAGTGTTTTCACTGCGAAACACAGACAACGTAGCCAGTCTTGGCAACCGAAATTTATTTCAGTAATATTTTGGCGAGTTTATTCTAATAGAATAATAAAAATAATTTAGAACGCCATAGATCGGGATTTGTACGCTAGATAAAATACCCGGTACATAATTAAACAATTTAACGGAACGGTACCTAATCGGATACCCGGACATTACCCGGGACACTAAATTTTTTTGTCAATAACATTGTATTACTATTTTTGGCTAGTCAAGATCCCCGTTTGCCATAACACCCACAAAAAAAATGATCAAACTAACTAGTATAAGTTAGTTACTTACATTCTAACTACCATTACCATTTTGGTTGAAATATTTGCAAATATACCCCCCCAACCGAATTTAGTCCCTCATGGACCCACACAATCACCACTCCCATGCCTTATATCTTCTACTTGATATTTTGGTTGATAGTTTACTTCTTGAAGTGAACAAAATATTGAAAGATGATTATATAAATGGTTCAAGTGATTTCCATATCATTCCATCACCTCACAAAGATCACACCTCTCCTCACTCACTCTCTCCCTCTCATTTCGGTTCCCCCAAAACCGAAACCCATCACCACCATTTTCATCATCCATCTTTTCCTTATTCAAGTCTAATCAAAGCCTTGAAGTTGATCCATGGAGGTTGCATTTTGAAGGGCTTGCAAAGGAGCTTTGTTTTAGTCTTTTTCATCACATTTTCTCACTAGAATCTCTACCCTAGCCTTGTGCTAGTAGTAAGTTCCTTGTACCTTGTTTCATCTTGTTCATAGTTATGTTATGTAGTTTGATGTTGTTGTCTAAATCACAAGAACGAGAAACAATAATAAGATGAACATGGAACACTACACAAAATCTTACATAAATGTTTACATAAGGATGAGTTATGAAGATGAAAACTTGTGGGTTTAGGGTTGGTTAAAAACGTGCATGATGATTGATCGTTGTTTCTTGATAAATCCGTTGTTCGGACATGTGTGGATACGATTTAGTAACATTTAAGTTATAAAAGAACATGCTGAGTTACTTTTTCAGCCAACTTCATAGGGCTGTAAACAGACCATAATAGGTCGAAAAACATAATTTCTCAAGCCTAAATTATTTATTTTCCAAAAACGAAACAAATAGCACTAGAATCATAATTTTTGGACTTCGTTTACTATTTTTAAAGGCCCGTTTCGTAACAGCAGCTAGAGCTGTGTTTTTACTGCAGTAAATAGGTGAAATGTTTTCAGTCATAACTTGAAACCTGAGTAGAACCAGCCCCTGAAACTTATACCATAGATGATCACTATGTATTTGTGACCCTCCAACTGGAATTACGTCAAACGGACTTACGATGATTTTTAAACAAAGGTTTGAATGTTATTAACGAGACGACCAAAAGTAGTTTTCACAACTAAAATGAGAACGATTAGAACGATTTGGTACGATTTGAACGATTTAAACAAATGAACGATGATCTATAACAAGTACGAGTTGAACGATGTCACACAACGATGTTTACAAAACTATATAAACCATACGAGTTTTATCACGAGAACGATTTACGATTTGGTGTACAAAAACAAATGTTTTGAGGTAAGATTCATGGCATCGAGGTTTATAAATTATAACCAATCTGTTTGATTTGGTTATTCATTTTACGACACAAACATTTTACAAAAACAAGGTTTTCTAATGTCGATTAACGAAGTTGTACGAGTTATTTCGACATGCAAACGAGCCATGAATCTGACACTCACGCAAAACCTATGTACTCGCCAGCATTTCTTTGCTGACTTTGTTTTTACATATGTTTCAGGTGAAGTTGCTTAATGTTGAATGCGAGTAGGATGCATGCTCACTTAGGACTGGACAAGGCCTTAGTGATTTAATGATAATGATAGACTATGTTTGATTTGCTTGTTTAACTTTAAGACAATGTTTAATATTTAATGAAATGAAACTCTTCGTATCCATGGTTTGAAACAATAAGTCTGTTACAACACTCCCCGACTTTTCCGCCACGGTTTGTTGTTTTACGTGGTCGGGGTGTGACAGAAGAGTTGGTATCAGAGCCAATGGTTATAGAGAATTAGGTTAATAGTAAAATTTCGACCTACACTATAACTTTCTAGGACCCCAACGTAAATTGATTTGCGTTTAGAATTTTAAAAACGAAATCCGAATCTGCTTCGAAAATTAATCATCCGTTCTAGGATGATTAATTACTAGGTTTTGAACCCTCCATTATAAGGTTTTGAACCCTTCCAGTTTGACTCATTTTGGCCTAGTGCCTACTGAGTTTTCAAAATCTCGTCAAAGTTTGGGTATAAATAATGTGAACACGTGCAAACTGGAAGAGTGAATGCCTGTACCCTGAGTTTTCTGTCTAAGGCTAGAGTGTTCGTACAAATCCACATAATCGGACCAATCACTCTTACCTGGGAACTCTTGGGGTGAGTGTTCACTTATAGGCGAGCATGTCTTCGCGATTCATTATTTCGATTCATTACTTTGATTAGTCACTGCTTGTCGTTTGTATGTTCGGGGTAACGGACAGATGATCGCCTTCCTTATGATTCGTCAATATTTTCAAAACCTCTTTTGTTTTTCCTAATCATCTACCTCACTTGTTTCTCATATTTTCTTGTTAGACGATGCCTCCTCGACGTGATGCACAACCTTTTACCGCTGAAGAGATCACGGCCCTTGTCTCTCAGCAAATGGCTACTGTGCTTCCAGGCGTTGTGACCCAAATCCACGAGCTGTACAACAACAATAACAATGCACAATGCAATTTCAAGAGTTTCAACTCTGCTAAGCCGCTAAAGTTTTCTGGGACACAAGGAGCGACTGCACTCCTGCAATGGTTCGAAAGCATCGAGAACACCTTCAGGCATGTGCAATGTCCGAATGGGCATAAGGTTGAATTTGCATCAAGTGTGTTCGAGAAGCGTGCTCTTACTTGGTGGAACGGAGTGATGCGCGATAGGGGTGCTAAAGTGGCGTTGGCACAAACATGGGAAGAGCTTCGAGCTCTCATGATGAGAGAGTTTTGTCCCCGTCACGAAATTCGAGCTTTGGAACGAGAGTTTGACGATCTAAAACAAGATGGGGGAGAACACCGTGCGTACACGGATCGATTTGAGGAGCTCAGTCTTTTGTGTCCTACTATGGTTACCCCGTTGGAGAAAGCGATAGAGAGGTATATCGATGGCTTACTGATGCGTGTCGGTGTGTATATGTTTTAGATATATATTTAAGCCCCTTTTTACACTTTTAGCCAAGTTTTAAATTTATAAAACACGATATTTACTAACACTAAACACACATATGGGCAAGTGCACCCATCGTGGACGTAGTATAGTGTTGGTAAGATACCGAGGTCGTCCAAGGACACAAGAGCTTTTAATACCGGTTTATCCTCAACGTCTAATCAAATCAAAAAGTGAGAAAAATATTTTAAACTAAGAAAAATAAAAACTAACTAAATGCTGAAAAATAAAATAAAATAAAAACAGATAGACAAGATGAATCACTTGGATCCGACACGTGTATTAGTATAACCTTTGATTATTTTCGCACTTTTGCACTTATTTAAGAGATTATCTTAGTTATTGTAGTAGGCCCCTCTTTTGAAGGCGACGTTACCCTCAACCCAGTAGTTTGAGTCAGCAAGGATACAATCCTAAAGGGTCGGATTATTGAAATATAATGAATTAAGTTATAAATGCAAATTGTGGTAGGCCCCGCTTTCGGCGGTGACGTTACCCTCGGCTAAGTTGTCTGAGTCAGCAGGGATACAGTCCTAAATAGCCGGGTTATAGTATTAATAGTAGTTAACTTATGAGGGGGTCAAAGAGTTTGGATCCCCGCCATCCAATACCTATGGGCATTGAAGGAGATCCTACTAAATTTGACCCAGGTCCCAAGCAGGACCTCTAAACGCTGAACAAGGGCAAGACCCTTACCAAACCGATCCCTTAACCCCCGACCAGGTAGCCAACATACCTCCATATAGACCGTGGAGATATGAATGGTGAAAATCTTTTATTTTATATAGACAGTAAAATAACGCCAAGACACCACAGACAAACGATAAGGAAAGATCACCTTCAACATAAGTAACTAGTTATTAAAGTCATTAATACAAAACCAAATAAAAAGTGCAAAAGATTAAAAATAAAAAGTATTATACTAAACACTTGTCTTCACCAAGTGATGTAAGAGACTTAGGCAAACATGGCCTTGATTGTCAAGAACTCTTACGATCAATCTTGGATCCCGAGACGACTCACACACTCTACGATGGACAATGGATGATGGTGGTGGATGATGGTGTTATGGTGGTGGTGGGTGGTGGATGAGGTGTGAGAGAGGTGGTGTGCCAAGGGATGAAAGAGAATGAAACCAAGCTCATCTATTTATAGGCTGAACAGAAGGCTGGGCACGGCCCCGTGTCCGCTGGACACGCCCCCGTGCCCGTCTGACATTCTCTCTCTTCATTAATTGTAATTCGCAATTACAATTAATGCGCCTGCTGTACTTTCACCACGCCCCCGTGCCCGCTGGACACGGCCCCGTGGTGGGCAATGGAAGCTTCTACTGGTTTGTCTTTTCTGCTGCTTCCTGGGCACGCCCCCGTGTTCGCTGGACAAGGGGCGTGTTCAGACTCTGTTTTCTCTTCTTTGCCTTGGGAGGTGCCGTTGAGGGTCCGGGCAGTCTACTTTTGTTCCTTTTCTTGTATTTGTGCTAGAATTAGTTGTCTTTTTGCTTCTTTTGTGATTTTGAGCTCATTTCATCCTGAAAATACAAAAGGAAGACAAAAACACTCTTTTTCCAACATTAGTACTTAAAAAGGGTTAGTTTTATGCCTTAATTGATGTGATTTATATGTTGCATTTTACACACATCAAATACCCCCACACTTGAACTTTTGCTTGTCCTCAAGCAAAACTCTTTAAATGTGGCTTACACTCCCAGATGGAATAGGTAGAAGAGAAGTTTTTAGCTTGTCCTAGAGTGTCGGGAATCCAAGGTCTTTGTAAGTTTTATTTTTATTTATTTACAATCCTATCCGTTATGATTTATTTTGAACGTTTCATAAGATAAATTACTTATTTGGGCATAGCATGCCTTATTAAAATTCCATTTATATACAAGTTCACATACCTCGCGGGAGATCACTCAACACTCGGCCGAAGGTGTATATTTTAGTGAATCACACGAGAGCGGCATGGAACTTACGCCTTCCATAGGCTTGCCAAGCAATCAATCCTCCTCCTTTTTAACTTTTTACCTTTGTAAATATCAAGAGGACTTTTGGGGTGATGGGTTAGGCTTGGGTTAAAGGTGGGTGGTTGGGTTAGTGGTTAGTAAAAGGGCGAAAATCGTAAAAAGCGTCGGTTTTCGTAAAGTACCTTGTCTTTAGCGACTTTTTTATTTTGAAGTATTTCTCCAAACAAGCTTTTATATAGCTTTTGTTTGTTTTTGACTTCATCTTTTTTTTTTTTTGATAAGGAAAGGCGAGTTTACGAAAAACCGAGCTTGTTACTAAAATAAAGGGTGAAAAATAAAAAGGTTTTTGGTGGGTAAAAAGGGTTTTTGGGGTAATGAAATGAAAAGGTTTAGGCTCAAAGGGGCTATCTAGGGGGATTTTGGGTAGGTGATAAAAAAAATGAAAAATAATGGTTTTGAAAGAAAAAATGGTTAGTCCTAATGCCTCCATCATTTACTTACTTGGGTTTAAGTTGGTAAGGACCGGGAATGTATCGTCGTGGCAAGTTCTAGATTTGTAAGAACCAAGCGGCTATTCACACAAGAAACGAAAAATGAGCATTTAATCTAAATATGTATATTTTTATGCTCAATAAAGGCTCAAAACTCACTTTTGTGGGAATGGGTTTTTTATGTGATCAAGTATATATAATCGAATTTTTAACTAGACTTGTTATGCCGTTTCATAATTTTCTTATGTTGGTTCTTTGTTATCACGACGCTATCGGTTGTAAACTTGTAAAAATATAACTTTTTTTAGAACTTGTTATTCCCAACTTAAACTAAGACAAGTAAATAAAAAAATGAAAAATTTTTTGAAAAAAATTTGGGGTGTTTAGCGGTTCCAATAGAGTTTTGTGTAAGGCTTGTGTTTAGGATTTGCAAAATTCAAGGTTTTAGCATCCCCCCACACTTAAATTACACATTGTCCTCAATGTGTCCAAAAATAATGTTTTTGGTTGATTAGAATGTGTAAAAGTGGGTTAAAAAGCAAAGATTTATGTTACTGGCATCCTGGACACGGCCCCGTGGTGACCGGGCACGGCCCCGTGGTGACCGGGCACGGCCCCGTGGTCAAGTGCCAGTAACAAAAATTAGAGAATTGAAACAGAAGCCTGGACACGGGGGCGTGTCCGCTGAACACGGCCCGTGTCCAGTTACCTGAACTGGGTGATTTTTTGCAGGTGGCTCAGCACGGGGCCGTGTTGGTTGGGCACGGCCCGTGTTGAGCCTTCTGTGATGGAGATTTTTGTCGGGTTGCTCTGTTCTTCGTGCATGGTTCCATTTTTCTCGTTCCTTTTTCATCCATTACCACCATGAGTGTGTTTTATTTGTTAAACAACCATCAATCCTAAAAACCATCATAACATTGCGAACATAGAGAGGCATTACATAAAGTTAGCTAAATAACTAGGGGATACATGAGGTTATCATAAGGGTTCTACTTATTTAGGAAAATTTCGGGAATAGCTTCCCGATGTAGTAACACTCTCTAGCCGATGGCTCCTCGGTTGTCATTCAAAGCCATTCTTCTATCTCCCTTGGGAGGTAGAAGGTAGCTTCATTCTCTTCGGTGTCTTGAGGAGGAACGCTCACCGGGACTCCTTGCACCACCCTTGGTTAAGGCACTTGGTGCATGGCGTGCCATTCGGCTGGAATGATGACCTCGGGTACTACATTCCACGCCCTTTGGGTTATCACAGGAACCAAAGGCGGGGAAGCGAGAAGGTTTAACCTTTGGTGCAGGAGGTTTACTTCTCGCAGGCAACCCTCCAAACCTACCGTCAGATGATTAATACGGTCCACCAATGCTTCTTCCACTCCCGTCATCTCGTCTATGGCTTCCCACAAAGCGTAAACGTAGTTTACTAGGGAATCCTCCGCCGTGGACGACCTCCTTCCATTTCGGTTATTTCTCGAAGATGTTCCGCTGTTTCTGCTGGCCATTTTCTGTGAAAGAAGCCGAAGATAACTAAACTTTTGCAAAACAGTACCTCGAACACGGCCCCGTGCTCAGTGAGCACGGCCCCGTGTTCAGCTGTCTGCAGGATTTTTGTCTAACGATTCCAGGTTTTTAAATTATTTTAATACACTTTTGTCGTGTTCTAAGCTCAGATAATTTAAAACAAAGTTATAGAACTAACTTTAGACAAGAATCTGCAGCCAAAAATCCTACAAATCTTACATAGAAGATTGGAATCATGGGTTTCCAAGCTTCCATGGAGGGGGTGTTTTGAAAAATTTTTGGAAGAAAGAGAAATGAACAAAAGAGGAAAAGACAAGAGGGTCCTTAGGAACCTTCTTTTAGCACTTACCTAGGATGGTATATGTGAAGATCCCAGGAATCTCTGCTTGGTGAAGTGGTCAAAAATGAGCAGGATTCAGGCTGCATTTAAAGAAAACGACAGCACACTGGACACGACCCCGTGTTCGCTGGACACGGCCCCGTGTGCAGAGAAAATCCTGACACATTTTGTCCGTATTCTGACAGAATCAGCAGAGAATCTTCTGAGTGAACACGGGGGCGTGTTGACCGGGCACGGCCCCGTGTCGGCAGGCTGTTTTATGGAGTTTTGTTGCTACTAAGGAGTTAATTTATATCGGGTGGCTCTTGACTTGTTGGAACAACCCCAAAGTGCCTAAGATACCTTGATTGTCCTATACTAAGGCGAGAACGCAAGAGGTTATCGGTGAGGGTAATTCCTATTTTCATTCTAGGTGGACAAGTCCAACCCTTTTCCGGGCTCTCTTTAAAGAAGGTGTATGCCGAATCGCTCAGGTCTATGTATGCACCGAACAAAGTCGATGGGGAGTCCTTCACGGCACAATCGACACAGGGACGACTATCGTCCACGTCTTTTCTAGGTATGAAGGTATTTTCGGGAGCAACGAGGTTGTCGGAATGCGGTTCCAACATTTCCTCATGGTCATCTTCTTGGGATGGATCTATAAAATCCTTCCTAAGTTCTTTTGACCAATTTAGAATTAGTTCTTGTAGTTGAAAAAGCTCGTCAAGGAGCATTTCTCCTAGAATATCTGGCTGGGCGCATTCGAGGGAGAGATAGTGCTTATTTTTACTTTTGCCCCTCTTAAGGTTACAAGGAATCGGTGGGTCTATATAGTGGGGCCTATAAGTGAGAAAATAACATTTTAATTCCTCATGTTCGCCTCCACATAATCGACACCACAAACCATAAGAGTGCCGAAAGTAAAAAAGAATTACTATCACTCATGTTTGTGTCAGAAATTACCAACCGCCGGGATCTAACGGTTCTGTTTTCAGCAACTGAATCTTGGGCACGGGGGCGTGTTGAGTGGACACGGCCCCGTGTTCAGCCTACTGTCTGACTTAAAACAGGATTGCCAGTTCCAATGATTGAGCACGGGGCGTGTTCAGCAGGCACGGCCCCGTGTTGAGCTCTGCAGAAGCTGAAAATCTAAGAAAAAATCCTAAAAAATTAAAGAAAAATAAAAATATGATTAGGCCGTTGATTCCTAACTTTCTTAAAATCCTTGTGTCCCCGGCAGCGGCGCCAAAAACTTGATGCGTGTCGATGTGTATATGTTTTAGATATATATTTAAGCCCCTTTTTACACTTTTAGCCAAGTTTTAAATTTATAAAACACGATATTTACTAACACTAAACACACATATGGGCAAGTGCACCCATCGTGGACGTAGTATAGTGTTGGTAAGATACCGAGGTCGTCCAAGGACACAAGAGCTTTTAATACCGGTTTATCCTCAACGTCTAATCAAATCAAAAAGTGAGAAAAATATTTTAAACTAAGAAAAATAAAAACTAACTAAATGCTGAAAAATAAAATAAAATAAAAACAGATAGACAAGATGAATCACTTGGATCCGACACGTGTATTAGTATAACCTTTGATTATTTTCGCACTTTTGCACTTATTTAAGAGATTATCTTAGTTATTGTAGTAGGCCCCTCTTTTGAAGGCGACATTACCCTCAACCCAGTAGTTTGAGTCAGCAAGGATACAATCCTAAAGGGTCGGATTATTGAAAGATAATGAATTAAGTTATTAATGCAAATTGTGGTAGGCCCCGCTTTCGGCGGTGACGTTACCCTCGGCTAAGTAGTCTGAGTCAGCAGGGATACAGTCATAAATAGCCAGGTTATAGTATTAATAGTAGTTAACTTATGAGGGGGTCAAAGAGTTTGGATCCCCGCCATCCAATACCTATGGGCATTGAAGGAGATCATACTAAATTTGACCCAGGTCCCAAGCAGGACCTCTAAACGCTGAACAAGGGCAAGACCCTTACCAAACCGTTCCCTTAACCCCCGACCAGGTAGCCAACATACCTCCATATAGACCGTGGAGATATGAATGGTGAAAATCTTTTATTTTATATAGACAGTAAAATAACGCCAAGACACCACGGACAAACGATAAGGAAAGATCACCTTCAACATAAGTAACTAGTTATTAAAGTCATTAATACAAAACCAAATAAAAAGTGCAAAAGATTAAAAAGAAAAAGTATTATACTAAACACTTGTCTTCACCAAGTGATGTAAGAGACTTAGGCAAACATGGCCTTGATTGTCAAGAACTCTTACGATCAATCTTGGATCCCGAGACGACTCACACACTCTACGATGGACAATGGATGATGGTGGTGGATGATGGTGTTATGGTGGTGGTGGGTGGTGAATGAGGTGTGAGAGAGGTGGTGTGCCAAGGGATGAAAGAGAATGAAACCAAGCTCCTCTATTTATAGGCTGAACAGAAGGCTGGGCACGGCCCCGTGTCCGCTGGACACGCCCCCGTGCCCGTCTGACATTCTCTCTCTTCATTAATTGTAATTCGCAATTACAATTAATGCGCCTGCTGTACTTTCACCACGCCCCCGTGCCCGCTGGACACGGCCCCGTGGTGGGCAATGGAAGCTTCTACTGGTTTGTCTTTTCTACTGCTTCCTGGGCACGCCCCCGTGTTCGCTGGACACGGGGCGTGTTCAGACTCTGTTTTCTCTTCTTTGCCTTGGGAGGTGTCGTTGACGGTCCGGGCAGTCTACTTTTGTTCCTTTTCTTGTATTTGTGCTAGAATTAGTTGTCTTTTTGCTTCTTTTGTGATTTTGAGCTCATTTCATCCTGAAAATACAAAAGGAAGACAAAAACACTCTTTTTCCAACATTAGTACTTAAAAAGGGTTAGTTTTATGCCTTAATTGATGTGATTTATATGTTGTATTTTACACACATCACTTACCCGATTCCATTCAGGATATTGTGACCGGTGTTAATCCTACTACTGTTCGCCAAGCGATCGAGTTAGCTGCTACCCTGACTGAGTCGCAAGTCAGGAAGCGTAAACTTCCCTGCAAGGGTGATAAGAAGAAGTCAACTGATTCTGCTAAAGACAAGGAAAAGGGTAAGGGTAATAAGGGTGAGTCATCGAAGAAGTAGAGGAAGCGAAAGGGTGCTCAGAATTTTGCAGTAACTGCACAAAATGCTCAGAACCCTCAAAACCCACCAGCTCAACCTCCAGCGAAGAAAGCGTATGCTGGTACCGCACCTCATTGTGCTCGCTGCAACGGTCATCATGTTACACAACAAGCTTGTAGGCAATGCACAACGTGTGGTAAACTTGGGCATCTGGCCAACGTCTGCCGATTGGGTCAAAACCAAGCTGCTCAGGTTCAAGCCCCAGTTCAGGGGAATGCTGCTAGATTCCCACCAGGTTCATGCTTCAACTGTGGAGAGTATGGTCATTTCCGCAACAACTGTTCGAGGTTGGCAAATGCGAATCCGAACGTGAATGTGAATGTCAATGCGAATGCGAATCCCGCTCGTGGACGAGTATTCAATCTAAATGCAAACGAGGTGCGAGCTGACAACCTCGTCGTCAATGGTACGTTTCTTGTTAACAATCGACCTGCATCCATTCTTTTTTATTCTGGTGCCGATAGAAGTTTTGTTTCGTTATCTTTTGAGCCTTTGCTTGCGATACCTAGAACTAAACTAAGGAAACCCTTAACTGTCGAAGTTGCTACTGGTAAACCTCTTGTGCTCGATTCTGTTATTTGTGATTATCAGTTAAACCTTGATAACCATCTTTTTCCCATTGACCTCACGCCGATGCAACTTGGGAGTTTCGATATTATCGTGGGGATGGATTGGTTGACCAAACATCATGCAGAGGTAGTTTGTTTCGATAAGATTGTTCGTATTCCCCTTTCGTCTGGCGATGTTCTGGAAGTTCGTGGCGAGAAACCATCTGGAGGTTTGAAGCTTATGTCGTGTACACAGGCCCAAAGTTATTTGCGAAAAGGATATGTCGCTTTCCTGGCACACGTCACCGAGGAGAAGGGCAGGAGCAAGAGTATTCAGGATATTCCGATTGTTCAGGATTATCCAGAGGTGTTTCCCAATGAACTGCCTGGTTTGCCTCCAGTTCGTCGAGTCGAGTTTCATATTGACCTTGTACCCAATGCCAACCCAATTGCGAAAGCACCTTATCGTCTTGCACCATCGGAAATGCAAGAGTTATCAAAACAGCTCCAAGAGTTGTATGATAAAGGATTCATCCGTCCGAGCTTTTCGCCTTGGGGAGCTCCAGTCCTCTTTGTGAAAAAGAAAGATGGATCTTTTCGAATGTGTATCGATTATCGTGAGCTTAATAAGCTTACCATCAAGAATCGATATCCCCTACTTAGAATTGATGATCTCTTCGACCAGCTGCAAGGTGCTTCATATTTTTCCAAGATCGACCTGCGTTCTGGGTATCATCAACTTCGTATTTTCAAAGAAGATATTCCCAAAACTGCTTTCCGTACAAGATATGGGCATTACGAGTTCACTGTCATGCCTTTCGGTTTGACGAATGCCCCAGCCATCTTCATGGACTTAATGAATAGGGTTTGTAAACCTTATTTAGATAAGTTCATCGTTGTGTTCATCGACGATATTCTTATTTATTCAAAGTCTCGAGCTGATCACGAACAACACCTTCGTTTGACGTTGGAACTCCTAAAGAAGGAACAACTTTTTGCTAAATTCCCCAAGTGTGAATTCTGGCTTAGAAAGGTTCAGTTCTTGTGTCATATTATCAATAAGCAGGGTATTCATGTAGATCCATCCAAGATTGCTGCAATTAAGGATTGGAATACACCAAGGACACCTACAGAAGTTCGTTCTTTTCTTGGTCTTGCTGGTTATTATCGACGGTTTATTTCTATTTTCTCGAAGATCGCAGTTCCACTCACTGCTTTGACTCAGAAAAATAAGCCTTTTTAGTGGGGACCTAAGCAAGAAGAAGCGTTCCAAACGCTGAAACGAAATCTCTGTGATGCTCCTGTTTTATCTCTACCTGAGGGAAACGATGATTTTGTTGTCTATTGTGACGCGTCGAATCTAGGACTTGGTTGCGTTCTTATGCAACGTGGTAAAGTCATAGCTTATGCGTCTAGACAATTAAAAATTCACGAGAAGAACTATACGACTCATGATCTTGAGTTAGGAGCTGTGGTTTTTGCGCTTAAAATCTGGAGACACTACCTCTATGGAACGAAGTGTGTGGTTTTCACAGACCACAAAAGTCTCCAGCATATTCTCAATCAGAAGGAACTGAACATGAGACAACGACGTTGGGTTGAACTCTTAAATGATTATGATTGCGAGATCCGCTACCACCCTGGTAAGGCGAATGTCGTAGCCGATGCGCTTAGTCGAAAGGAACGAGTCAAGCTTCATTCTGTTCGAACTCTATCCGATATTCAATCTCGTGTTCTTGAAACTCAACGATCTTGTGTGATCAATGACTTATTGAAATATGAGCTACCGCTTCAACTTGAGCTTAAACTCGAAAGGAAAGACGATGGCTTACTCTATTTTGAGAATCGTTTATGGATTCCGAATCAGGACGATCTTCGCACGTTAGTAATGGACAAATCTCACAAGTCTCGATATTCTATCCATCCTGGTGCTGATAAAATATACAAGGATCTTCGTACCCAGTATTGGCGGCCTGGTATGAAGAAGGATGTTGCCTTGTATGTATCGAAATGCCTAACTTGTCTCGAAGTCAAGCCGGAACATCAACGACCTTCTGGTTTGCTTGTGCAACCAGAGATACCGGTTTGGAAATGGGAGAACATTACGATGGATTTCATCACCAAGTTACCGCGTACGTCTAAAGGTCACGATGCTATTTGGGTCGTAGTTGACCGTTTGACAAAATCTGCTCACTTCTTACCAATCCGTGAGGATTTCTCTGCTGAGAAACTCGCCAAGATCTATGTAGACGATATTGTATCACGACATGGTGTTCCTCTAGATATCATCTCCGATCGTGATGCTCGATTTTCATCTCATTTTTGGGAGACCATGCAATCTGCTTTGGGAACCCAACTGAATCTAAGCACTGCTTATCATCCCCAAACAGATGGTCAATCTGAGAGGATGATTCAAACTTTGGAGGATATGCTTAGAGCATGCGTGATAGACTTTAGTGGTAATTGGGATTCTCACTTGCCATTGATCGAGTTCTCATACAATAATAGTTATCATGCTAGCATTAAGATGGCACCATTCGAAGCTCTCTACGGTCGAAAATGTCGTTCACCTATCTGTTGGAA